>NC_066581.1:363382034-363715103 GCF_024323335.1 Lathyrus oleraceus | reverse complement strand
TCAATAAAAAAATTACTAAAATAGTGCATGTAAATTAAATATGGTTTGTCCAATTCCTAAAATCTCATCAAAACACCAAAGAAATGGCCATGAGATTTATCATAAGTCAAACAAGGTCAAAGGACATTGGAGAAAGAATTTCATAATTTTTGGACATTTAAAAATATTTTTAAACAATTAAAAACAAATGCAAAATCAATTAATTCATGAAAAATATTAATAATGATCCAAAAAATAATTTTAATTCAGAATATGAAAGAGAAAAATATTTGAAATTTTTTGGTGAAAGTCCCATATTTTTTGGATCAATATTGAATTTAATATGAATTATTGAAGAAAATACAATTAAAATAAAAATGCAGAAAATCAAAAATATGTGGACCATCAGATCTCCCTCATTAATTGAGGTGGCAGATCTGATGATCCAAAGCGCGCGTTCCACATAGACATGAGTCAACTGCGTGTCAAAAGTGGTAATCAACACCAACGCTCAAGATTAAAACGTGAGAGGAGAATCATGTGGTTCAGAGGTTGGCCAAGTCATCGTCGGAGCCAGAGCTCCGGTCATCTTCTCCGTTGGACCTCACTGGACTGGTCAACACGAACCATCACCAAAAAGAAAAACAAGGACATGATCTTAAAGAAAAAATGGCACTGAGCTCGAATCTGACCTCCATTCATTCCAATTCCAAGTATATTGAGAGATATGTGGAATTGAAATTTGAGGTACACGAACTGAGTTGCTTCGATTTGACCTCAAAGCAACTCAATCTTCTTGCCTACATTGGTAGTACTTCACACAACCAAAGAATCAATAGAATTGAGCAAGAATTTAAGAGAATCAGAAAGTTTAAAAATTTTGCAAAATACCTTCAATGGAGGTCTGAATTCGATGGATCTTGATCTTGCTTGTGCTTGGACTCACTCCACTTGCTTGCAGGAAGAGAATGGAAAGGTTTAGAAGCAATGGATTCCTGGAGAATTGAATTCCAAAACAATGGAGATTCAAGCTCAAATTCCAGAGAATTTATCACGCTTATCCTATGAGAAATGAGGGTTTGCAATGGAGGATCAAAGCTGGCGCAATTGTCTCTTTATTTTTTAGCAATTGAAGCTCTATTTATAGTTGAATCATGTGATATTTGCATGCTCACTTTCACTTTCCAATTTTGGCAAATGATGATGTAATTGTGCATGGGTGTGCATAAGCCCATGAAATGATAGTTTGAGGTCCATAATTGAAGATCAGATGCTTTGAAGTAAGCTTGGATTACAAGGCAACTGGACATTGATGTTTGAAGATGATCCATGCCAAATGATATCATCCTGTTTAAGCCATGTGCAGCCTATGCATTTCTCATCCAAAATGAATGAATTTGAGCTCTTTGGAAAGGTGAGACCAAGAGGAAAAACTTTGATGTTCAACATTTTTTCATTTGGAGATTTTAACTTGGAGACATTTGAGGTGGAAGTTTGGAAAAAATTGACATATCAAAATTTTTCTAAGTGTCAAGCCATATGTCTCAATATTCCACCTTGCTTAACTTTTTATATGAGCTTCAAATGAGAAACGTGTATTTATCAAAGTTGTATCTCTCTCAAATACCTTCAAAATGGTCACCAATTTCATGTCATTTGGGTTTAAAATGATAGCGTTATGCATTTTTGAAGTTTGGAAAAAATAACTTGATCAATGGTATAGGTCAAAAATGACCTATAATGTAACCTCATATCATATGCTCAAAAAAGTTGAATTAGCTCCCACTCCAAACATCAAAACTGAATTAGACACATTTAATTTGATTGTGCAACTTGTAAATCTTTCATCTCATAAAAATTGAGAAAGTTATGGCTTTGGGAAGTTGACTTTCAAATTAGGGTTTAAACAAAATAACCTATAATGTTTCAACATAGAAAATGATTTTCCAAGCAAAACTATCTCTAAGTCTAAACATGAAAGTTGTTTGTAATGTCATTTAGAGTATGTTTTCTCTTGGAATCATTTTCATATGGTGAAAATTGTAGGAGATAGGGTCTAGGGAGACCCAGTTTTGATCAGATGAATTCATCTGGCCAACCACCATCAACCAACTTGCTAATTTCCAATTCTCTTGACTTTCTTGGCTCATGGTAGATCATATATGAATAAGATGATGACATTTTAAGTGTCCCTTGAGAAATTTTATCAATTGGTGAGATAGCTTGTTGGAGAAGTTACTCAAGATACCCAGTCAAACTAGGGTTTCCAAGGCAAATCACCCTCAAACTCTTGAAGAAAACTTGATCAATATAACATGTAGAGATCATTGGGACTCATATATGATGTTCATAACCATTATTTAATCAATTCTTGGTTGTGCTCTTTGTTCATGAGGGTCTCAAACCCTATATGTGAACTTGATAGATCAATGAGATCATGCCCTACCTACAAAAGAGTTAGACAGATACAAAGACATATTTTTGGTATTTTGGTTAGTGAAATGATAAAATACAAGTATGATATAATCACAAAGTGCTTGGTGATCTCTCCCAAAACAAACCCAATGAATAAGGGGTAAGGAGGATGCCAAGACATGATCCAAATGCTAATGCTCATGATGAAATTGCATGAGGGATCTTAGGGTCAAAATTGGGGTCTTACATCATGCCCTGAGGAATGCCATAATAAGCTCTTCATGAATGTACAGATCAAGATATCTCCATTCAAAAACCCAAGTGTTAAGCAATACCCAAGGGTCTTAAGCTAGGTGAGAAGTCAACATAAGTAATCCGTCAATATCATGCGCTATAATTGAGGCTTCCAACATCTCAGACATCCCAGATCAAGCTAGGGTTTTGAGGTCAATGTCAGATATCCACAAGATCAAGAATTAGGGTTGTAACCCATACGATGCACGATACCAAAATCTCCAATCTAAACCTACTTTGTTAACCATAACCCTTTAATTTATGTTGTTAGTCCATATTAACCATGAGTGAATGATGATGAATATGAATGAGACATGGATCAGGTTAGATGGGTCTCAGGTTATAGGTTAGATGATTGCAAAAATGTGGGGGGTGGGGGGGGGCAAATTTTGGGGTATTACATTAATATATTACAAACGTTTTGCCAGACACGCTTAACACAAATCATTTATTTCTTAGTTACTTTTCCAAATAAGATAAGATCGTTAGCAAACATCAAGTGCAAAATAATTGGACCTTTCATCCCAACCATGATGCCTACCCAATCACCTTTATCTACCACTTTAGTTATCATGTGGGATAGCTTGTCCATACAAAATACAACGAGGTAAAAAGAGATAGGATCTCCTTGCCTTAGACCTTTTTTTATTGAAAATTGGGGTCAAAATTGGGGTCTTACATCATGCTCCAAGTTAACTACAATGGTGTGATCTTCCCTCAAAACTTGCTTGACCAAATTTTCATACTTTCCCTCAAGGTGCCAAGCACTTTCAAAGCAGAACCTTCTTTCTCATCTTCTATCATCTTCCTCCCTAAGATTGATATTATTATATGATCATATGAAAACTCCATACTATTTAATACCTTAACATAGGCATCAGGGAATTGGTGTCTCCAAATGTCATTGCAAAAGTCTTTATCTAGTCTTTCATAGATTCTAATGCATCAATTGTAAATTGGACCTCTCCAGGTGAACCTGTGACCTTTGAATTCAATATCTATCAAGCTACAAGACTTTACCCTTTCCCTAAAAAACTCACATTTCCTCTAAGACATAGTTTCCCCTCATTTATTCTCATTTGTATTCATGATATTGTTGAAATCCCCGCCGAGGAACCATTATTGACTAGTGATATTTGCAAATCTTAGAGGTTTCTCCCAAAGCTCCTTGTGCCCCTATGTGAATACAAGCTTCCATAATTGGTTTATGTTTTGATGAAGACAAAGAACACAACTCAACATGCATTATCAAAAATTAAAAAGCTCAAAGTTTCAAAGAAATCATTACTGACAAGACTGTCATACCCCTAAATTTTCCCAACTTTTTCCCATTTTCATCTGACCCATGGTCCTTGGTTCATCTGCATACTCATGCCCTAGTCATCTAGATTAATCATTTGCACTTACATTTTTCAAGAGACATCATTGATTCAAAAGTTTTTCTTATTTATGATGCAAAGCAATGGATTGTGGCAACGAGGTTAGTTCATGAGCTAGGGTTTCTATGGTGCACTTATGAATCAAGCATATGGGTTTCATTATGCTACATCTTGATTATTTGGGCACAACAAACTTTTGGTTAATCATTGTTCTTGGATTAAGACTTTGGGAAAACCTAATACTTGTCTAGAGATATTGGTTATATGGTATTACATCATGGGCAGATGAATTGGAAGTCATTTTTAAAGTTTGACTTTGGTCAACGAAGTCAACCATGGAAGGTTGACTTTTTGTTGACCATTTTCTTATGACATTCACATTCAAAATTTCATAATTCAAGAATTCCAAAGGTTCAACCAAAAGATCAAAGGAGTTCAAATTTAAATTCAAAAATATTGGAGGGAAAGTACTTTTCTAATGAATCAAGTCACACTTGCATTTCAAAGGTCAAGATTCACATCACAATATAAAATATTACATTACAAAAATCCAAAATTTCTAACATTATACCAAAAAAATCCATCTTTTGACCTAAGGTTGACTTTTGGTCAACTGTTGACACTTTGGGTCAAACAATTGACCAAAGTCAAACCATCTAATCTTACTTGTCTATTCATCCTAGAGATCTCTCATCTTTGTGCCTCTAAGGTCTTCAAAACTTTTATGTGTTCTTGATACCATGCTAATCTTGATGCCATGTCAAACTTTCATGTGCCATACCAAAACCATTCCATGACCAAGAAAGAATTCATGCTACTGAGCATACATCAATCTTGCATCAAATAGAGAGCAAGGTAACATCTCAGTCCATAGTTCATGCAACATTATGACAATCCATACATTATGCTACAAACAAACAAAACATGACATTCAACAAAAACACACATCACACGCACAATGTACACTTTAAATTCAACATTCAATATTCATACACAAGCTAACCATCCCAAACTCATGAAAATCACAAGGCCCCAACATTACCAATTTGATCATAGTTTAGCATACACTTGTTTTTAACATATCCTAACTGCTTCACTAACACACTAACACAAAAATCAACCTACTAACTAATTCAATCAACATAAAGATTCACTAATTAAATAACAGTTCAAATAAAATTTACTACCACACCAACTACTAACACTAGTCATATTTCTAACACCTAGTTTAACAATTAACCTACACTAACTTTAGCTAACCACCACCTAACAATATAGAAATTCAATTAACATAACAGAATAATTTCAATACTCTAATTGGCCCGACAACCCTAACTGCCTTCTAATACCAGACCCAACTAACTAATATTAATTACTAACTAACTTACTTCTAAACTAGTTCACTAACATTTCAACTGTCATTAACACTATTCTAATAGTTCACTAAAACAGTTCAACCATATCCTACTAACCATCTAACTAATGAGTTAACAGCCTACAAATCAACCCTAACCTCATAACTAACATTTTTGAGTTGATTCTAACAATTCCTATTAGCATTCAATTGGCTTAATAGTTAACTAACATCTTTAACACCTAACCAATTCCTAATCACTAACTCAGTTTGTTAACATATAACACTTAATTCACTAATAGATCAATTCAAGCTAGCCAAATTTCTAACCAAACTAACTTACTAACAGAATTTCTAACTGTCCAAAATTCAAATTGACCAACTATCAGCTAACAATGTTAACTCTCTAACTGATTTGCTCATTGGATCAACTAACCCTAACACCTGACCTAACTCCTAATTACCTTTCCCTAACTGCCCAAAATTGTTACTCCAAATTCAATCTATTTAAACAAACCTCTGTTCAATCATGATCAACAACAGTCATCACTTTAACCCTGCAAATTCACTCTCTTCAACTCATTCTCTCTACTCTCCCCCACCAACACTCAGAGCTCTCTAATCTCCATTGTTGAGCAAAACTTCACATTGAAATTTTGCTTCAACTGAGCTAATCATATACTCTCATCACTATCAGTTCTACTTTCCTAATCATCATAAAAAACACAACAATTCTAACAATTTCCTACAGACTACTTGGAGAAGAAGAAGAATGATCAACTACAACAAGAAAATTTGAAGCGCACATGATTTTACCTATTGTTTTCTCTACAACTTTATCCTCAGGCAACTTCAACAACCCCCAGAGCAAGTCTTGGCTTTGCATGTAGGATCATTCCTCTTGATTCTTCTTTATCTCATTTCAAATTTGTTACCATGGCGTAGAATTTAGGGCAGAGAACCAAAGCCCTATGGTTTCAGCTCGATTTGGGGCAGAGGTAGCATTTAATTTCAATTTTTAAACTTAGGGTTCTTGATGCTTATGGTTTGATTTGGAAGATTTAGTGAGTTTCATAAGAAATAGAGGTGAGAGGTGAATAGAGGTGAGCGAGAGGGTTCCATTGGTGGTGGTCTTAAGCTCAGTTGGGTTGCTCCTCCGCCTCCGGCACGACTGAGAATTTTTAGGCCATGGAGAGTTGTGAGAGAGGGAGATAAATCTGGTCATGCTTGGAAAGTGGAATGAATGAATCTGAAGACTCTCAATCCCTTGCACTCAGGCGCGTTGGACTTTTAACTCCAAGCCCACAAACCTTATTGTACACACACCCTAATTTTTAATTCACCTCCCTTCTCATTCTGAATTCCACAAACATAAACCAACCATGGGCTTTAGTATAGGCCCAATGCCTTTTTTTCTAACCACACACCCTGATCCATCCATACACCCTCGCAGAGTGAACTCGTGTAATTAATTAATTATTGTTTGATCTCTTTTATTTATTTATTTGTTACACTAATTAAACACATAAAAATACACTATAAAAAAATGCATGACTCATGTTTAGATTTTTTTCTCTATTAAGTTTAGTTTTAATTGAAGTTTAATGGCTACGTTCTTTTTAAACTTCATTTCATGTTTTCTTAGAAATTAGGATTGACATTTTAATGTCATTGTTTCTCTCTTAAAATTAGGGGTGGCAAAACGGACTCGGCCCGCTGGGCATGCCCGTTTTGCCCGCACTTTTGTGCGGGGCGGGCCAAGGATTTAGGCCTTTACCCTCAAATGTGTCCGCCCCGCCCTGCCCCATTTTTTTCGCGGGCTTTTGCGAGCACATGTATTTACATAAGTTTTTGCATTTTTAGGCTTAAAGAGTGCAGTGCCCGCGGGCTTTCCCCGCCCCGCCCTCACTTTTTATGGGGCGAGTCTAAGTTTTAGGCCCACATCCTCAACTATGACCGCCCCGCCCCGCCCCGTTTTTTTACGGGCTTTTGTGGGGTGGGCCTAAACGGGGCGGGCATGCCCGTTTGTCACCCCTACTTAAAATCCATGTGCTTTCATAACTTGATATGACCCCTAATTGTTTAAGTTGGTCAAAGTATTCTTTGATCAACTAATCCCTTCACATTATGTCTAATCCCTCTGCCCAGTCAAGTGATCGAAAGTCTCTTGATCACTTGATGGGACTGATCCTATGTACTGGCAATGCATTGGACGATTCAAGATAAACTCAAGTTCAATATTTCACTCTTCAATCAAGTCAAGCTTCGTATGCAAGGCTTTGAAGGCACTAGACATAGAGACTTGAACACTGTTCAAGCACAACAAAAATAATCTTCTCCAACATTTATCGGTTATGATGAGGATTACACGCCACGAGCCTTAAGTAGTAGAGAAGGGATGAGGGGGAGAATTCCTATCCTCATTCTAAATATCTTTGGATACGAGACAAATGACCCAGTTGCTCAGAGTATTTACCTATACTCATAGACTTTAGTGCAATTTAAATCAACTAATTGACAAGTCTTCTTCTTCAATGCCCCATCACTACAATCACAGAACCATTGCTCACTTATAGACCACTCTTCTTTCTCTTGGTTTAACCACCATTCTCACCTCCCTTTGGTTTAAACACCATTTCCTTGGTTTAAACACCGCTTATCCGGTTTAAACACCACTTTCATTTTCTCTTTGTTTTAAACACCACTTCTTCGGTTTAAACACCGCTTTCTTTCTCTTTGGTTTAAACATAACTTCTTCGATTTAAACACCACTTCCATTTCCCATTTGGTTTAAACACCACTTTTATTCCCGTCTGGTTCAAACACCACTTTTGTCCCTTTGGTTTAAACACCACTTTTATTCCTATTTTGGGTTTAAACACCACTTCCTGTTACTTTTATGTTCTTGTTGGTTTAAAACCCACTTTTATCCTTTCTTGGTTTAAACACCAATTCTATATCTTTTCTTAGGTTCAAACTTCCACTTCCACTTCCTTGGTTTAAACACCACTTTCATTTCTCCTTTGTTTTAAACACCTCTTATATTTCCTCCTTTAGTTTAAACACCACTATCCGATTTAAAAACTACTTCAATCATTTTTCTATCACTTTATGCCACTCTTATACTCCTTCAGTTTAAAGACCACTTTTTCACTTCAACTACTTTTACCACGCTTTAGTTTAAACACCACCTTTACCTTTGTATCTTTTTAAACACCACTTTTTCAATTCAACTACTTCTTTTCTTCAGTTTAAACTCCACTTTAACCTTTGATTCTTGTTCCTGGTTTAAACGCATTTCAATTATTTCTATTTTCTTCTACTGCTTAAACACCACACCTCTATCTCCTTCCTAGTTTAAACATCATTGTTTTCACTTACATTACCCTTATATTTTATTTAGTTTAAACACATTATCTGATTTAAACACTATTTCACCAAATCTTTCATCTTACATTCCCTTTTTTTGTCATCCTTGATTCCATGAACTACAGAGCTCTGATTTCTTTATTGCACTATGAGGATACGTAGGCACGAGGGTTTGAATCATGGGCGAGCACTTTAATTATTAAACGTTTTTCCCTTTTTTAAGTAACCTTTATATATAATACCAATTCCCTTAAAGAACAATCAAATTGGTTCACGTTGAGTACAACGGATGCGAGGGATGCTAATACCTTCCCCTGGCATAACCGACTTCCTTACCCTTTTTCTCTTCCCCTTGGGTTTTATCGACATTTTTCCCTTTCCTTCGGGAATAAATAAAGTTCGGTGGTGACTCTATTGTATCTTCGAGCGTGCGATGCACTCAGGTATTTGTTCACGGCGCGACAAAGACTTGGAACTCAAGAAACTTTCAAGAACTTTGGGCATGAATGAATTAATCAATATGCATAAGGTAAAAATTTAAATTATACTTTGTATAGTAACTTAGAAGCTCATAACTTATTGCATATTTCATTTCTAAATCATCCTAACTTGTTTTGAAAAGAGTTAGAATAAAGTTATGTGGTTACAAGTTGTTATTGGACATTTTTCATCAGTTGTAACCAGTTACATACATGAAAATTTCCATATATTGTTTAAAAGATACAACTGTAACTAGTTACCTAAAACCTCTAACCGGTTACAACCACGAAAATTTCAAAAAATATTTTTAAAACTACAATTGTAACCGGTTATGTTAATATGGTAACCTGCTGCCATTTGAATCAATGACACTTTTTAAGTTTCATTTTGATTCCAACATTTTCCAAACTTTATCCACAAATCAGGGCAATGCTTCATGAATTTATACTGATTCCAAAAGGTGCATTTCAGATATAAATAACTGTGGTTTATGAATTTATTTTTCAGCACTGTAACATTCATATCAGTTCCGGAAAATAAGAACATTGTCACTAACACTCATAATCCAGAAAATTACAATAATACTAGTTAATCTAATTCACCCCCTATTAGATTACATTTCATACTTACATTTGGCATCATAGCAAGTTATAGGTAATCTGTTCCTAAAGATCCAAAAATGACTTCCACAAATCTAGTTTTTAGAGATGATGGTAGTAACTATAAGCCTTTATTGTTCTGTGGTGAATACTTTGATTTTTGGAGAATCCTTATGAAAACACATCTTGAAGAAAAAATATAAGAAGCTTGGGATGCTACAGAAAATGGTTTGTTCGTTCCTACAAGTTTCGTCAATGGTGTTGGTACAACCAAGATTAAAAGTTCTTGGAATGAATATGATAAGAAAATAGTTCTCTATGTCAAGAAAGCAAAAAATCTCCTTCAATCAGCATTAACCATGAATTAATTCTTCCGCATCTCTCAATGCAAAATGACAAAAGAAATATGGGATACATTAGTAGTCACTCATGAAGGAACCACTAAAGTAAAAAGATCAAGATTTAACACTTTAAGTCAAGAATATGAATTGTTCAGAATACAACCCAAAGAATCAATCATTGACTTGCAAAAAAGATTAGGCACTTGATATCACTTGGTCAAACTTTTTATAACGATGAACTTAATCTTAAATTGATTAAATCTTTGACTAGGGCATGGCAACCAAAAGTAACATCGATATCGGAAAAGAAGAATCTATCCAATATGACATCTGCAACATTGTTCGGAAAACTCCCAGAGCATGAAATTGAACTTAGAAGACTAGAGAATCATGAGACTCAAGAGAAGAAATCCAAAAGCATTGCTTTAAAGGTTGATTCAATAGAAGAATTGGAAGAAGATGTTCTAGATGAAGATGAGAACTTTATTCTTCTTGTAAAAGGGTTAGGAATTTTTTTTAATAATGATATATCTTCAAACTTTACAAAAAGGAAGAAAGTTTTCAAGAAAAAGGAAACATCCACGTCAACTCAAAATTTTATTTACTTTGAATGTGGAAATTAAGGACACATAAAGGAAGATTTTCCAAAACTTACAAAGAAAAATGGTCTTAAAGGAAGAAAAGAATCAAAATCCAAAAAGGCCTATATTGCACGAGATGATAATTAAGTAAGTTCATCAGCTGATTCGGAAAGTTAAGAATGAACTAATATTGCATTGATGGCATCACATCATTCCGATGATGAAGAAGATGAGGTTAGTAAGAAAGAACTTTCTTATGATAATGAGGCACAAAGAGTAATAGATGAATTATTCAATGAATGTAAAATTTTATACAAAACAGTGTCAACACAAAAGAAACAAATCTCATATCTTGAAGAGAAGATTGACACAATGCAAAAATATTTTGATAAAGATAAACAAAATTATTTTGATAAATAAAAACATAATTCTACATGCAACGAGTGTAATTCACCTTTATTCAAATTGTCCAATTAAAAGAGTTATTGAAATATATGAAAAGGTACAAATTAGATTGGAAAGTTTCCTTAGTAGACAAAGATATTCTAATGATAAAAGTGGTTATTCAAAATTTGATAAGCCAAGTACTAGTAAAACTTTATTTGTTAAGGAAAGTGAAGATCATGATATTTTAGAAATACCTACGGTAGAACTAACTTAATTATCATCCCATGTCAAACAGGGAAGCACACCAAATCAACTTCCAAGCCAAAGAATGTGGTAACAACTACAAGGCCACTTCAATTGTTGCACATGCACTTATTTGGTCCATCAAGGACAAGAAGCTTTGGAGGTAATATATATGCCTTAGTTATTGTCGATGATTTTTCTAGATATTCTTGAATATTATTTTTAGTGCAGAAAAGCGACGTTTTCAAGGGATTTAAGAAGTACGCAAAGCAAGTACAAAATGAAAAATCCTTGAAACTTGCATCAATAAGAAGTGACCATGGTGGAGAATTCTAAAATGCATCATTTAAAGAATTTTGTGAGGAAAATGGCATCTTTCATAATTTTTCAGCATCAAGGACTCCTCAACAAAATGGAATAGTTAAAAGAAAGAATCAATCTCCAGTTGAACTTGTAAAATTCATATTAAGCGACTCAAATCTACCAAAGTACTTTTGGACGGATGCGGTAAGCACACCATGTTATGTAAGCAACCAAGTTATCATAAGGCTAATATTGAAAAAGACTCCATATGAAACCTTAAAGGTAAGAAAGTCAAACATTGCCCACTTTCATATTTTTTTTATGTAAGCGCTTTGTCCTCAACAATGACAAAGACAATCTGGATAAGTTCGACGAAAAATCCGACAAAAGTATATTTCTTGGTTACTCTTACTCTCTCTCTATCTATCTATCTATCTCTCTCTCTCTCAACTAAGGCTTATAGAATTTATAATAAAATAACTATAACCATTGAAGAATCAATGCATGCATATTTTGATGAATGTAACCTCTCCAAGGAGGATATAGTTGTTTGTGACGATGATGATACTTTAGAAATACCTACGAAAGAAATTTATAAAGACGATAAAGTTGAATGATAGGAACATAAAGAGGAAATCATTCAACAAAAGCAAAATAAAAGTGATCTTCCTCAATAATGGATAACCTATTGTGATCACCCAATCGACAAAGTTATTGGTGACATTAGCAAATGAGTTTCAACAAGGTTACATCTCAAGGATGGTTGCTTGAATATGGAATTTGTTTCTCAAATAGAACCTTTAAATATTAATAAATCATTAGAGTATGACCAATGGATACTTTCCATGCAAGAAGAATTAAATCAATTTGAAATAAACAAGTTTGAGAACATATTCCTAGACCGAGTAGTAAACACATCATTGGTACCAAATGGATCTTTAAGAAAAAACTTGATGAAAATGGTATAATTGTTCAAAACAAGGAAAGATTGGTGGCCCAAGGATATAATCAAGAAGAAGGAAACAACTTTGAAGAGACTTTCTCCCCGGTTGCAGGGTTAAAAGTTATTCATTTATTACTTGCTTATGCTTGTTCATGAAATTTTCAGTTATTCCAAATGGATGTAAAAAGTGCCTTCTTGAATGGATACATCAATGAGTAAGTCTATGTCAAACAACCTCTCGGTTTTTAAGACTTCAAGAATCCTTCACATGTCTACAAGTTGAGAAAGGTTCTTTATGGCTTGAAGCAAGCACCAAGGGTATGATATGATAGACTTAGGAACTTTCCCTATGAAATAGGATTTCAAAATGGTGTAGTTGATACTAAGTTATTTATTAATAAAATCAAAGATCATACGTTAGTGGTTCAAATCTACGTTGACAATATCAAATTTGGATCAACAAACAAAGACCTATGTGAAGAATTTTCAATGATGATGAAAGGAGAATTCAGGATGTCCATGATGGGTAAGATGAACTATTTTCTTAGACTTCAAATTAAGCAATTAAAGAATGAAATCTTCATCAATCAATCCAAGTATGGTATGGAATTGTTGAAAAAGTTTAATATAGACAATTGCAAAGAAATAGTTACTCCAATGGGTTCCTGAACATATGTTGATCAAGAAGAATCTGGTAGTCCGATTGACATAACAAAATATCAAGGTATGATTGGATATTTACTTTATTTAATGGCAAGTTGTCCTGACATTATGTTTAGTGTTTATCTTTGTGCTTGATTTCAAGCAAATACAAAGGAATATAATTTTGTCTATGTAAAAAGGATCATCAAGTACCTAAAGGGAGCAACAAATGTTGGGTTATGGTATCCTAAAGGTAGTGTATGTGATTTGGTTGGTTATTCTGACTCGGATTATGCAGGTTGTAAAACTGATCAGAAGAGAACAAGTGACAAATGTCATATCTTAGCAAATGCTCTAGTGTCATGGTCATGTAAAAATCAATCATGTGTTGCTCTTAGTACAGCTAAAGCAGAATATATTGTAGCAGGAAGTTGTTGTGCATAAATCCTATGGTTAAAACAACAACTTTGTGACTAAGGCGTAAATCTTGGATGCATTCCCTTGAAGTGTGACAATACTAGTGCTATTAACATAACCAAAAATCATGTCATGCACTTAAGGATCAAGCATATAGACATACATCATCACTTCCTACAAAATCACATGCTCAAAGGAGATGTTGAAGTTATGCTTGTTGATATGCATAACCAATTGGCAGATATTTTCACAAAACCGTTAGCAAAGGAACCATTTTATATTATACGAAGAGAGCTCGGCATTTTGGATGAGAATGATGTTTAAATCAACTTGAAGCTAGCTTTGATCATTTATAAATGTCATGATTATAAGCCTCTTCAAACTTTTACGAAGGTACATGTTTATTGTTCCTTTTATTGGTTCATTCACAATTGCATGTGTGAATTAACAAGTTTTGAAAGTCTTTCATATATGGTCGCTTCTATGTGTTATAACATGATGATATTATGTGCATGTATGCTTTTTATGGATTTTAAATATGTTTCATTAGCCTCAGTTCTAGTTTGTTTCAAAATTTTCAAACTTTTTCTGAGTGTAACCGACTACACTCTGGTTGTAACTGGTTATAGGTTCGAAAATCTCACTTTTTCTCAGTTTTCTTGTAATCGGATACACCTGAAGGAATTCCTTTTATTTCTTAAATACTCTTTTAAATTCAGTTTCTTTCAAACTTGTATCTCTAAGACTTAAGCATCTTGGTTTATGTTAAGTACCTATGTTATGTTTATGTCTCTCTACTATATGTCTCTCTTTATGGAACTTTCCCCTTATTTTTTATAATGACAAAGGAGGAAGTTTTGTATTGTAGTGTATGGCTATGTTTACTAGCCTTTGCAGGATCACAATTTACTTAAATACACCATTGATCAATAAAGGGGGATATATCAAAGTAAGAGGGAGTATGTGTTCAAGCACAAACTTTTAACAATTCAAAGAGCAATTATTGTCATCATAAAAAAAGGGAGATTGTGAAGACAAACTCCCATCATTAGTTTATGCTTTGATGAAGATAAAGAACATAACTCAAAATGCATTATGAAAGAAGGAAAAAGCTCAAAGTTTCAAAGAAATCATTTGTGACTAGACTTGGTACTCAAGAAACTTTCAAGAATTTTGTACATGAATGAATTGATCAATAAACATAAGGTACAAATTTCAATTATAATTTGTATAATACCATAGAAGCTCAGAATACATTGCATATTTCATTTCTAAATCAACATAAGTTGTTTTGAAAAGAGTTAGATTGAAGCTATGTGGTTACAAGTTGTTATTGGACATTTTTCCTCAGCTCTAACCGGTTACATTAAACCTGTAACCGGTTACAGGCATGAAAATTTCCATATATTGTTTAAAACCTACATTTGTAACTGGTTACCTAAAATGTGTAACTAGTTACATCCACGAAAATTTAAAAAAAATATTTTAACAGCTATAGTTGTAACCAGTTACGTCAATATGGTAACTGATTACCAATTACGCAAATTTTTCTCAACTTTTATCTAAGTGCCTTGAGCCAAAAACATTTTGAAAGTTATGCTTGATTTTTGCACCATCATTAAAAGTTTCATATTAAAGTTCTGAGCACTTAAAAGTATTATACATAGTGAATTGTTCATTTGGAAGAGAAAATATATTCTTCATAATTGATTCAAGTGCAAATTTCATATCATACTCAAATTCTGGTTTATTCACAAGTGTTTGTTGATCATTGTATTGTATTTAAATGTAGTGTTCTTAATATTCAAAGTGTAAAATCAGAAGATGGTGTTGTCATACCCCAATTTTGTCTCGGCATTTTAAATTTTCATGCATCCAACTTTATTTATTTTTTGATTAGAATAAAATTTCGGTTTTATAGACAGGTTGGTTGAATTTATTTTCAAATGCGCGTAAAGTGAGCAAGCGAGAAATTTTGAGATCGGGTTTGCAGCTGTCAGTTTTATTGATCTATGGTTCGCGTAGTTCAACTTGGTGTGCTCGTTTTATTTTCTATCATGTTTGCATTCGCATTTTGATCAGTCTGAGCCTTTTCAACCGAACACTTTTTATTGTTATCTATCTGTTTTGCAGAAGTTTATTCCGTGTAGATCATTTTGCGCATTCATTTTATTTTTTCGAGCATTTTTGCGCCATACTTTTATTCATTTTAATCCCTTTTATTTTTACTTTTTTTTATCAAATTGTTCAGAAAAAATAAATAGGATTAACCATGTTTTCATTTTGATTTTATTGTGTTTATTTAGAAATGTTTGAATTTTATTTGTTTTAATTGATTTAAATTCATTTAAATTCCTTAAAGCATATGAGGGAAATGTGGGAATTTTAAATTAATTGGTAAACCCTAATGTGTGTTTCTATATGTTACTAGATCAAAATAATCAAGGGCTGACACTTACTATCAATGTATCTCTTTATCCTTGAATCAAAAATCAAGAATTAAAAAATAGAAAAAGGAATGTAAAAGAAAAGGGATAGAAAGAGAAGTGAGGAGACACATTAATGGAGGGAAAAGAAGGAAAAAAAAATTTTTCAGAGGAGGGAGAATCAAACATGACCTTAAGATGAGTCTTTCCTCACATTTTCGTTTTTCGGGACTACGAACCTACATGTGATTCAAAACTCTATCTCACCTTGCTCTCCACACATATTCATCATCCCTCCTTCTTCACGTAAGAGACCTCTCCTTCTTCAACACATCCGTCACTGGTGTACCCCCACCCTTTTTTTCACATCCAAACACATATAACTCGTCTCCTCAACCTCATAATTCCACCCCCATATCAACTCCAACCACCATCATTCACACACGACGGCGATGCAAACAGACCCCCTACACTACCATACATATTTTCGGCCACCAATAAAACCCACTATCAAAAACCATAGATACACAGTTTCCACCTCACATTCGTTTCAAACCGGAAAATGAACTACCACTAGTTGTGCAAAACTCACCGCTAAACACCATTATCACAACCGCTGCAATGTGAGCCTTCATTAACACCACTACAACACCAATCATCATCCACGATTGCCAAAACCAAATGCGGTGCCCTACTAACCTTTGACAGTAACAACAATAAATAACACGCATATCTTCATTTTTCAACAGCATCTCCCTCTGATCAACAACAACAACAACGATTTAATGGTGGTAATGATTCAAAACGAGCTTTGTTGTTGAATCATGTTTACTGCTCTGATATTTGTTTCATCTTCAATTTGATTACATTGTGTATCTGCTATATTGTGTGTAAACTTTGTTTCAATTACGTATGCTTTTATGTTGAAGTTGTTTCGGGTCGTACGCTGGATTTTTGGTAGCATTGTAATAATTCTATAATGTTGTAAATAATGATATGATTGTGTTATTTTTTTCTATTTCATTGCATTATGTAAATCAGATTTAATCTATGACTTTGATGTAATTTATATGTCATTCTGCCTCTGAATTTTCGTTCGATGTATTGATGTTTCATTTTGTTGTATTTAAGTGCTGCATTTGCATCATTGTCGTTGTGTTTTGTATTTTCGTTACGTCTCGCATGATATGTTGCGTTACATGAACTCGATTGCATTTACTTTATCTTTCGTTGCTTTACTCATCTTATGTTATGTTATTCATTACATTAAGTTCCATTTCGCACGCTACATTTTGCTATATTACGTCTTATTCCTATTTCCACCTCATTTGTGATATTGCGCTTTGCATTAGTAATCCATTTTCAATTTGCGCACGTTGACTTTTCGTGACCTTATGAGAGAACTCGCAACCTTGCAAGAGAACTCGTGACTTTACGAGTGAACTTGTAACCTTACGAGTGAACTTGTAACCTTATGAGAGAGCTCACAACCTTGTGAGAGAACTCGCGACCTTATGAGAGAACTCACGACCTTGCGTTATCAATACGCAACAGGTCCGTGACCAGTGTGAGTGCACTATCCTTTTTAGAAATATTTTGAATGATGTCAAAACTATGAAACTTAGTATTTAATGTACATTGGACCTTATCCTCTATGTCTAGATGTTCATTTTCATCTTAGGACAGTTAAAATCAGGTTAGATAGAGTTTTATAAGTCAAAATTATGGTTTTATATGTAAAACAAGGTTATAGGTCGACACATACTCAAGGCTTTTTCAAAATCAAAGTTGTTGCCTTCTATGTATCGATACACAAGGCTCTTAGGTCGACACATTCCTTTTTGAGGTCGACGCATCCTGAGTTTTTGCAAAGGCAAATTCTCTTCATGTTTGAGGTCGACACCTAGGCTGACATAGGTCGATGCATAAAAGCTAAAATACTTCTATGAGTCGACATGCACTGTAACACCCTTCTAAAATACCCCAAATTATTTAATTAAAATAATAAACATATATCAATTCAGAGTTATTATGCCCTTCAAGGGTGTCACACATAATATTCACACCTTTCAACAAGATAACGGTCATGCTCTTTTATTAATTTCAAACTTAAACAATTGCATAAAACACAGCGGATATAATTTCATCAATCATGTAAAACATTACATGGAAAATGGTTCTCAACCAACAATAAAACATTCGAAACAAGTTAAGACAACCCATCCCGATGTTACATCTATCAGAGCACGACCCACTACGGAGACTACACTAGACTCCAATAATTAGCTTCTACTCAACTCATTTCTCGTTACCTGAAAAATAATTGTAAGGGTGAGTTCCTCAATCAATATAATGAGTATTATAAAATATCATGTTATGTTAAGTGATTCAACACACTTCATCCCCCTAATCAAAACACACGTTCAGGAACATCATATTAATTCAATATTTTACTCAATAACAACACAACAATACCAACACAAATACACGTGTAATATTGGAATACATCCATTCATATTACACGCCATACATATATTATGCAATGAGACTCCATGCATGCGGTACCGACTATTTTGTGAACATATAGTTCAACCTCACCGTCCAAATCCAGGCACGGCTACCAAGCTCACTAGTCCCACTCATTTGAGACATAGTGACTCACTCACTAATTCCTCACCATGGGAATTAGCTACCACCCCAAATGGGCCATGCTATGCACGCTAATCACCTAGCATGCAACCATCAACAATAATCAAAATGATTTACTCACTAATTCCTCACCATGGGAATTAGCTACCACCCCAAATGGGCCACAATATGCATGCTAATCACCTAGCAATGCAACAACAATAACAACTCAAGAATAGACATATGCTCACACTCTAAGCCATAAAACAGTCTATTCACAAATGCATACAAAACTAATACATTCACAGCATCATCAACACATTTTATCACAAGGCATATCATATCATACCTCATCATCAAACACAATATTAGCACACTCTACTAATACCTATACTACTCAAAACAACGGGAAATAATCCCCACTACGTCATACATCAGCTAAGTTACAGCACTCAGCCTAAACAACTAAAAACTGCACCACAACTGTTCAGAAAAACCACAAGTCTGCCCATACGCGTATCGCCTATGCCCATACGCGTATGGCGCATTTCCTCGCCCATCCCATACGCGTATCGCCCACGCCCATACGCGTATGCTACGCGTACCACATCCTCATACGCGTACCAACAGAGACGCTTTCACGTTCAAAACATCATCTCTTTCACTCATACGCGTATAGCATACACCATACGCGTACCACTCCAGGGATATGCGTATCACACGCGTATGGCGCGTACCAGCGCCAAAACCCCCATTTTCAAGCCATCCCATACGCGTATTGCCTAGTGCCATACACGTATGACCAAAATCCAGTTTTCCAGATCTGCTATGGGTTTTCTCTGCTACGAGATCCTTCAGATCCAACCTCTCACAGTCCAGTTTTTCATACACGTTCGTTCGTTTTATCAATTACAACTCAGATACATTCAACTTCTCAAATCGCTAACCTTACTACATCTAATTCCTACAATTTCATCAATTATCATCCAATTTCGTTCATCAATATTTCACAAATTCATCACATATCATTTCAATCAGAGTCAAATTCAGAGGTTCATCACTACCCATTACATGCTATCCCATAAGACCCATCAAACGATGATAAACCCCCCTTACCTGAGTTAATCCGGCAATTCCGTTAGCTTCAAGCTTTTCCTCTTCTCTTGCTCTGCCTCTTTGCCCTTTCTCTTTCAGCCGCTTCTCTTTTTCTTTTTCACGTGAAAACCCTTTTCCAAAAAATTTAGGACTTTTTATTATTCCAACTTATATATTTTCCGAATAATAATAATAATCCAAAAATAATAATAATAAAATTTCCAATTATTTAATTAAATTAATAAATAAATTATTAACTCAATTTAAATAATTATTTTATTATTATCGGGGTGTTACATGCACACCCTTAGGTCGACACATATTGTTTTGATTTTTCCAAACTTGTAATTTTTCTAAAAATATGTTTTTCTGTTATTTCTTTCTTACACATGCACACACACACACGCGCACGCGCACACACATACACACACACACACACACGCATGCACGAGCGCGCGCACACACACACACACACACACACACACACACACACACACACATATATATATATATATATATATATATATATATATATATATATATATATATATATATATATATTCGTTCATGCATCCTTTTCTAAACATTGATATCAAGAATATACAGAGAATTTTCTCATCATCTTCAACCTTTTTCTATGCATACTTACAATGATTACACATAATCATTTTTATTGGGTTTCGTATAGATACAAGATTAATAAGGTCCAATTTAGGATTGATGTAATCAAATTGGGTTGAAATTTCTTTAGGGTTCTCATTGATAAAACTAGTTCGGGTTTTCCCTCCAAGATCAAGGGTCATTTGGAGGGTTTTTGGCACATTTTTTTGCAATTTGGATTCAGCCGAGTAAAAGCTTTGAAGAAAGCGTTTTTTGTTAAAGGATTAGCGGAACCGGAGGATCAATTGAAATACTTAAGACAAGATTTTGCAATTTGGATTCGGTTGAGTAAAAGCTTTGAAGAAAGGAGTTTCTATCAAAGGATGATAACATGAAATAGTATCACATTTTAGGACTCAATTTAATTAAATTATATTATTATTTACTTCAATTTATTTCATTTTATTAGATATTACGCGGTATTTTCTTTCTATTTATCTCAGGTGGTTTATTTGAAGCACAAGTAAAAAAGGAAGAAAAGGAGGTGCAAAAAGGAATGAAAAGAAGCAAATATCAAAAGCCAAAGCCCAGCCCAAAAAGCACAGGCGCTGTGCCTGTGACGAGCGTCACAAAGGCTGTGACGAGCGTCACGCTTTACACACTTGTGTGACGAGCGTCACACATGGTGTGACGGACGTCACACCATTCTCCTATATTTTTGGCTTCAGAGACGTTGAGTCCTATTTCCACGCCTGACCATTCGCCACGTGAAGACCTTTGACGCGGAATACCTTTGGAAACAGTTACAACAAGTGACCAATATAAATAGTAACCTTACAGAGAACCCTAGAGGTTCCACGCTTCTTCGCCGCTTTCTCTTTTTCGCAATTTTTCTCTTCCAGCAGTACAAGCACATTTTTACAGCATTACTTTTACGATTTTTATATTGTTTCCTTTGCAATTTCTATTTTCATTTTCAGCACTTAGTTAATTCTTTTTCGCACAATAGTTTCTACACCGGAAACTATTGTGTACCTTTCACCGGATCTAACCTTACGTTAGAATCTAGTTTTTTATTCCTTCGCTTTTATTTTTCTGTTTGATTGAAGAATTCAAGAACAAATCCAACCGGCCTGTGGTGGAGTGTTCAAGACTGCTATTTAATTTCTCAGGTTCTTTAATTATTGTTTGAATTTATATATGCCCTGCTTTACTGTTTATTTATATTATTTGCTTGAGATGAATCTGTTTATGCATGATAATTATTTAAGTCTGTTTAGCATGTCTGGCTAATTTATTTAGGTATCGGTATGTAAAGTAAGCGGAATGAAGGAATCAAAACCAAATTGGTTTAATTAAGTTTAAACTTAAAATCACTCTTTTTACGGTCTCAATTTACAGGTTTAATAACAAGGTTTTTGTACGAAAGTAAAAGACATAAAGAAGTTAAAAGCAATAGAACGAGAGTTTGAGTTTTTGACTGGACAGTGTAAATTGGACATTAATTCTAGATCAGGGCGAGAGCAATTTTTAGAGTTAATTAAATTCTAATCTTTTTCAAAAAGTATTTTTAAAGATTGAATGTGAGGACGAGAGTTAAGCATTTGAATTTAATTATAGAACCTAAGTCAACAGAGCGAGAGTTTGAGATAAGGGTGTTTAAACGATTAGTGTTTTCTTAAAAAGAGTTTCTACGGATTCTATTGTTTTCAAAAAGTGGATTTTGACTTAACTATAAGTGACAACTACGTTAATATAAAATCATAGTTTATTCAACAGAGCGAGAGTTTGAGATAAGACTTTTAATCAATAGTGTCAACTGAAAAGATTTATTTTAAAACCAAGAAACCAACGAAGAATTGATTCCCTAATTACGACGAACTACATACCGATATCCGCTTATTAGATATTTATTTTAGATCTTATTTTAGTTTTAGCTTTTCCCCCAAACAATCAAAGTATTACCTGCCTTAGCTTTACGAAGTAACCTTAGATAACGGTATATCGATTCATAAGTCCCTGTGGGATCGATATCTTTTAAAACTACGCGATAGAACTGTGCACTTGCAGTTTGTACCCCAAATTCGACTCATAAAGTCGCGATCAAGTTTTTGGCGCCGTTGCCGGGGACTTTTATTTAGTCGATATCGTAACTCTTCTGTTACGCTGTAGAGACTAAGGCTTTTCTTTTTCTTTTCTTTCTTTCGTTGATTTGTATGCCACACACTCGCTCACAAGGCGAGCCGTTCTACTTACGAATCAACGATATCAAACTATATCTCCGAGTCTTACGACGAATTCGGGAATATCGTGCTGCAAACAATCTCCCTCCTGTTGAACTTCCCGATTTCAAAAATATTTTCCCTTCGATACCCGAGATGGCAGAACCAGCTCGTGCTCTTCGAGATTACGCCGCTCCATCGCAAGATGAGCCGCATTCGAGTATTGCTCCACCCGCAATCGAAGCAAACAACTTTGAACTTAAACCTTCACTGTTGCAGGCAGTGCAACAGAACCAATTCTCTGGAAATCCTACCGAGGATCCAAACCTTCATTTATCCGTATTTGTCCAATACGCCGATACTGTTAAAGCTAATGGTGTCACTTCAGAGGTAATTCGACTTCGTCTTTTTCCTTTCTCGTTAAGAGATAGCGCTAGAAGATGGCTTCAATCTCTTCCTTCCAACTCAGTCACCACATGGAACGAGTTGAAGAAAGTTTTTCTTGCCCGATATTTTCCGCCGAGCAAAACAGCTATGTTAAGAGCCCAGATAAATGGATTTAAACAGAAAGATAACGAGTCTCTCTTCGAAGCATGGGAAAGATACAAAGACATGATGAGACTTTGTCCACGCCATGGTTTAGAGGACTGGTTAGTAATTCATACCTTCTATAATGGTCTCTTGTACAACACGAGGTTAACAATAGATGCCGCCGCAGGTGGTGCACTAATGAACAAACCTTATGCTGATGCTTACCAACTTATCGAAAGCATGGCTCAAAACCACTATCGGTGGGGAAGCGAACGAACAATGGTAGAAAAACCTCAAACGAAAACTGGCATGTACGAGATAAGTAACCTTGATCATGTTAATGCAAAAGTGGATGCTCTGGTCCAGAAAATTGAAAGTTTAAATGTATCACCTCCAGCCACCGTGGTTGCCATAACTCAGAACTGCGAAGTCTGTGGAATCCAAGGTCACACTCCTGCAGATTGTCAACTCCTAACAGGAATCCAAGCAGAGCAAGTAAACTATGCTCAAGGAAGCCCCTACTCACACACCTATAACTCAAATTGGAAGAATCATCCCAATTTTTCATATAAGAGTAATAATGCTTTATACGCACCTGGACAATCTCCAAACCAAGCCCCAACTATACCTCCGGGATATCAGAAGCCGATCCCATCTACACCTAACAATAATGCCCCTAGGAAATCCAACTTGGAAATCATGATGGAAAACTTTATAGCTTCTCAACAGCAAACCAATAAAGATTTCTTAAACCAGAATGTACACACTGGCGAACAAATTAAACAACTAGCAAGTAAAGTAGATGCCCTGGCTACTCATAACAAAATGCTGGAAACGCAAATTTCATAAGTAGCTCAACAACAAGCGCCTACTGCTGCCCCAACTGGTACATTTCCTGGCCAACCCCAACCTAACCCGAGAAGCCACGCTCATGCAATTATACTGAGAAGTGGAACGGAAGTGGAAGGACCGTCTGACCCAAGGATAGAAAACCAAAACTCTAAAAAGTCAACTGAGGAGGAAAGTGAACCTAAGGAAAAGGAAGAGAGTAATAAGGAAACCATAGAAAAGAAGGAACCTTATGTACCTCCACCACCTTATAAACCACCTATCCCTTACCCTCAAAGGCTTATTAAAACCAAAGATGCGGGCCAATTCAAAAAATTTGTTGACCTACTAAAACAATTAAACGTCACAATTCCGTTTACAGAAGCTATTACGCAGATGCCCTCATATGCCAAGTTTTTAAAAGAAATTCTTTCTAATAAAAGGAAACTTGAAGATAGCGAAACCGTTACACTCACCGCTGAATGTAGCGCTATAATCCAGAATATGCCTCCTAAACTTAAAGACCCAGGTAGTTTCTCTATACCCTGTCACATAGGAAAATTTGTCATTGACAAAGCCTTATGCGATTTAGGAGCCGGTATTAGTGTTATGCCTTTATCCATATGCAAGAGACTTGAAATGGGAGAATTAAGACCAACTAAAATGTTTGTGCAACTAGCAGATCGTTCCGTTAAATATCCTGTAGGAATTCTTGAAAATGTTCCAGTGCGCATAGGTCAATTCTACATTCCAACTGATTTTATAATTATGGATATTAGAGAAGATGAAGTTACACCCATTATACTGGGAAGACCGTTCTTAGCAACTGCCGATGCGATCATAGACGTAAAACGAGGACGACTCACTTTTGAAGTAGGAGAAGAGAAAATTGAGTTCATTCTTTCCCAATTTTTGAAAGCACCTGCAATAGAAGATACATGTTACTTCATGGATATCATCGATGAATGCATAAAAGAAACGGAGTTAGAAAAAGACAAATCATCTGACTATCTTGTAGAAGACAAACTTAACCAATGTTTAGAAATAACACCGGATCCTACGCAATGCCTTAAGAAACCAACCCTAGACCTGAAAACACTTCCCAAAAATCTGAGATATGAATTCCTAGACTTAGAACTTGAACGACCAGTGATAGTTAATGCTGACCTAGGAAAACTCGAAACAGAAAAACTCCTGCATATATTGAGAAAATATCCAACCGCACTAGGATACAACATTACCGATCTTAAAGGAATAAGTCCTTCTATTTGTATGCACCGCATCATGCTAGAAGAAGACTGTAAAACTTCTAGGGAACACCAGAAGAGACTAAACCCGATCCTGAGTGAGGTAGTGAAGAAGGAAATAACCAAGTTATTAGAGGCAGGTATCATATATCTTATATCTGATAGCAAATGGGTTAGTCCTGTACACGTAGTACCAAAGAAAGGAGGTGTAACAGTCATTGAAAATGAAAAAGGAGAAACTATAACTAAACGAATCGAATCGGGATGGAGAATGTGCATTGACTATAGGAAACTAAACAAAGCAACCCGAAAAGATCATTTCCCTTTACCATTCATTGACCAGATGTTAGAACGATTAGCAAAACATTCTCATTTCTGCTATCTAGACGGTTACTCAGGTTTCTTTCAAATACCAATTCACCCTGATGACCAAGAAAAGACAACGTTCACGTGCCCTTTTGGTACCTTCGCTTATAGACGAATGCCGTTTGGCTTGTGTAATGCTCCTGCAACCTTCCAAAGGTGCATGATGGCAATATTCGCCGATTTTCTAGAAAACATCATGGAAGTATTTATGGATGACTTTTCCGTATGCGGACAAAGCTTTGAAGAATGCCTTGAAAACCTAGAAAGAGTTCTAGAGCGATGTGTGAAAGTAAACCTGGTACTTAATTGGGAAAAATGTCACTTTATGGTACAAGAAGGAATTGTTTTAGGACACATCATCTCGAACAGAGGAATTGAAGTAGACAAAGCCAAAATAGAGGTAATCGAAAATCTTCAACCCCCGAAAACTGTGAGAGAAGTACGAAGCTTCTTAGGACATGCCGGTTTTTACCGACGATTCATTAAAGACTTCTCTAAAACAACTAAACCTTTAACCGGGCTATTGATGAAAGATGCTGAATTCATATTCGATAATAGATGTTTAGAAGCATTTCAAATGCTTAAACAAGCACTGATCTCCGCACCCATAATGCAGACACCAGATTGGAATGAACCATTCGAAATAATGTGTGATGCCAGTGATTACGCTGTAGGTGCTGTTTTAGGACAACGAAAGGATAAAAAGCTTCACGTTATATATTACGCAAGTAGAACTCTAGATGAAGCACAAATGAATTACGCCACAACCGAGAAAGAACTTCTAGCAGTAGTGTTTGCGCTAGATAAATTTCGTTCTTACTTGGTCGGAGCCAAAATAATCATCTACACTGACCACGCTGCTATCAAATACCTCTTAACAAAAAAAGGATGCTAAACCTAGACTCCTAAGGTGGATCCTGTTGCTACAAGAGTTCGATTTGGAAATCAAAGACAAGAAAGGAACTGAAAACGTAGTAGCAGATCACCTCTCTAGACTTGAGAACCTTGAACCGGAAAGAACATCAATTAACGATGATTTCTCGTACGATAAGCTTATAGCTACTTTGGAAGAAAATAAAGCTGATAAACAGGTAGAAACCACCTTAGCTATATGTGTTACACCGTGGTACGCTGACCTCGTCAATTATTTAGCTGCCGGAATAGTTCCACCTACCTTATCCTACCAGCAGAAGAAACGATTCTTCTATGACATAAAACACTATTACTGGGATGACCCCTTACTTTTTAAAAGAGGCCCCGATGGTATTTTCCGTCGGTGTATACCCGAAGAAGAGGTAGAAAATATAATCCAACACTGTCACTCCGCTCCTTATGGTGGACATGCAAGTACATCCAAGACCTGCTCTAAAATCCTACAAGCCGGTTTCTATTGGCCAAATATATGGAAGGATGTACATGCAGCTATTAAGAAATGTGACAGATGTCAACGCACAGGAAACATATCTAGACGTGACGAGATGCCACAAAAGGGCGTTTTGGAAGTAGAGATTTTCGACGTGTGGGGAATAGACTTCATGGGACCTTTTCCATCCTCTTTCGGTAACAAATACATACTCGTGGCAGTTGACTACGTATCAAAATGGATTGAAGCTATAGCTTCTCCAACAAACGACACACGAGTAGTAACTAGACTCTTTAAGAATATAATATTTCCAAGGTTTGGTGTCCCAAGAATAGTAGTCAGTGATGGTGGATCGCATTTCATATCCAAGGTACTCGAAAAACTACTGCTTAAGTATGGCGTAAGACATAGAGTAGCGACACCTTACCACCCTCAAACCAGTGGGCAAGTAGAAGTGTCTAACAGAGAAATAAAACATATACTAGAGAAAACAGTCGCCACTTCAAGGAAAGACTGGTCATTGAAATTACCAGAAGCTTTATGGGCTTACTGAACTGCTTACAAAACTCCCATAGGGACAACCCCATTTAAGCTAATTTATGGAAAATCCTGTCACCTCCCGGTAGAATTAGAACATAAAGCCTATTGGGCTATTAAAAATCTAAATTTAAACTATAAAGCCGCCGGCGAAAAGAGAATCCTTGATATAAGCGAATTAAAGGAACTCAGAAGAGACGCTTACGAAAATGCCAGAATCTACAAAGAAAGAACAAAACAATGGCATGACAAGCGCATATCAAGGAAAATCTTCAAACAAGGCGATACAGTCCTTTTATTTAACTCTAGGCTAAAGTTATTCCCGGGAAAACTACGATCTAGATGGTCAGGTCCTTTTCAAATCACCAATGTTTTTCCCAGTGGAGCAGTAGAAATTAAAGGCAAATCTATGGAACCATTTACCGTAAACGGGCAACGTTTAAAACATTATCACTATACAGAAAACAATGAAGATTCGCAAGTCTTGCACTTAGACGAAATGCCTCCAGAACTTATAGATTATAATTGATAGTTTTTATGTCGAGCTTGCGACATTAAACAAAGCGCTTAGTGGGAGACAACCCACAAATATTTTATTTTTTCTATTATTATTTTCTATTTCTTCCTTAATTATTCTTTTAATTTTTGTTTAGTATTCATTCTTAATTTATTTTTATTTATTAAAAACTTTTCTCTTCTTCTTTCGGCATTTGGCCAAGTCCTGACTAAAACTCTTGTTTTTCTTTTCTCTAGCTAACACTAACCTGATGGGACAAATTGATCGTATGGGTATCAAATTCAGAGGAACAGCTCAAAAACAAAAGTTTGAGGAACTAGCCACGAGAGAGATGCTACCTAGTCTGTATGCTGATGACTGGGCAATGACTGCCCTTGGACTAAGACAAAGTGTCCTGTATTTGTTGAGTCAGATAGGGTGGGAAACCGCTCCTATCCGTAGACAATTTGTCACTTACCGGAGACTGACTCTAGAATTCCTTAGTTCTCTGATCTATCTACCCAGCCATGGAAAAGGAATAAGCAGAGGTTTTATTCAGTTCAGAATGTTTAACATGGAGTACCAATTTAATATTCAAGACTTTACCAACCTTTTAGGTTTCCCTACATCCTTTGACACATTCACAGTGAGCCAAGAAGAACTTTTTGAATATAGAGAACTTGAACACTTTTGGGGAAGCTTGACTGGAAATGACGATCCCGAGGAACATGAGTTTCTCTCTGGAAACATACATAACCCGGCCTTTCGTTATTTCCATAAGATCTTGACCCACACCTTATTTGGGAAGAAGCCAAACAGTACCACAGTTTCACGTGATGAACTCTTCATCATATTTTGTGCTTCCCAGAACCGTCCAGTAAACGGTGCCACTTTTATGTTAGCAAATTTAGACCACCTTATCCAAGATGAACGAGCACCAATTCGAATAGGCGGTTTGATAACCATGATTGGTAATGCTATCGGATTACGTCAGCCTATGCTTGACCTAAGCCCTTTTTGTGGCATTACTACCATGAGTATACCCTTCCTCTTCAACACTATGTTTATAGCAAACCTAGGATCTGACGAGTTTGAGCTTATAATTAATAACCAAGTTCTTTGCCTATTCACCATGTCCGATCCTAGGACTAGTGTTCATAACCGCAATAACTGGCTCTACAATCTGAACGAAACCCCCTCTCCTGCTAGATCCACTGAATCCATCCAGGACTATGAAATTTGTGATGACCAGATTCCTTATGCTGAATCAGACCCTCAGACACCATCTGGTTACTATGATATTGATCCTCCTCCTAAACCTGTTCAGACCGAAGAATCGGCAATACCCGACCTTAGACATCATATGCCCGGAACTGATTACAACACCGCCATTGAAGCTTTGATGTCAGAACAAGACGCCCTCAGAGAAGAGTTCGCTAACATGAGACACGAATTTCTGGGATACATGAACAGTATGACAAATCAGTTTCACGAGTTGCTATACCGTGTTAACTCCTTTGTTCCTCCGGCCAGAGATCATGCAGATGGATAGAAGTCGTTTTTCTTAGTTATCTAGTTTTAGTTAGTTTTATTATTTAATGTTATTTCAAATTATGTTCGTATTTGTTTCTCTTTCGCATTTTTGTTCCTTTTTTCCCATGTTACATTATGATTATTTTATGAAGCTATTGAATTATCCTATTTTATTATGAATTATGCAATATCTATCAAAAATGCTCTCTACTGTTGCTGCCTACATAAATTATTAAAAATATACTATATTTATGCACTATTATACAAAGTAGAATAGCATGCAGGGAAATTTAAATAGCAAAATAAAATAATCTGAAGCAAAACAAAATAAATAATAAAAATAAATTACCAAAATCATTATGAAGAACGCAAGCAAAAACCATGCCAATATGACTGTGTGACGAGCGTCACACAATCTGTCACGGACGTCACGCCAAGTGCTTGTGACGCCCGTCATGCCCCTGTAACGAGCGTAACACCCTTCTGACCATGTTAACGTTACAAAGCCGTTGGAGACGAACGTTACAACCCTACACCTTTTTACCTTCCCCATTTATTCACATTTACCCACATTTATTTACTTTTCAACCACTCCCTTTCCAACTTCAAATTTTTTCCTATAAATACCCACCATACCTTTCTTCCTACATCACAACTATTTTATACAATCAAACATATTTTCTTTTCTTTCCTAATTACTTCTTCCAACTCATTCATCAGTATGGCGGGAAATCAAAATTTCGGAAACATCATCTTCCGATCTGAGGATGATAACTATCAAAGAGAGCAATTCGAGCGTTTCCAACAACGAGGTGTCACCTCTACCAGGTATCCCGATTTAACTTGTTTACAAGAATTAGGATTACTTCAAGGTATCGAGTGGATGCTCCGCCTTGCCGATCTAACCTTTCTATGCACTCATAATCAACCCACCTACCCCTCCCTAACCTTAGAATTCTTAAGTTCATATGCGTACAACACTCCCACCGGTGAGGACGAATTCTTAACCGGTACCGCAACCTTCCGTATGTTCAACACCGAGTACTCCCTATCCCAAAACCAATTGAGTACCATGCTACAATTCCCCATAGAAGGTCAAGTCTACCCCAGAATCCCTCCAAACCTAAACTGGAACACAGTTGCCGCTTTCGACCTCTTTAGGAAAATATCCGGTGTAGATGCCAACAACTGGGAAGAGCTCCTTGTTTCCCATATACATAACCCAACTATCCGGTACTTCATCTGCATCCTACAAAACACAGTTTTTGGAAGACCGAACAATAGCAAGGTCAACGCAAAGGAACTATTCTTCCTCGAATGCGTCTTCGAACCGAATGCTAAGGTAAACGCCGCCTCCTTCCTATTTCATCATATCCGCACCTTATGTGCTAGAGGCCGTCAACCTTTTGTAATTGGTGGATTAATCACCACCATAGCACTTGGCTTAAACCTAGGGGACCGACTCCAAACTTTAGAATCTTTACCTCCCCTATTTATGGATATAAGCTACTGTCGGTCCAGCCGCCTAATAAAGAACAGAGTAGGCGGAAAATATTACCTTATGGTGAATAACCAGGCAGTCCCAAGCGTTGTTCTACCCAACATTGCCCTAACCGATGTCACCAATCCCAATCGCCACCTCTATGATCTGAATGCTCCCGAAGCTACCGAGCCTTCACATACAAACCCGTCTACCGACGAGTTCGAAGAAATGGAGCAAGGTGATAACGCTCCTGCACAACAATCAGTCCCGCTCAACCCTTCCGATACTGCAGCTGGCCCATCCTCACGACGTCGTCGACGAAGAAGGCCTGCAACCAACGACGACATCATGGATGCTATTGATGGTATGCAAGCACAGAATCTCGAAATGATGCAAATGATGCGCCAAATGAAACAACAACAGGAAGAGAGGAATGCCATAACCGACCAGTGGTTCACTGATTTGTTTAGCAGGTTTGACAACTTAGAAGTACATCAACGATCACCGGGTCCAAGAACAAGAGGCGGCAGGCAGCCTTAACTTTAGTTTTTTTTTTCCTTTCTTTTTGTAATTCATTTCTTTTCCTTAAAACATTGGGGACAATGTTTCATTCAAGTATGGGGGGGAAAACCGTGTTCTTTCCATCCTCCTTTTTCTTTTTCAAGTATGTATCTCTCTTTTCATTGTTATTTCCCTTATAAAAAAAACAAAAAATATATTTCTTATAATATAGATTTATTTTAAGTTAAGTCCCAAGTGTGAAAACTTTCTATTATCTATTCCCCTCAATTTTCATGAGCCATAACACAAATTTAACACACCCAATAAGTATAAAGGTCGCTTATTTTATAAAACTTGAGTGAAATCAAGACAAAAATTATTACCATAACAACGCTCTAAGAACCTCAACATGTTAGATCAGGATAAGTACCTATTATACCAATCCCTTGAACTTTTAGTTTTATAGTAACCTCGAGTAGTTTATACGAGAAGGCAGCACCATCTTAATAGCAAACTACGTGGAGAGCCGATGAATATAAGTGAATGATTCCCAAAGTAACACAAAATATATATATATATATATATATATATATATATATATATATATATATATATATATATATATATATATATATATATATATATATATCAGGAAATGCACTAATTAAGTTAGGTGATCCTTACCAGATCATTTAATCTAAAGGTTGCAGATCATACAAAAGCATAATATGAAAGATCCATTATGAGTTGGTTCAGCAGGTATCTGGTACTGAACTTGGTAGGGCGGACTACGGTCCGATCCCCCGCAATTTGCAATGGACTGAATAACGAAGTTATCCGACTTATGTACCAGAACTTCTAGCTAAAAGGGGATCAGAATCACTAACCGGTTACTCCACTATGTGCGCGAAAAGATAAAGGGCTTAATGTGATTTCGCTAGAATGAAAACGGGTGAAATAAGAATAAAGGAACTAGGATAGCTATAATGGCATTATTCGAACTGGTTTGCATAAGGTGGGGTTATCTGAGGTTGTGACGGTGGTTGTTAATGTCGAGATTAAACTCAAGTTACTTCTAAACAAGGTTTACATGCAACCTAGTACGAATTGATGTGTGTTTTGAAATTTCATCTGGCTAAAATTTTTAAAACAAGTTCTATACTGTATTTTGCTTGAGGACAAGCAAAGATCTAAGTATGGGGGAGTTTGATAACATGAAATAGTATCACATTCTAGGACTCAATTTAATTAAATTATATTATTATTTACTTCAATTTATTTCATTTTATTAGATATTACGCGGTATTTTCTTTCTATTTATCTCAGGTGGTTTATTTGAAGCACAAGTAAAAAAGGAAGAAAGAGATGTGCAAAAAGGAATGAAAAGAAGCAAATATCAAAAGCCAAAGCCCAGCCCAAAAAGCACAGGCGCTGTGCCTGTGACGAGCGTCACAAAGGCTGTGACGAGCGTCACGCTTTACACACTTGTGTGACGAGCGTCACACATGGTGTGACGGACGTCACACCATTCTCCTATATTTTTGGCTTCAGAGACGTTGAGTCTTATTTCCACGCCTGACCATTCGCCACGTGAAGACCTTTGACGCGGAATACCTTTGGAAACAGTTACAACAAGTGACCAATATAAATAGTAACCTTACGGAGAACCCTAGAGGTTCCACGCTTCTTCGCCGCTTTCTCATTTTTGCAATTTTTCTCTTCCAGCAGTACAAGCACATTTTTACAGCATTACTTTTACGATTTTTATATTGTTTCCTTTGCAATTTCTATTTTCTTTTTCAGCACTTAGTTAATTCTTTTTCGCACAATAGTTTCTACACCGGAAACTATTGTGTACCTTTCACCGGATCTAACCTTACGTTAGAATCTAGTTTTTTATTCCTTCGCTTTTATTTTTCTGTTTGATTGAAGAATTCAAGAACAAATCCAACCGGCCTGTGGTGGAGTGTTCAAGACTGCTATTTAATTTCTCAGGTTCTTTAATTATTGTTTGAATTTATATATGCCCTGCTTTACTGTTTATTTATATTATTTGTTTGAGATGAATCTGTTTATGCATGATAATTATTTAAGTCTGTTTAGCATGTCTGGCTAATTTATTTAGGTATCGGTATGTAAAGTAAGCGGAATGAAGGAATCAAAACCAAATTGGTTTAATTAAGTTTAAACTTAAAATCACTCTTTTTACGGTCTCAATTTACAGGTTTAATAACAAGGTTTTTGTACGAAAGTAAAAGACATAAAGAAGTTAAAAGCAATAGAACGAGAGTTTGAGTTTTTGACTGGACAGTGTAAATTGGACATTAATTCTAGATTAGGGCGAGAGCAATTTTTAGAGTTAATTAAATTCTAATCTTTTTCAAAAAGTATTTTTAAAGATTGAATGTGAGGACGAGAGTTAAGCATTTGAATTTAATTATATAACCTAAGTGAACAGAGCGAGAGTTTGAGATAAGGGTGTTTAAACGATTAGTGTTTTCTTAAAAAGAGTTTCTACGGATTCTATTGTTTTCAAAAAGTGGTTTTTGACTTAACTATAAGTGACAGCTACGTTAATATAAAATCATAGTTTATTCAACAGAGCGAGAGTTTGAGATAAGACTTTTAATCAATAGTGTCAACTGAAAAGATTTATTTTAAAACCAAGAAACCAACGAAGAATTGATTCCCTAATTACGACGAACTACATACCGATATCCGCTTATTAGATATTTATTTTAGATCTTATTTTAGTTTTAGTTTTTCCCCCAAACAATCAAAGTATTACCTGCCTTAGCTTTACGAAGTAACCTTAGATAACGGTATATCGATTCATAAGTCCCTGTGGGATCGATATCTTTTAAAACTACGCGATAGAACTGTGCACTTGCAGTTTGTACCCCAAATTCGACTCATAAAGTCGCGATCAAAGGAGTAGCGGAACCGGAGGATCAATTTGAGATCTCGGGGCACTTGATCTTGCTTAAGTTCAAGGGAAGAGAAGAAGATAGAATTAACATCAAACTTAGGGTTTAGGGGTTTGGATTGTTATTTATCTCTTGTATACAACTTTTGTAAAAACTAATTGAATATCTCAATTTCATTTAGAATTGGGGGCAGGCGTACCTATAGTGAGGACAATTGGGGAACTGCTTAAATAAATCTATGTTCTCTCTCTCTCTCTCTCTCTCTCTCTCTCTCTCTCTCTCTCTCTCTCTCTCTCTCTCTCTCTCTCTCTCTCTCTCTCTCTCTCTCTCTCTCTCTCTCTCTCTCTCTCTCTCTCTCTCTCTCTCTCTATCTATATATCTATATATATATATATATATATATATATATATATATATATATATATATATATATATATATATATATATATATATATATATATATATATATATATATATATATATATATATATATATATATATATATATATATATATAGATATATAGATATATATATATATATATATATATATATATATATATATATATATATATATATATATATATATATATATATATATATATATACACATCCCCCTCTCTCTATAATTTATGAATTCAATCAGTGTGCAATTTCCTATATTGATAATTTTGTTTGTGTTTAAACATTTAAAGCTATTTTCTAGTAAGACATTGCAATCTACACAATTGTAATTGGTTTTTCATATCAATAACACAAATGAAAAATTAGCTTGGTATTCGTTGCACACCAAGTGTTTGACAAATTGTCTGAGCTTTTTTTTTGTTTCTTAATTTCATTCAAAACTGAATATCAAAGTGTAACATTGTTCAAACGTTATTTTGAAAAACATATTGATTTGTTTCTCATCATTGTTATACGTTTATTTCATTTAGTTACGATTTGATATGCATATATGATTCTTCTGATAGCGGTTTGGGATAGACGAGTGTCGATCCGGAATCGCTTTCGCTTGCCATATAAAATATTTTTTTAAACAAATTTTTAATCAAATAAAATTTTATTTGTGATCTATTCACCTCCCCTTTAGATTGTTTCCCTCGTCTAACAACCAAGTCTATCTCGTGACTCCACGTTACAATTCGTATGTACAATTTCATTTTACATCTTTTTGATTATTTTGCACGACTTTTCTTCGAATCATTTTCACATAAAAACTCGATTAAATATTTTTTTCTCAATAAAATTGATTGAAAAGGGGAATGGGGGCGCACGCCTCATAGCTAGTGAGTGATTGACGCCTCATCTTTTGAGTAAAACACTCTAATCAAACTTGGATAAATGAATGGGAGGCACGTGCCTCGCTTATCCTCAAATAAGCAAGTGGGAGGTGCACGCCTCGCTGCTGCAAATATTCATCTTCCGCAAACAATTTTCAAATATCAAAACTTGGGAAAAAAGAGAATGGGAGGTGCACACCTTGTTACTTTTCGAATAAGTGAGTGATTGACGCATGCCATATTGCTTGAAATTTTGTCTTCCTCCTAAAAAACAGTCAACCAATCAAACTTATCTTTTTATCACCCCAGCACGATCGAAACCATTCTACAAAAGAACATTGTTTATTCCATTCTTATGTGATACAAACGTACGTTCAACCTCTAGAACACGATCAAGCAGGATGCTTTCTACCGCAAAATAAGATAACGCTTAATTCTCTCATTTGCGAGCATACAAGCAATGTTTAACTGCTAGAATGTGACATAAACATTTTCTCTCTAAAACCAATTAACCAACACTCATTTTCCACTAAGAACTACTTAGCTTTGAGTTCTTCATAGAACCTAGAGATACGTAGGAGAGAAATTCAATGTATCATCAAGAACTATAACAAAATATACCAAAAAAAAAAATTTTGTCTTGTTGAACTACGAAGCTTTGTGTTCCTCATTGTACTCGAGGATACGTAGAAGCGAGACCCGCAGTCTCGTCAAGCACCCTAATAAAACATTTTTGTGACCCCTTTTATTCTCCTTTTGCACTTTATATCATTCGAAGAAAACAATTAACACAAGCTAACATTCAATCCCAAGTTTGACTAAAAGGTTCCTGTTGAGTACATCGGACGTGATGGGAGCTAATACCTTCGCCTTGCGTAATCGACTCCTGAACCCGAATTCGGTTGCAACGACTATTTTCTTTTTCTTTTAAGGTTTTATCGATATTGTTAGAATATATGCCTAGATCTATAGGGGGTAAATAGATCCCGAGTTAAAAACTTGACAAAAATAGTTTGAAAATTTTATGACGCGGAAGCAAGTTACAAATATCCCGGATCAAAAATCATCTAATTGAACTCGCTATTAAAAAACTTGAATATGCGTATTAAAGGAAACTGTATGATTATGATTCAAAAATAGATCAACAACAACTAATCCTAACTAGTTGAATTCTAAGTAATGCGGAAAAGTCTATCTCCAATGATAATTCACACAAAAATACAAGTGAAGCAATTTGTCGAACACTTAGTGTGCGATCAATAATGTTTGGAATTCTATGTGGTATTATTGTTCTAGAAATCCAATCACAACCAAATGGTTTGTGATCTACACAATAACACCAATTTCAAAATGTGTTCAAATTTATGATCCAAACAAAATTGATCAAACAATCAATGCAATCACAATTTGCAAATTGAAAATAAGAGAGAGAGAGAGAGAGAGAGAGAGAGAGAGAGAGTACACAAGGATTTATTTAGGCAGTTCCCTAATCGATCTCGATATGGGCACATTTGCCCTCAATTCGAATTCAAATTGATATATTACTTTGCAAATGTGCGAATACAAGAGATAAAAAATTCTAATCGTATAAACCCTAGCTTTGATATTGATTATACCACCTCCAAAACCCTTGATCAAAGATTTATCAAGTAACCAACAATGCCGCTTAAATTCATTGTTCTCACAATACTTCATTGAACGAACCCTCTTATTCTTTAAAGCTTTCATTAGGTCGAATTAATTCTAAGCATACACTTGCTGAAACACAAGATTTACGAATGCGGTCCAGTGCTACTCCTTTTCCCAAGAACCTATTGTTCTTCAAAGACTTCACTCGGTCGAATTCAGATTGCGTAATCCTATCCAAAACCTTCAAACCTTAACGATCTTTTAGGAAAACCCCACCTTGGGTTTCTGATTTGAAATCCTCAAAGTTCTCAACCCAATATCAATGGTATAATCAACCTAATTGGATGTTATCAATCCTAATCTAGATGGCACCTAATCAAAAAATGGTTATGTGTAGTTTGATTGTGTGTATGCATAGAAGACAGGTTGAAGATGATGAGAATGATTTGAAATCCCGATTTCGTATAGGTTTTACTCACTAGAAACCTTACTAGACAATGGTGCATGTATGAAGTATTTATATGCATGCTTGTTTTAAGGAAAAAGGAATGCAAATGATTTGAAGAAATTTTGGAATTTTTTCATTGCATAGGTCGACCTATGAAAGTCATGTGTTGACCTGTATGACGCATAGGCCGACCTGTATAAGGTCATGCATCGACCTGGGAATACCATGCGCTTCTTATGTGTCAAACTGAAGAGGCGATACAAGAGTCAAAACCTACAGGCTTTAATAATGCAGCATGGGTGTCGACCTATGGAGTGGATGTCTCGACCTATAGTTGATGCATGAGACCTTTTCCAAGTTGTTTCCAAATGCTTTTATGCTTTGTAATGCTAAGATGCACATAAAGAATCAGAGGATACCATCCAATATACATTAACGCTAAAGTATCCTAGTAATGTCATCATGCGAAATTCATCTAACGAAAGTTTCACTCACATACTCTCCCTTTTTTATGAATGCAAAACTTGAGACGATGTGTTTCGTGTTTTCAATGAAAGGCTCCCCATGAATATATGCATTTGAACTTTATCTTGCTTCTCCCCCATTTGACAATATAAAAAATAAACGAAGTAATCCATGAGAAGCATCTTAAATCACGCATAAACCAATGTAACACATAAAGACGGTTTGCAAAGATAAGAACAACAATACGATAGCACTCACATAGAATGATTTTCATATTGAAAAAGAATACCTAAACATAAATACAAGCATATAAAGCACCAATATAACATGATTTCCACAACTTATCCCAAATAACATAACACGAACATGAAAGATGAAGGATACAATAGAGTAAAAGACTCTTGAGTTGCTACAAAAGCGGCACGATTACGTGACATATGCCTTTGGTGCTCCCGAAATGTTGCACACACATGTGCACTAGCAAGGCGATATATAGATTTACCACCACACAAACCAAAAGCAGATATGTTATCACAACAATTACACACAACAATAATTTTGCTAGCATTATAACATGTTCAACCATATTTAATGCATGAATAGATAACAAGCCAATGCACCAAAAGCATATTTTAAGCATATAGACAGAATATCATAAAGTCAATATAAGCATATAAGTTGACATACATCACTAGAAAATTTTGGAAGTGAACATTTATGAACTATTTCATACATCAAAAATATCAATTATTTGGAACACAAGCAACATGCAAAAGTAAAAGCTTACTTATAAAAGGGGAAAAAGAAAAATGGAACAATATTACCTCTTTTACAAATTAATGAAGGATGCACTTTGAAGTGATTGAACTTCCAAGGAAAGTTAGAGCAAAAATATATAAAGTGCATGCAACAAATCCTAGTTAGGCAAGATTTAAGATATTAAGTATCCCTAATTCCCTTCGAATGTTGAAAAAAGGTTCCGTCACAAGAGGTTTTGTAAAGATATCCGCAAGTTGATTTTTACTATCAACATGCTCAAATATGACGTATTCTTTCTCAACATGGTCACGTAGGAAGGGGTGACGGATCTCAATATGCTTAGTGCGAGAGTGTAGCACCAGATTTTTGGTTAGATTAATAACACTGGTGGTGTCGCACATAATAGGAATACATTGTAGTTTAATATCAAAATCAAGTAGTTATTGTTTGAACCACAAAATTTGAGCACAACAACTACCATCCACTACGTATTCCGCCTTGACAATTGACAAAGAAACGAAAACATGTTTCTTGCTATGCCAAATTACTAAGGAATTTGAAAACATGTGGAAAGTTCCATAGTACTCTTCCTATCCGATTTGTAACCGGAAAAATATGAATCGGTATAACCAACCAAATTACAATCGCTTCCCATAAAATACCAAAGCGCATACTTAGAAGTACCATGAAGATACCTAAGAATGCTTTTTATGGATTTTAAATGAGGTTCGTTATGAGCCGATTGATAACAAGCACACATACACACGCTAAACATAATATTCGACCTAGGTGCAATGAGATATAGAAGAGAACCGATGATACCTCTATACTTCTTGACATCTACATCCTTACAATTTTCATTCCTTTGCAAGTTTCCATTTGTAGGCATCGGAGTGTCAATCGACTACTCATCTTCCATACCAAATATCTTTAGTAAGTCATTGCAATATTTGGTTTGACACACAAATGTTCCATCATTAAGTTGCTTGATTTGAAGCCCAAGGAAGTAATTCAACTCCCCCATGAGACTCATCTCAAACTCACCCTGCATAAACTTAGAAGACTCCTTGATAAGTTGCATATTAGTCGATCCAAAAATATATCGTCGACATAAACTTGAACTAGAAGAGTATGCTTTCCTTGATGCTTAATGAAAAGTGTAGTATCTACCTTTCCCCTAGAGTACCATTGATCAATCCAAAACTTATTAAGTTGCTCATACCAAACCCTAGGTGCTTATTTGAGACCATACAAAACTCACTTTAGTTTGTAAACATGACTATGATACTCATGATTTTCAAAACCGGAAGGTTGAGCTACATACACTTCCTCATTAATATTTCCATTATGGAACACACTTTTCACGTCCATTTGAAATAGCTTGAAATCTTTGGAGTAAGCATAAGCTAGTAGAAGGCGTATAGCCTCGAGGCGAGCAACCGAAGCATAATGTTGGCTTGAATATGAAGTAATTTTTCTAGAAGGGGGTTGAATAGACAATTAAAATCCATTTGTTTCAATTTAAAATCAGAGTACGCGGGCGGAAATGGATATGGTGAAAACTTGTTTTGAAAAGGTTTTATAATATTCGAAGATGATTTATGTTATACATACACCAAAGGTTTATAATAAGTTAAAAGACAATGTAATGACTAACAATTAAATTTTCAACGAGATGTTTACAACTTTAACTATTCTTCAATTAAAAGGCAACTCTAATTTCAATTCTCACACAATAATCAATTAACAAGATCCTTTCGAAGAACAATTCTAATCAAACCTAAACTTTTGCAAATCAATACTATGAACATAATGAATCTAAATAGCTAACACAGGCATATAATTTTAAATAAGAGAGAGAGAGAGAGAGAGAGAGAGAGAGAGAAGGAGAGAGTGCACCAGGATATATACTAGTTCTGTGTTATCGTCCTCGCAGGTACCTACTGTTAGAACAAGATTTGGTTCTGCATCTATACCTTGAGTTTTAATGATAACAATGTTGTATTTGTATGAGAACACTTTTGGTACCCTAATGGTTTGTTATTGTGTAGCTTTAACAACCAGTTCTGATTCTGATCATATGATGTGTAACATCATCAGTTTCTGAACTTTGCGTCCCAAATTTGTTTATACGCTACAATTAGAAGTTCTGAAAGACGTTAATATTGTTGTTGCAATGTTCTTTCTGCTTCTGTGTTATTTTACCCATCAGAAGCTTCTAAGGGGACTCGATGTTGCTACTGCAATGTTCTCTAAGTTCTTGCTTCTAGACATGACTCTGATCACCAAACTTCTGAAGAATGGCAAGATTCTAAAGTTGTGTTATGTAGCTGAAGATTCTAAAGATCTCAAGACAGACGATTGAAGTTATCAAGGTTCTGACTGAGGATTCTGAAGACTCTGAAGATACTGAAGACCTCAAGCCAGACTACTGATGTTATCAAGGTTCTAAAGTTTCTGAATCTAACTCTATAGTTTTTCACTTCATGCTTAAATCATCTTTCATCAGAAGCCAATGAATCTGAAGATAATATCAAATGGGAACGTGATCAAATAGTACATGGTACAAATTGAACAACCTTTCCACTACCTGATTTTGTGGGCAAGGATTGTACTATTCATCACACCTGTCACTGCTTTTATGGGCGAAAGGATAGTATGTGGTATCATTCTTTTCCCATCCCACAGTGGACACCCACACAAGGAGCTTTCCCCATTTTGCCCTCCAACGGTCACATGCTTCACTATATAAGCATGCATTGGAGACTTGAAGAAAATGCTGATTTTGCACAAGTATTTTAACAAGCTATTTTTCTTTGTGAAAAGCTATCATTCTTTGCATACATTTTTATTTAAGTGTTTGTTATTCATTTGTGTAAAAATCTGCTTGTGTAGAAGCATCTGGTAACACACAAACTATTATTCAAACTATCTGTTTAATTCCTTAAGGAGGTTATCCTTGAGAAGACAAAGAAAGTATTCTTTGTGAGTCCTTGAGGAGACTAAGGTTTATTTGGATCCTTGAGAAGACAAAGAAGGTTATTCTTTGTGTTTATTGTAATCTGTTGATTATAGTGGATTAATTCCTTGTGTATAAAGCAAATCATCTTGACGGGTGGACTGGATTAACTTTGAGTTTCAAGCGAACCAGGATAAAAACCTCTGTGTTTTTATTTCTTCATTATTAAAATTTTTAGTGGTGTTTTTGTTTTGGAAAAAACTTTTGCTTGTAAAACCCAATTCAAACCCCCTTTTTTGTGTTTTTCACACCTTCACCTACGTCTAGTCTTCGATGGTGAACCACCGAAAGTTTATTTCTTCTATTAATATGATATTTGATTTTGATTAGTGTTACACCAATTCAGATAAGAAAAGATAAATTATAACAATCCAATATATCTTCTTCCTTGCTTCTTAATAGAACTTGCTTGGAACTAGCTACCACGACTAAACTTTGATCTTTACCCAAGATCTTGATCTTCAAATTTTGATGGATTTTAGTCTTGATAAATTTCCCAATCTTCACTCAATCTTGAAATTACAAGCCTTGAATCCTTCTTTTCAACAAGCTTATAGATCCACAAAAAAACTCCACTACTATGGAGAAAAGCCCATTCTTCTTTTTCCTTCTAGAAATTTCAAGCCTATGAAATTTCCAAGATCAAAACACCTCTTTGTAAAAATCTATAGACTTTAATGAAAAATTATATCTCTAATGTTTCCCCACAATTAATCATCACACACACACAAGAAAATGTTTTCCATGAGCATGATTAAGATGAAGATTTTAGAGAGAAAAAAGTTGTGTTTGCAAAGCTTTTTCTAACTGAAAAAATTAGATCTCTTGTGAAATAAAGAAATGAAACCCATATTTATAGGTGCAATAGATAATTCACAAGAAATGAGTAAAGAAGAACTAAATTAATCAATTTATTATTTCCATGACTCACTTCAATTAGGGCAGTTTACCTGAGTCAAGTCTGAAATGAATCAATTCAAATTAGCATCCTAAATCAAGTCACAACCCTTACTGAATCAATTCAATTTGGAATTTCAGACCCCTGACTCGATTCAAATTTGCTCCTGACTCAATTCGAGAAAACATAACCAAAATTAACTTTAGAGGCACATTCATGAATCGATTCATGAAGTCTTTGACTCGAGTAAGAAGTTATAAAAAACTTTGAATCAAATAAGGAAAGTTTTTGAATAGATTCAAACAGCTATGACTTTTAATCAACTTAACATAATGCATGGACAACCTTCTTTAACATGTGTTTGATGATTAATAAGCTAGAAAACTCAAAATAAACAATAAACGTAAAACAAAGCATCAAAATTACAAAATAATCGAAATATTGATAGAGAGAAATTTCAGTCTCCCTCTTTTTTATGCTTGGCAACTTGATTAATTTTGAGTTACACAGAGTTATGCTCCCCATGCGTAAAAGACTCAATCACACGAATTATAGTTTTCAAACGAGAATCCTTTCTCCCACTTTGACAAAATAAAGAAGGAAGAGGGACAAAAACGAAAGAAAGCAAATTGTGATAACACATAAACAATAACCAAATTGGAATCCAGTAAAAAAACACAAAGCACGTAAAAGAACATCTCAAGCAATAGGAAATTTTAGGTAAGAAAATATCAAGGTAAAGCTAAATAGCATAAATCCAACAAACATAGTCAACATAAAATTATTCAAAATTGTAGCGGTAAATTCATGATCATCAAGTTACGAATAAGCTAGAGATCAAATAACAAGAGTCGCCACCGCGCTTTTATTGTTTTCAAGGGAAAAGGGAAAAAGTACAAACAAAACCCAAAAGTAATAAGTTTTCAAATCAAAACTAATAAAATGTCAGAGATTACAGGTAAGGGGGTTGGTTCCACAAAGGGAAGGTCCTAGGTACTCCTAGGGAGCCCTTTTTGTGTGCATATGTACTTGGTATAAAGTGATGTTTACAAACAAATAGAATGGGGGGATGAGAAAAGAATTCATTAATTATATTTTTGCGTTTGACAATACCTTCGGTCTTGTGCCTACGTACCAACATAAAAATAAGGGATCAAAACCTCGTAGTTCGTGATACAAATTTCAAAGTGGATGCATTGCTTTTAACAAAAATTAAGTTTGAAGGCACAAAGGCCTAAAAATAGTTTGAATGAGTTAGTTCTTTTTTGCTTTTTGAAAGTTTAAGTCAAGTATAGTTAAGTTTATTTACAAGTTTGATTCAAGAAAATAAGTTTGAAAATGCAATGGCATAAGGATAAAGTTTCTATCTTTTTTCGCAAAAGTGGTCAAAGTTTAAAACAAAATAAGTTCAATCAAAGAAGGTTTTGAAAAAGGAGGGAGAGATTTTGAAATTAAAGAAATGGGGAGAAGATGAAGAGACTATCCCATGTACAAAATTAAAAGTTTAGAGTTGAAAAGATCTGACCAAATGGGTAACAATCTAATAGACAAGAATGTCAATAAAAACCCAAAATTCCCTTGGACTTTTAGAATCAAGCAACACACAATTGCACAACTATATTATCTTGAAGAGCAAGGGCATCATATAAAGATAGCCATATCCAAGCTTATCCATTCCATGATCTTCCTCAAAGTAGCCCATGTAACAGATGAATTTCACAAGTCACAGGTTCAAAATAATAGCTTCACAATGATCATGTTGTAGATGAACTTAGAGAGGTCTTGAATGATGTATCAGATGAAGTTTCAACTTGCAAGCACTTGGTTTCTCAATAAGTTGGCATTAGCCAAGTCCTTTAGCATAGGAATGTTGCCTAAGTTCTATGTCCATTTGTCCAAGATCAAGCCAACAGTCCACACAAAAGTTTTTTAGGGTTTTTGTTGTTATTATGTACATTAATGGTCAAAGACCACATAAACAAGCAAAGTATACCCAAACAAAATATATCACACAATATGGTCCAAATGGACAAAGTGAAAATTGCATTAACATAAATAATGGCAAATGAAGTAAAATGCTAAAAGTAAATTGCATTAAAGTAAATGGCTTGAATTTAAAAGTTAGTAGTTAATAGGTTAGAAGTTAGTATTGTTTTGCTTTTGCTTTTCATTTTTTAAGTCATTCTTTGGAGAAGACTCAACCCACTTATCACAAGCATGGATCCTTGAACCAAGACATCTTCCAAAGGAAGGAAAAAAGGCCAAGTTTCCACATAATACCATGAAAGGGGGGAGACTTACAATCTCACTAACTAGAATGTTTATGCCTTTTATGTCACAAATTTAGCGCTATGTTAAGCAATCGTAATTGGACTTATGTAGAAGTCACAACTATTTGAGGTCGGGCAATAGAATTTTGGTGTTAATGCATGTTAGAGACATGGTATAATAGACTATGCTCATGAAACATACCACACACAAAAAGCATATGCAAAAGGTGTGTCCTAATCTCATCCATACTCATGTTAAGTTTTTAATCAACTAGCCTTAGGATTTTGAGATATCATAGGCCAAATGGAATGAATGAATGAAGAAGGGGAATAAGATGAAGTGGGAGGGGAATGGATCAAAACACAAATTGGTCAAAGGAGGACTTTTACCAAATTAATATCATCCATTCATTTTGGGAGATGGAATGTACATTCCATCAATCCCCTAAATCCAATGATATTAATTTGACAAAGTCAAATCAACCTTGACCAAGGCCCAACATCAATAATCAAACTCAAACAAGTCATCACAATTGGTCAACAAATTTATTTAGCATTTATTTAAATTAAAAATACTAAAATAAGGCATTTAAATTAAATATGGTTTGTCCAATTCCTAAAACCTCATCAAAACACCAACGAAATGGCCATGAGATTTATCATAGGTCAAACAAGGTCAAGGGACCTTGGAGAAAACATTTCATAAATTTTGGAAATTTAAAAGTATTTTAAACAATTAAAAACAAATTAAAAATCAATTAAATCATGAAAAATATTAATATTAATCCAAAAAATAATTTTAATTCAGAATATGAAAGAGGAAATTATTTGAAAAAATTTGGTGAAACTCCCATGTTTTTTGGATCAATATCAAAATTAATATGAATTAATGAAAATAAAGTAATTAAAATGAAAATTAAAATAACAGAAAAAACGTGGACCACTTGATCTCTCTCATTAATTGAGGTGGCAGATCAAGTGGCCATAAGCGTGCAATCCACGATACGCCCTAGTCAGCGCGCCACAAACTTGGTAATTCAAACCAACGCACGGGATTATTTCATTTCAAAAGGATCATGTGGCTCAGAACCATCCAGCTCACCACCGACGTCCAAAGGTCGGTCGTCTTCTCCGGCGACCCTGGCTGGACTGGTTCAGTCATAACCATCACCAAAATTAAAAAGAAGGACATGATTTCAAAGTAAAAATGGCATTGAGCACGAATTTGACCTCAATTCATCCTAACTCCAAGTATATTGAGAGATACATGAAGTTGAAATTTGAGGTACATGAACTGAGTTGCTTCGATTTAGCCTCAAAGTAACTCAATCTTCTTGCCTACATTGGTAGGACTTCAGACAACCAAAGAATCAATAGAATTGAGCAAGATTTAGAGAGAATCGAAGAGATTAAAATTTCTAGAAAATACCTTCAATGTAGGTCTGGTTTCAGCTGTTCTTGCCTTGGCTCGTGCTTGATCTCACTCCAAATGCATGCAGAAGAAGGATTGAATGCTCAAAAGGTCTTGGATCCCTGGAGTTTTGAATCTCAAAATAGTGAGGATTCAAACACAATTTCAAGTGAAATTCTCAGGATTATCCTTTGGAATAAAAGGGTTAGAGGTTTGGGATCAAAGCTGGTGCGAATGTGTCTGAAATTCTGAGCATATGAGGCTCTATTTATAGCTGAAACCATAGATATTTGCACACTTGAAATCACTTTCCAAAATTGGTCATTGATGATGCATGGGTGCATGGGCGCATACAGGCCCATGAAATCATTGCCTTAAGTCCATAAATGAGTGTGAGAGAGTCTGAAACCAACTTGGATTGCAAGGAAAGTGTGTGTGAAGATTTGAAGTTTGATCTTTGCCAAATGATGATACCATGTCCATGCCATGCGCATCCCTAGTAATTCTTATCCAAAATGGATGAACTTGGACTTTTTGGAAAGGTTAGATCAAGAGGAACAACTTTCATGTTCAAAACATTTACATTTGAAGCTTGTATCATGATGAATTTTGAGGTGGAAGTTTGGAAATTTCAACATGTTGAAAACTTTTCTAAGTGTCAAGCCATATATCTCAATATTCCACCTTGCTTAACTTTTTATGTGAGCTTCAAATCAGAAAAGTGTCTTCATAAATGTTGTAGATATTTCAAATACCTTCAAAATGGTATCCAATTTCATTTCATTTGGATTTAAACTGATAGAGTTATGCATTTTTGAAGTTTGGAAAAATCACTTGATCAATGGTATGGGTCAAAAGTGACCTATAACGTAACCTCATATCACATGCTCAAAAAAGTTGAATAAGCTCTCACTCTAAACATAAAAGTTGGAGTAAACATCTTTAATTTGATTGTGCAACTTGGAAATCTTTCATCTCATAAAAATTGAGAAAGTTATGGCCTTGGGAAGTTGACTTTCAAATTAGGGTTTAGACAAAATGACCTATAATGTTTCAACATAGAAAATGATTTTCCAAGCAAAAATAGCTCTAGGTCTCAACATGAACGTTGTTTGGAATTTCATTTAGAGTAAGTTTTCTCTTGGAATCATTTTCATATGGTGAAAATTGTAGGAGATAGGGTCTAGGGAGACCCAGTTTCGATCAAATGAATTTCATCTGGCCAACCACCATCAACCAACTTGCTAATCTTCAATTCTCTTGACTTTCTAGGCTCATGGTATATCATATATGCATAAGATGATTAATTTTTAAGTGTCCCTTGAGAAATTTGATCAATTTATGAGATAGCTTGTTGGAGAAGTTACTCAAGATACCCAGTCAAACTAGGGTTTGCAAGGCAAATCACCCTTAAACTCTTGAAGAAAACTTGATCAAAATAACATGTAGAGATCATTGGTACTCATATATGATGTTTATGACCATCCTTAAATCAATCCACGGTTGTGCTCTTTGTTCATGAGGGCCTCAAACCCTAGATATGGACTTGATAGATCAATGGAGATCATGCCCTACCTACAAAAGAGTTAAGCAAATGCAAAGACATATTTTTGGTATTTTGGTTAATGAAATGATAAAATACAAGTGTGATACAATCACATAGTGCTTGGTGATCTCTCCCAAAACAAGCCCAATGAAAGAGGGGTAAGGAGGATGCCAAGGTATGATCCCAATGCTAGTGCTTATGATGAAATTGCATGAGGGATCTTAGGGTCAAAATTGGGGTCTTACATCTGCCCCTATTTAAGGACATTCTAATTAAGGAGGCGAAGGTTAAAATCTTCATGTTGACTCAGTAGAATGGGCTTAAATAACAACATAGAGAAATAAATTTTGGTCCCTAAGACACCTCATAACGCATATGATATGAATGTAAAAGTAAATTCTTTGTGGGGAAATATTGCCACAAAGGAAAAAGAAGTCAGATAGATCGAAAGTCCGCAGGAGTAAAATACATTTTCCGTAAGGAAAACTCACTAGGGAGACCAGGACTCTTGGGGGATAAAAGAGGTTACGCGTAGGCCAGGCTACGACTTAAAACTGCTGGGGGACTAGAGGAATTCCATACAAAATGGAAAGACTCAACCGGGGAAACAAAACATCTGCAAGGGAAACGAGTAGATCAGGAAGAAAACTGACGTACTTGCGTCATGCAGGGGAAAAGCGGTTTCATTAAGGAAATGTGCACTCAACTCAACTGGGGAAGAAATAAACTTCAACACAGGAGGAGCAGAAATCTATTATCTACTACCTGTTACTGGGTAAGGAGATAATAAAATCTGACAGAGAGAACATCTATCATCGGTTAGGATGAACATATCAAGGATGACTCGCTAGGAACCGCCAGGAGGGAGTATTCATCACCAGTTACTGGGTAAGAATAACCTTGCTGGGGAAAACTGCAGAAAATAGGATTAACAACTACCAGTTACTGGGCAGAAGACCAAGGGTGAGAATATCCGTCATCGGTTAGGATGAACATATCAAGGATAAACTCGACAGGGAAGAAAATCCGTCATCGGTTAAGATAAACATATCAAGGATAGACTTGCCTAGAAATGTCAAGGAGGGTACCCGTCATCGGTTAGGATGAACATATCAAGGATATACCAACTGAACAAAAGGGTAGGAATTACATCTATCGAATGCTGAATAGAAAACCGTCGAAGAGAAAATCCGTCACCGGTTAGGATGAACATATGAAGGATAGACTCTGCGAGGGAAAAAGTAGGATTTACAACTACCGGTTACTGGGTAGAATACCAAGGGTGAGAATATCCGTCATCGGTTAGGATGAACATATCAAAGATTAACTCTCTGGGAAACAAGAATAGGGATTACAACTACCTTTTTACTGGGTAGAATACCAGAAAGAGAATATATGTCATCGGTTAGGATGAACATATCAAGGATAGACTCAAGCAGGGGAGAGAAAGATATCTGTCACTGGTTAGGGTGAACATATCAAGGATAAAATTTATGGGGGAATCAGATCCACTAGGGACTCTACTGCTGGGAAAGCTGGGGTACTTCTGCCGGGGATTTGGGCAAGAAGTAACAAACTGCAAACTAAGAAAAATATTACCAGTTACTGGGCAATAGACTCTTAGGGGATTCAAAGCATCTATCTAGGTGAGAACTAGAAAGAAACAGTCAATCAAGACTCAACCCGTTGAGGACATAACCCAAGGGTAGTAATTCCATCCAGATAATTAATTGGGCAGGAAACTGAAATAACAATCATCCACGAGGGAACAAAGTCAGTGGGGAAAAGGAGAAAGGTTAAAATCTTTCTGCTTAAGGGGCTGACACTCTACAATTGAAGGATGACAAACACCAGATTCAGTATGGGGATAAAGTACCGCCATAACAGAGATAAGAATCTCGAAGATAATGATGCACATATGCAAGTATGAAATTGTATGAATGTATATGTATATATATGATGATTATGCTGATAAAACGATCACAAAGGATACAAAGGTGTCGCAAAGAATTTGAATCATCGGTACAATCCTCGGTCAATCCACAAAATATGGAGACAACTGCTGGAGAACAGAGAGATCAACAATCCAAAGGCCCAACCCTAGCTGGGGAAGGAGGAGATCTGCTGAGGAGAGAACATCAAATCTATGGGGAATTTTAGGTCAACACCATAAAAATGGGAGACAACCCTACAGAGAATAATCATAACAAAATCTGCTCAAAAACCAGGAGAAAACTCTGACTGGGAGCAAGTTGAATGGCGATTGGCGGGGAAACCAAAGGCGGTCTACTGGGGAAGATCAACAATCTCTAAAGATCAATCTTGCTGAGGAGATACGAACTCCGCTGGGGAAGACCGAAACTCTGCTGGGGACAAGGACACGCCGTAGGGTATCTGAATCAACTAACTCAGCTGGGGACAAAGATAGAAGCTCCACTGGGGATCAAACACTCCGCCGAGGAACTGAATCAACACAAACGTCTAGGGGTACCCGAAGGGTTAACTGCTTGGAACCTATGATGTTTCACACTTAAGGACTTGTTGTTCATCAAAATACTGTTGATATTCCTTTTAATTTCTTTGAAAAATTCTTGCTTTTATATATTAAAGAAAAAACTTGATTTTGATTAAAAAATTAATTTCAAAATGATCATACAGGCCCATGGGCGCATACAGGCCCATGAAATCATTGCCTTAGGTCCATAAATGAGTTTGAGAGAGTCTGAAACCAACTTGGATTGCAAGGCAAGTGTGTGTGAAGATTTGAAGTTTGATCTTTACCAAATGATGATACCATGTTCATGCCATGCGCAACCCTAGTAATTCGTGTCCAAAATGGATGAACTTGGACTTTTTGGAAATGTTAGATCAAGAGGAACAACTTTCATGTTCAACACTTTTCCATTTGAAGCTTGTATCATGATGAATTCTGAGGTGGAAGTTTGAAAATTTCAACATGTTGAAATTTTTTCTTAGTGTCAAGCAATATATCTCAATATTCCACCTTACTTAACTTTTTATGTGATCTTCAAATGAGAAAAGTGTATTCATAAAAGTTGTAGATATTTCAAATACCTTAAAAATGGTCACCAATTTAATGTCATTTGGATTTGAACTGATAGAGTTATACATTTTTGAAGTTTGGAAAAATCACTTGATCAATGGTATGGGTCAAAAGTGACCTATAATGTAACCTCATATCACATGGTCAAAAAAGTTGAATCAGCTCTCACTCCAAACATCAAAGTTGAAGTAGACATCTTGAATTTGATTTTGAAACTTGGAAATATTTCATATCATAAAAATTGAGCAAGTTATAGCCTTGGGAAGTTGACTTTCAAATTAGGGTTTAGACAAAATGACCTATAATGTTTCAACATAGAAAGTGATTTTCAAAGAAAAACTAGCTCTAGGTCTCAACATGAATGTTGTTTGGAATGTCATTCAGAGTAAGTTTGCTCTTGTAATAATTTTCATATGGTGAAAATTGTAGGAGATAGGGTCTAGGGAGACCCAGTTTTGATTAGATGAATTCATCTGGCCAACCACCATCAACCAACTTGCTAATCTTCAATTCTCTTGACTTTCTAGGCTCATGGTAGATCATGTATGCATAAGATTATGAATTTTGAAGTTTCCCTTGAGAAATTTGATCAATTTATGAGATAGATTGTTGGAGAAGTTACTCAAGATACCTAGTCAAAAACTAGGGTTTCCAAGGCAAATCACCCTTAACATCAATGTTAAAACTTGATCAGAATAACATGTAGAGATCATTGGTACTCATATATGATGTTTATGACCATCCTTGAATCAATCCATGGTTGTGCTCTTTGTTCATGAGGGTCTCAAACCCTAGATATGGACTTGATAGATCAATGGAGATCATGCCCTACCTACAAAAGAGTTAAGCAAATGCAAAGACATATTTTTGGTATTTTGGTTAGTGAAATGATAAAATACAAGTATGATACAATCACATAGTGCTTGGTGATCTCTCCCAAAACAAACCCAATAAAAGAAGGGTAAGGAGGATGCCAAGGTATGATCCCAATGCTAATGCTTATGATGAAATTGCATGAGGGATCTTAGGGTCAAAATTGGGGTCTTACCAAAATAAACCCAAAATATAAAAAAAAATGGAAAAAGTTAAATAAAATGGAAAGATGTAAGATGCAAAATGATGGTTTAAGAGTCCTCCGTCTCAAGATCTCCAGGATCTTCAGAAGCTTTGGTTTGACCAATTTATAAGCTTCAAGTTGAGCAAGAATGCAATCCAACTTTACATGGTGTTGAACAAAAAATGTCCTTTGGTCCGACAAAGTACGTTCACCCCAACGATCAAGATCAACCTTTGTAACAACTGCAGAGCCATTGTCAGTTGAGGAAGAAGCATTGGTCGGAAGAGAAGCAGCGACAGGATTATAACCGGGAGGAGAAATGTTGGTGTTCACAAAATAATTCTTATAAATGTGAGAGAATGCAGTTTGAAAATACCATTCATATTTGCAGGAGTCAAAATGAATTTGCACGGATGCAATGTGGCATCATTAAACGATGTCGGCTCATCGGCCAGATCGTTAAAAGTTGACGCAACTCCAGCACGATTCAAGATGAGTTGCACAAAGGATGGAAAGTACAACAGTTTTTATACACTCACTTTACACACCATAATCATATATACGATGAACTTAACCCAGTTAACCTTTTGCTAAGAGAGAAGCACCCAAAGCACAAGCAGATCAAACTCTTCAACCCGAGCAAAATTGTCTTTCTGACAAACCAAAACTTTTGCAATGACCTAGTGAATCAAGCGAGAGTTTACATTAAGTTTCCGAATGTTAAAATTTGAAAACAACATATTGTCATAACACAGAGTCTTAGACACTTGTGTCACAAGAGGAGTTCGTTGATAATCAGAATCCATAGTCACTCGTGTGAACTCATAACTGGTATTTTTAGAGCCAGGTTATAACCTAGTTTTTAAACTCATAAGACAATCCAAATCCATTTTTGATAGGAACCACGCAGCAAAATAAAGCTCACACATGATAAACATTGAAATTTTGAGATAAACCAAGAAATGTTTCTAACCCATACTTTTTGAAAACCTCAAAGAAGTTTAAACCTGGTTTAGTTGCAACAGCTTCGGAGATGCAATTTGGACCGAAGAAAACCTTCGAGTAGAATGTGCCACGAAAAGTTTGTTGAAGTCGATCCAGAATCAAGTTTTGAACTTTGTGAAGCTTAACACTCAACTATGTCATTGGACCACCCATAGAAGATTCACCACGAGGTTATTTCGAAATCGGGGATCGCTTCTTGGTAATCTTAGCAGACACAAAATGTTGAGACATTTTGCTAATGTTTCTTGAATCGGTAGCAACCCAAACACAACCAAAACTTCGAAATCTTTGAACCCAAACTTGAAGAACACTATAATTCATAAAGGTCTAAAACACGTTGAACCTTGAGAGAATTATTAAGGAATCTTGTGAGAACCAACAAAACACACTGAACCTTGCTAAAAGGGAAGTCCGAAATCGAGTTCAAACCTTGATGTTCATGAATGATAAAGAGCCTTGGGAGTCCATGATTTTCAGGGGGAAATGAAGAAATATGGATTATTTTGGTTAAGATGGTGAATGAGTATGAGTGATGAGAGAGAAAAATAAAGATTATGAAATGAAGAGAGAGAAGATGAAATGTAAATGAAAATGAATTGAGATGATGAAATGAAGAGAGAGAACACCGAAAATGTGAGGAAAAGAAATGATGAGAAAAAATTGAATAGTTTTATTAAAATAATGAAATGCTTGAAAGAGGTAAAGTGTGGGTAACGTGTCTGACCAAAAAATAATGTGTAGGAAACATGAATTATGAGTGATGAGAGAACCAATGACATTAATGATACGTGTCTGACTAAATAATTAAAAGTTGGTTGGAATTGTTTTCAATAAAAAATAATAAAGTTGATACCAAGATGTGTGGGAAAACATGATTGAAAGTTGATGTGTGGGAAAACGTGATAAAACGTGACCGTTGGAAAAAAAAGAGTGTGTGTGAAACAGTAAGAACGTGGCCTGATACAGTCCAAACACAATTGTAATTTGAATCATAGCAAGTTTAATCTGATTCACGCAAACAGAATGAAAATGCACTTTCTAGACACTTTTATGAATTTATTCATGATCTAATTCAAAAAAAATTATGGAAAATAAAATAGGGAAAATGCATGAAATATAATGATTAAATGAATGAATCTAATGAATTGATGAATGTTATGTGAATAAAATTAAATGCGCATTTAACATAGATATTAAATCTGAAGTGAATTCGTACCATAAAAAAACAGAGAATAAACACACATGATAAATGACACAAATAGATAAATTTAATGAGATACACCACAAAGAGATAAAGGTATCAAAGTGATTATACCGTACTAGATCGAGAGAAAAAACGATGCACAATAACCTTTAGTAGAACAGAAAATCATGCGGAAAAGTAAATAAGAATAGATCATTTCTTATTCAAGACAAGAGGGATAAAGAATCCTAATTCTCTTCAAATCTTATGGAACGATTCCGAGGATAAAGGTTTGGTAAAAATATCAGCAAGTTGATTTTTAGTGTCCACGTATTCAAAACTATGTCACCTTTTTCCACATGATCGCGAATAAAATGATGCCTAATTTCTATATGTTTAGTGCAGGAATGTAGCACCGAGTTTTTTGTTAGGTTTATAGCGCTAGTTCTATTACATTTTATCGGAACCCAATCTAATTTTAAATCATAGTCCAATAATTGTTTCTTAAGCCAAAGGACTTGTGCACAATAATTATCGATGGCTACGTATTCTTCCTCGGTGGTAGAAGGTGCAACACTATGTTGCTTCTTGTTATGCCACGAGATCAGACAATTTACAAAAATATGACATGTTCCACTAGTACTTTTCCTATATGATTTGCATCCCGCAAATCAGAGTCAGAGTAACCTACCAAACTATTCTCACTTCCCTTAGAGAACCAAAAACCATGATTTGCGGTACCGTTAAGATACCTTAAAATACATTTAATGTTCTTGAAATGGGATTCTATAGGGGAAGCTTGAAACCTAGCACACATGCATGCACTAAACATAATATCAGGTCTATTTGCAGTTAAATAAAGCAAATATCCAATCATACCTCGATATTTAGTAATTTCAAACTCTTTTCCCAATTCATCTTTGTCGATTAGCAAATTTAAAGTTATTGGTGTAGATATTTATTTTGCATTCTTCATTTCATACTTCTTTAAGTCTTCCAAGCAATATTTTGTTTGACTGATGAAAGTTCCTTTATCAGTTTTCTTTATTTAGAGTCCCAAGAAATACGTAAGTTCACCCATCAATGACATTTAAAATTCGCCCTACATTGTGTTAGAAAACTCTCTACACAAAGCTTTGTTAGTAGATCCAAAAATAATGTCATCTACATATATATGGACCAATAAAACATACTTTCCTTTATGTCTTATGAATAAAGTGGTGTCTACGATTCCATGACTAAGTCCCTTCCCTAGTAAGAACCCATTAAGACACTCATACCAAGATTTAGGAGCTTGTTTGAGGCCATAGATGGATCTCTTAAGTTTAAAAACATGGTCAGGATTGTCATGATCCTCAAAACCTGGAGGTTGAGAGACATATACCTCTTCATTTATGAATCCATTCAGAAAAGCAGACTTAACGTCCACCTGATATAGCTTGAAATCAAGACAACATGTTAATGCCAATAGGAGTCTAATAGCCTTAAGTTGGGCTACAGGAGCATAAGTTTCCTCGTAGTATATCCCTTTGGCTTGGTTATACCCTTTTGCCACTAGCCTTGCCTTATTTATAGTAATTATTCCGTTTTCATCTAGTTTGTTCCGAAATACCCATTTAGTGCCTATGACTGTTTTGTCTTTAGGACGTTGGATCAAATCCCATATGTCATTTCTTTTAAATTGGTTGAGTTCTTCTTTCATACCAAGAAGCAAACCCTCACCGGTCAAAGCACCACTAATTGTTTTCGGTTCAACTTGTGATATAAAAGTAGAATAATTACAGAAAATATTTAATTGTATACGTGTGCTTACTCCCTTTTTGATGTCTCATAAGATGTTAATGAATGATCCTTTGTGACAATACAATCTTGGGGAGGTTGGTTTGAGGTCTCATATGTATCAACCTCGTGTTCACTTTCCTCTTTATCATCATTAATATCCTCATCTTTTGGAGGATCTACTTTTGGAACGTCGTCGTCGACCTTATCTTCCTTGTTAGCACCTGAAGCATCAATAACAGAAGAAATACCTCTCCCCATCTTTTGGGGTTTGGTTTCATCAAAAGAAACATGTATATATTCTTCAATAGCTAAAGTTCTATTATTGAATACCATATATGCCTTACTAAATGATGAGTATCCTAAGAAGATTCCCTCATCAGCTTTTGCATCAAACTTACCAAGCTTATCTTTGCCATTATTTAGAATGAAAAATTTGCAACCAAAGACACGAAAGTAAGAAATATTAGGTTTCCTACCCTTAAGTAACTCATAGGATGTCTTCTCTATGATAGGTCGTATGAGCACCCTATTTAACACATGGCACAACACCATTTTATTATGGAGTGCACGAACGTGAGAAGTTATGGGCTATAAAACTTTCGTTGCAAAAGATTCCAAATTGGTGGTTAACAAATTCACAACCATGGTCACTTCTTAGGGTGACTATTTTCAAATCTAGTCGGCTTTGGATAAGCTTAGCAAATTTCACAAAGACTTTAAATGTTTCTTCCTTTTGACTTAAAAATAGGGTTCAAGTAAATTTAGTAAAATCATCTACTATCACAAAGTCGTAGTAGTTTCCTCCTAGACACCTAGTCCTTTAAGGACCAAAGAGGTCTAGATGGAGAAGCTTAAGAGGTTTTGAAGTGGAAACACAATTTTTGGATTTAAAAGCCACTTTTGTTTGCTTTCCCATTTGGCATGCATCATAAAGCTTTTCTTTGGAAAATTTTATTTTAGGCAAACCAATATTAGATTCTTATAAGCTATTTTATTATCTAAGTCAAAATGGACATGGCCTAAGCGTTTATGCCACAACCAAAAGTTTTCACTCTAGGTGACTAAACACTTGGTACCTGATCAGTCACCATTTATAGTAAGTTTTCATTACTGATCCGACGCAAAACAGAGACATTTGATACAATGTGCAAGTATTTAAGGTACAATTCGAGTAATTTTACTTCCGTTATTTTATTTATGCATTTTTAATCTTTGTTATGTTTTACTTTGTTTATCTTGATTCTATGTGTGGGATAACTGTGTTTTTGTCCAACAGATCCAGGTAGAAAAACCGGAGAACTCAGAACACGACAGTGCGAGAGTCCAGCACGGAAAAGAGCAGAAAACCCCGATATAAGAGGTCTGACACGGCCACCCGTGTCACCTGACACGGGCCATGTCAGGGCAAGGGAAGCAGAAGAAGGAAAATAGTAGCCTGACACGGGTCGTGTCAGGCAGAAACCCCCCCCCCCCCCCCCCCCCCCCCCGTGTTAGGCTTGCCATGGGCGTGTCAGGAGAAACAGTAGGCTGACACGGCCACCCGTGTCAGCCCAAGCCTAATATTTCCAATTTTCTCAGGTTTTTCATTCTTCGGGCTTTGTGGAGACATCTTTGGACCTGTCCAACTGCTACTGGGAACTTTCACTATAAAAAGAGGTCTTCTGCCAAAGGAAAAATCATCTTGGAATACAGCAAACCACAATATTGTGAAGCAATCAAGTATTACAAAGATCAAGGCATTTGGAGAGCTGAAGAGATTCATGAGCGGGAGCGATTGAAGATCAAAGTCATCCAATTACTTGTAATGTGTAATTTTTATCTTGAATTTGTTTTAAACAATATGAGTAGCTAAACCCTCCAATGCTAGGGGGTGTCCCTGATTTAGAATTGTAATGAATTTGAGTTTACATTTGCATTTATAATATTTTGTTTATGGTAACCTCTTGATGTGTTTATTGCTTTCTCTTTCGGACCAATTGAGACTGATCTATGGTTATCACTTAGGCTGGACCCCCAGTGATAAGGTTTTCATTAGGTTATTCTGCAGTAGATATCACCTAGGACTAGGGATACCCTGTATGAACCAGAGCTTTCTTGATATTATACAGCTTAACTTCACCCTAATTGGCTATGGACATAGGAATTAGGGTAGATTGATTAAAGGTTTTCTCACCAAGGACTTGGGAGAAAATACCCTTGAGAACTGGTAGTAATTGATATTTGTTGATGCAATAGTAACTCAGAGTTGTTACTGGGATAAATCATACACCTTCCCTGGCATTGTTCATTTTTCTCTATAAACCCTTATTTTCTTTTTACACTCAAAAACCAAGTTAATATTTTTTCTTTAATTGAATGATAATTTAAACTCAATACTCACGTGCAGTCCTTGAGATCGACATTCGGGGAATTTCCCCATTATTACTATAAAAGGCAAAATAGTACACTTGCTATTTTCCCGATCAAGTTTTTGGCGCCGTTGTCAGGGACTGCCAAAAATATAGAGTTTAATTTTATTTCAATTAAAATTTTGTTGCTCTGCAATAAAATTATTTTTCTGTCATTTATATTTTACTAACCAGTGTATGCGAGGAAAACCCTCAGTTGAAATTCTTTTTGACGCAGAGATCGAGAGAACCCTTCATAGAAGACGCAGAGAACAATGAGTGGATTCTACAGAAGAAAGTACCTCGAATCAACCAGAAGTCAAGGAACCAATGGCTGAAGTTCCTCAAATTCCACCTCCTCCACCTCCAGAAAGACTCCTAGGTGACTATAGAGGTGCAAACGCACCGGATGGTCGACTGACCATTGTTAACCAACCGGTGAATGTGACAAATTTTCAACTGCATCCTAGCACGATCAATCAATTGGAAAGAAAACCTTTCACCGGAAAGGTTAATGAAGATGCCAACAAACACCTGCAGAGATTTCTGACCATGAGCACCACCTTGAAAATTGATGGTCACACTGATGAAGCAAAAAAATTAAGAATGTTCCGATTCACTTTAGCTGAAGACGCGGAAGAATGGTTCTATTCTCTCCCTGCCGGTAGTATCACTTCCTGGGAGGAGATGGAAACTGCATTCTTAAATGAGTATTTTCCAGCATCAATATTCCTGAGAAAAAGGTATGAAATTCTGAATTTCAAACAGAAGGATGGTGAATCATTGGGAGACACTTACAAAAGATTCAAAAGGATCTTAGTCGCGTGTCCCACTCATAATATGGATCAGACAGAACAAATGCAGATGTTCGTTAATGGGCTGAAAATAAAGACAAAACAGTTGATTGATACAGCAGCTGGTGGCTCAACAAATTTCTCAACAGCCACTGGTATCAAAAGGATTATTTAAGCAATAGCTGCTAATGAGCATATAGAGCTATATGACAGGTGTACCAGTCAGCCAGACGAGGTAATTGATCTAAAACTAGAAACTAATAAAATCCGTCTGGAAGACACTGTTGCTGCCGAAGTAGACAAAAAGCTGAAAGCTATGAATATAGGTGTTCAACAGATAGCGCAGGTTCAACCAGCTCAGGAGAGCACTTGTGAAATCTGTAATGGACCTCATCACACGGTCTATTGCTTTGCGACTCCCTAACAAATTGAAGAGATCAAATTCTTGAAGCAGAATAATCCCTACTCTAACACTTACAACCCAGGTTGGAAGAATCATCCAAACTTCTCCTGGAAAGATCAGAGAGGAAATGTTCCACAACAAGGTACAAGGAAAGATCAGACTCAGTATCAGCAACAGCAACAACAACAACAGGCACCTAAAAAGGCTGAATGGGAGATTGCCATTGAAAACATGGCAGCTCAAAATAGGCAATTTGAAGAAGAGACTAGAAATAATCAGAAAAACACCACCGTCTCCCTAAAGAATCTTGAAGTTTAGCTGGGGCAGATAGCACAGTAACTAGAAAGTTCTCGAACACTAGGTTCCTTACCAAGTGAAACAGTTCAAAATCCGAGAGGTCAGGAGAATGTTAATATTGTCATGATGACAGAGAAAAAGGCTGCTAAAAAGAAAAAAATTATATCACCTAGCGAGCCGACTAAAGAAGAAACTACAAAAGGAACTAAACCGGTGATTAAATTGCCCTACCCTCAGAGAATGACAAAGAAGGAACCTAGTGAGTCAGACTTGGAGAAATTCATGACAATGTTTAAAAGGATTGAGGGTCATATGGCTTTGTTTGAAGCACTTGGAAGGATGCCCATGTACAAGAAATTCATGGAAGAGGTAATGGCTGAAAAGAAACCAACCACTGAAGAACAGGTATCCTGGAAGGAACAATTTAATGCAAACTCATTGGGGCAGAACATTCCTAACAAACAAAAGGATCCAGGAACTGTGACAGTACCATGCACAATCAAAGAAAGAACCTTCAAAAAGGCACTAATAGATTCTGGAGCTAGTGTGAATCTGATGCCATTGTCGATCTATCACAGGCTGGGTATTAAAAATATCACTGATATAAAGACCAATCTAAAGTTTGCGGATCACTCAAGAAAAGATGCATATGGTGTAGCTGAAGATGTGCTGGTAACAATAGCGGGCTTGAATTTTCCAGTTGATTTTGTAATCCTAGACATACCTGAAGATAATGAGCCACCCATCATTCTGGGTCGACCTTTCATGCAGACGAGTCGATGCAAGCTCGACATGGATCAGTGCACGTTAACCTTGAAAGTTCACGACAAGGAAATAACATTGAATGATATTGAAGACCAGGAGCTGGAGGAAGATACAGACTCTCAGTATCAAGTAGGCATAATCAGGACATTGAATGCTATTAGAATCTCCCCACTGCCAATAGCCACCCTAAACGGAAAGATTCCCATCTCTATTCCAAACACCAAGAGGAAGGTTAAAAAGGAATCGTGGCATAAAGGAGTCCACACTGAGAAAAGAGACAACGTCCTAGTTGTGGACAAAAGGGGCAACGAGGTTTTGAACCTGAAATACCCCCATAATAAGGGGAATGAACCGTCGAGCCATGTGACGTTAAACGAATCGCTTTGTGGGAGGCAACCCACGCTTTTTTATTTTTAAGCATTTGTGTGTGTCTGTAGGTATATAGGAGTTCTACAAGGAGGAGCCAGAGGAACCAGCGGATGACCTGACAAGAAAACCCAAAAACGGCCAAAAGGACAGCCTGACACGGCCACTAGTGTCAGCTGACACAGGCCGTGTCAGAGGAGGAAAATGCATAAAGGGTGTTGGAAAACAGTGGCCTGACACGGCCACCCGTGTCAGCTGACACGGGCCATATCGGGAGCACTGAAGGAAAATTGGTTTGAGGTTTGGTAAAACAGTGGCCTGACACGGCCGACCGTGTCAGGATCATTGTAAAACATTTTGTGAAAAGTGGCTAAACAGTGGCCTGACACGGCCACCCATGTCAGCTGACACGGCCGTGTCAGGCATGTAGATTTTTTGGTTTTTTTTTTTAATTTTGAAATTTTCGTGGGGCCCACCCACTTAAACCACTCTTAACCACACTTTTTCCCTTATCACTCATCATTATCAGATTTTTACCACACTTATCATCACTCTCTCTCATACTTTTTAATCTTCTTCTCCCACTCTCTCACAAACTCCATTAACACTCACTCACCTCACCACACAAAACCCTCAATGCACCCAAGTTCCCCTCACCTATAGCTAAAACACCCTTCACAAATATTTCTCACCTCACCGTCCCGGTCGTAACCACGGTTTCATATTTTTCTAACTCAAAAGTTCGGAATATTGCTATTTTTTGCAGGTCCAAAATGCCCCCGAGAAGAATCCTTACCGGAAAGCAACAACTTGCAGAGATGGCGAAGTCCCGGAAATGCCCGAGTCGGAATCCTAATCCCCACAATATTGTGTTTAACAATCCGGAGCAAGAATGACGTTACCAAATTCACCGAAAGCAAAAGCTCACGCCGACCAGGTATATGTGTGAGCATACTTTGAATGCTCTCGGGCTGAAAATTGAGATCGACCGAATGTTCCATGTTTTGGGCATGCTCGAGTTTATGAGTTTGGAGGCGCCGACCTACGAGCGCATCACTCTCGAGTTCCTTAGTACCTTAGAGTTCCAGCTGGAAAAGCGGTGGATTAACACAACCAGGTATAATTTCGGTACCTTACGTTTCCGGTTGTTTAACAATTATCATGAATTATCTGTTGAGGAGTTATCTGCAATACTCCGACTCCCTCTGAACGGACCCGAAGCGGTCCCAGATGGGTTCTCTCCGAAGGATTTCTGGATCGCCATAATTGGGAGGACAGATTACTCCTCCAAAGGTGCAAAAGCCTCGGGCATCCAGAATCCCTATTTCAGGTACGCCCAAAAAGGTTTAGCCTATACCCTGTTCGGTAGAGGCGACAACACTAGAGTAGCTACTCAGAGAGAGCTATTTTTCATGTACTCGATGGCTCAAACCAAGACCGTCAATGTAGCTGCCTTTGTAGCAGATTACTTGGGGAGAGTCGGTCGAGCAAACTCCTGAGGCATATCCGTGGGAGGTATGATCACCCAAATTGCATTGCATTTCGGGTATCAGACTGTTTTACTCGAGGACACACCAATTTCAGGTAATACAAAAATTGACATGGCTGCTCTGATTTCCCAAGGTATGATTGTGGTTGCCCCTACTTATTATTCCGTACTCATTCATATAAGGTTTATCATCGCTCTGCCAGATCCGGACAGAGTTGCTATTACTGACTGTGCTAATTGATTATATGTAAGCGCCGATCCCGATGCGGATGAAGGCCATGAAACTGACCATTTTAATGCAGGTGAGCACTTTGTAGATGACCAGGAAGAAGGAACGGAACGAGAAGAAGAATATCCTCAAGCACCTCCTGAGCAGTTTGTTCCACAACCTCAGGAACCCACCCAGTAGACGGCGGGTTCATCATCTTGGTCAACTGACTAATGGAGCTGGGTACAGACCGAGATAGGTGACTTGAGGGCTGAACAGCAAAGGCAAGGCATCGAGCAAGCCCGTCAGGGAGCGTTGTTGGATGAGATGAGCAGCATGATGCGACAGTTGATGTTGCATTTCCCGCACCCACCTCCTCAGTAGGACCCTGTGAGTTCCCTCCTCCGCGCTTGTTCACAAACATTGTGGACAATGTTGAGTTCAAGTGTGGGGAGATTTTATGTCTTTTATTTGTAATTTGTTTTGTGTTATTTTTACTTTTGTATTCTAGATTGCATTTGTCTGTTGAATGTACATTATGCTGCAAGTGTGTGTCTCAAGTCTGTGTTGACAGGTTGGAAAAGTAATGATCATAATTGAGAGTGGATGAAAGATCACACCACTCACCATGGCTTATTGTGAAGAATCTCCCCAGAAAGTGACATTGCTGAAAGTAAAGATTGGATGCAACGTATACAACTTAACCGACATGAGTATCCTGCACACTCCGAAGTAAGAAAGCAATTGCACCAAATTAAGAAGCACTGTGGATCCTGTCAAAACTGAACCAAACCAAGTGAGTCAAAAAAGGTCAAACACATTAATCATCATGAGCGTCATTCAGGTTTGTCTTTATCACTCTAAATTTGCGTAGACTCTCTGGGACTGTCACTGCATGATACACACACTAAGGCACGTTGTTTGTAATTAACCCCGAGGCTTTCTAGCCATCCCGAATTATTATATCCCTCGTTAACCCCCTTTGAGCCTATATCCATTTTTTTTGTTTAAAACACCATGAATGTAACCATTGGCCAAAACACTTCCTCACCCTGTTTAGAGTCATGAGAATATATTCCAGCTGTGTTGAAAAGCTAAGTTTCGGGTAAAAACCCCAAAAGCTCTCAAAGCCCTAGAAAGTGCAAAAACAAAAGAAAAAGAAAAATTGATGAATCGAGAAAAAGAAAGAAAAATAAAAATCGAATACTCGAAGATTCAAAAGAAAAAGCAAGAAAAAGGGCAGTCGATAAAAATTCAAGAAAAGAAAACCGAGGAAATAAAAGAAACAAACACAGGATGTAACATTGACTCTGAATCAAAAGCCCCTTGTTTTCCTTTTTGAATCCATACCGTAACCCAAGCCAAGCTACAACCCAAAAGACCTCGAAAAGTGTGTGTGTTGCGTGTAGGTGATGAGAAAAGAGAGACTATTCAAACTTGTGAGTGATATTGCATACTTTGAATTATGAGTGTAAACAGCTTACCCAGAGAGAATTGGTGAGAATATGAAATAAGCTGACAGGTGAAATGGTGCTTTGAAGTGGAAGTGTGAAGGATGACTTACAAGGATGGATAGGACTTGTGAAAGGAAAAGAGAAGACGTTCGCGAATGATCTCAGCAGTGGTGGAAAGCATAAAGAATTCTGGGGAGTGATAATGAAACATTACTTGAGACAAGCAATGAGCTAAGTTTGGGGTTGTGATCAGTCACCATTTATAGTAAGTTTTCATTACTGATCCGACGCAAAACAGAGACATTTGATACACTGTGCAAGCATTTAAGGTACAATTCGAGTAGTTTTACTTCCGTTATTTTATTTACGCATTTCTAATCTTTGTTATGTTTTACTTTGTTTATCTTGATTTTATGCGTGGGATAGCTGTATTTTTGTCCGACGGATCCAGGTAGAAGAACCGGAGAACTCAGAACACGACAGTGCGAGAGTCCAGCACGCAAAAGAGCAGAAAACCCCGGTATATGAGGCCTGACACGACCACTCGTGTCACCTGACATGGGCCGTGTCAGGGCAAGGGAAGCAGAAGAAGGAAAACAGTAGCCTGACACGGCCACCCGTGTCAGCTGACACGGGCCGTGTCAGGCAGAAACCCCCCCGTGTTAGGCTTGCCATGGGCGTGTCAGGAGAAACAGTAGGCTGACACGGGCCGTGTCAGCCCAAGCCCAATATTTCAAATTTTCTCAGGCTTTTAATTCTTCGGGCTTTGTGGAGACATCTTTGGACCTGTCCAACTGCTGTTGGGAACTTTCACTTTAAAAAGAGGTCTTCTGCCAAAGGAAAAATCATCTTGGAATACAACAAACCACAGTATGTGAAGCAATCAAGTATTACAGAGATCAAGGCATTTGGAGAGCTGAAGAGATTCATGAGCGGGAGCGATTGAAGATCAAAGTCATCCAATTACTTGTAATGTGTAATTTTTATCTTGAATTTATTTTAAACAATATGAGTAGCTAAACCCCCTAATGCTAGGGGGTGTCCCTGATTTAGAATTGTAATGAATTTGAGTTTACATTTGCATTTATAATATTTTGTTTACGTTAACCTCTTGATGTGTTTATTGCTTTCTCTTTCGGACCAATTGAGATTGATCTATGGTTATCACTTAGGCTGGACCGCCAGTGATAAGGTTTTCATCAGGTTACTCTGCAGTAGATATCACCTAGGACTAGGGATACCCTGTATGAACCAGAGCAATCTTGATATTATACAGCTTAACTTCACCCTAATTGGCTATGGACATAGGAATTAGGGTAGATTGATTAAAGGTTTTCTCACCAAGGACTTGGGAGAAAATATCCTTGAGAACTGGTAGTAATTGATATTTGTTGATGCAATAGTAACTCAGAGTTGTTACAGGGATAAATCATACACCTTCCCTAGCATTGTTCCTTTTTCTCTATAAACCTTTATTTTCATATTTCTTTATTATTTTCTTTTTACACTCAAAAACCAAATTAATACTTTTTGTTTAATTGAATGATAATTTAAACTCAATACTAACGTGCAGTGTAGGAGAATTGCCATCCAAGGCGCAGTGGAATTTAAAAATTTCTCCATTTAGTGATCCTTACAAATGGGCATGATCAGTGATAGAATCGTTACCTCTTGTGGCGATTCAAACCTTTGGTGCAGATCTCTGATAATGATCAAAACCTTTGATACAGATCCACGGGGCGATCACGAACGTTGAACGATGACAACGTCTCTACTCAGTCCACACGAACGGATTCCTTCAATCGCAGTGCTAGCTGTTATGAATGAAGGCTTTGAGTGAGAGAAAGAGGGAAACAAAATTCCAAGTCTCTACTTGAATTTCTGTCTGAGTGGATTGGAGTGACAATGCTTCTACCCAAGGGGTTCTATTTATAGAACCACTTGTGTGGGCTTCAAGCTAAAAAGCCCACTTAAGTGTATTTTGGCCCATATCTTATAATATGCCCAAAATCACTTAAGTATTTGGTACCTTACCATATTTCGTCTCCCACTTAAGTGCAACGTACCTTACGGTGTTCCTTAGTTACTCTATCTCTCATCAATCCGTCCTTTGTGTGTGACCCTATAGGTTTTCGCGGCGTTGGCAATTATATTAAATCACGTATTTAACATAATAAACAGTGAGCGGTATCTAGCAACACATCACTGCTACCCAAGTCACGAAAATGTCATGTGATCTGACAAAACCTCCTGTGATAATAATTATGTGTATAATTACCCCTTTGCCCATATGTCTATATTGAACACAAGGTATAGACCGTGTCACCCTTGTCCAGTTCAATATTGGGCCCATAGACATTTATCCTGTTACGCAGGATTGGCAAATTCCATCTAGGACACTCATGTCCCTCAGCATGCTTCGTGGAGTACCCATCAACTGTCTTTATGGTTATCCAGTTACGGACAACGTTGGATCAGCAATAAAGCACTCGACTCTACATCTAGGATCCATAGTGGTTTCAGGTCGAAGAGTGGTATACACTATTATCACCATGAGAATAACTTATGACACTTTGCATAACTTTCTATATAGTATTCTCATAGCGGGTCAATCCGGTATAAATATTACTCCTAATATTCATACCTATGTTTAAGACTTGATAACTCTTTATCCATGATCCATGAGATGTGATCATCAGTCTACAAACATAATAGTCTTAATGCTTTAATGTTATCCCACTTCACATTAAAGCTCGACTACGGATACTTTAAGAACAGTGCCCTTATGTTTAATGTGTTCTCATGATTAAGTCACACTTAATACATTAAACGGACTATCTATTCTAGGGACTTTATTAATCAACCATAATAAAGAAAATACCTTTTATTATTAATAAATAATTCGATACAAGTACCAAAAGTATTGGCCTCTAGGGCTTACACCAACATGCAGTCCTTGAGATCGACATTCGGGGAATTTCCCATTATTACTATAAAAGGCAAAATAGTACACTTGTTATTTTCCCGATCAGTATCAATATTAAATACCTCGTCTAGATTAAGCATATAAACATTATAAATTCTAGAACCCTTAAACATTTTATCCTTGTCATTCTTATATTCAATTATGCTATTAAGGGGGTCAAAAGTTATGGAATATCCCTTATCGCATAATTGACTTATGCTAAGGAGATTATGTTTAAGCCCTTTTACATACAAAACATCGTCTATGGTGATTGTGGAGGGATTTCGCATAATACTTTATCCTAGTATTTTACCTTTGTTGTTATCTCCATACGTAATGAAACTGCTCTCTTTCTTGGTGAAGTCAATGAATAACAACGCGTCTCCCGTCATATGCCTTAAACAACTACTCTCTAGGAACCGCATCATATTTGCTGCTATAAGACATTCCTACAAGACAATCAATGCTTGAACTAATAGATGTGATGGTATGTGTTCTAGTTAATTGTGTTATTTGTCCCTTTAAACCTTATATTTCACTTTTTAAACAAGGGAAAGTAACACACTCAACTAAAGTTTCCTTTTCGTTAGAGTTGGAGGAATGCACAATTAGTCGTTTACTAAAGATGCATGGTCCTCTTTCAAGGACTCAAGAGAATTTTGAAGTTTTAAGATTTCTCCCTCAAGTTTCAAAATATATTTCTTTTGAGAGGAGATTTTCTTAAAAGCTTTTAATGCATCGTCATGCATCTCATGGAACGCCTCAGATAACTCATCATAATAAGGTAAAGATTTAGAATCGGAGTCACTTACATCAGAGTCTTTTTGCTTGTTTTGAGCCATCAAGCAAAGATTAGCTACTTCTTCGTCTGAAATCGAGGAGAATGATGGCGATTCTTCATCCTCTTTCCAAGCGATGTCCGCATGTTGTCTCTTGCATTGGCTTTTAGACTTGTATTAATGTTTCTTTCCGTTGTGCTTTGTCAAACTTGGACAATCACTTTTGTAGTGGCCGGTTTTTTCACAGTCGAAGCATGTAACTTGTTTTTATTATTTCTTCTTTTCATCCCATTTACTTGAGTGATTTAATTTTATGAACCTCATTAAGCTCTTGCCTGAGTGTTTTAGACTATTTCTTCTCATATACTTATTGTACCGCCTAATAAATAATCTCATCTCTTTGTCTTGCGAAGAGCCACTCGAGTCCTCATCATCTACCTCTAATTTGATCTTGGAAGTGGAGACATTTAGGGAGATGTTCTTCTTATCTTCTTTATTTTTATCCTTGGGCTTCGTGTTGAAGGAGAATTGCGGTCCAAAACGCAGCGGAAATTAAAATTTTCTCCTTAGAGATCCTTACGAATGGTCATGATCAGTGATAGAATATTTACCTCTTGTGACGATTGAAACCTTTGGTGCAGATCTCTTGTGACAATCAAAACCTTTGATGCAGATCCACGGAAACGATCACGAACATTGAACGATGACAATGTCTCTACTCAGTCCACACGAACGGATTCCTTCAATCTCAGTGCTAGCTGGTATGAATGAAGGCTTTGAGTGAGAGAGAGAGTGAGAGAAAACGAAAATAATGCAACCGCAATTAATGCTTCTGCACAAGAGTTCTATTTATAGAACCACTTGTGTGGGCTTCAAGCTAAAAGCCCAATTAAGTGTATTTTGGCCCATATCTTATAATATGCCCAAAATCACTTAAGCCCATGGTACCTTACCATATTTCGTATTCTACTCAAGTACATCGTACCTTACGATGTTCTATAATTCACTTAAGGGCACCGTACCTTACGGTATTCCTTAGTTGCCCTATCTCTCATCAATCCGTCCTTTGTGTGTGACCCTGTAGGTTTTCGCGACGTTGGCAATTATATTAAATCACACATTTAATATAATAAACAGTGAGCGGTATCTAGCAACACATCACTGCTACCCAAGACACGAAAATGTCATGTGATCTGACAAAACCATCTGTGATAATAATTATGTGTATAATTACCCTTTTGCCCTTATGTCTATATTGAACACAAGGCATAGACCGTGTCATCCTTGTCCAGTTCAATATTGGGCCCATAGACATTTATCCTGTTATGCAGGATGGGCAAATTCCATCTAGGTCACTCATGTCCCTCAGCATGCTTCGTGGAGTACCCATCAACTGTCTTTATGGTTATCCAGTTACGGACAACGTTGGATCAGCAATAAAGCACTCGACTCCACATCTAGGATCCATAGTGGTTTCAGGTCGAAGAGTGGTATACACCATTATCACCATGAGAATAACTTATGACACTTTGCATAACTTTCTATATAGTATTCTCATAGCGGGTCAATCCGGTATAAATATTACTCTTAATATTCATACCTATGTTTAAGACTTGATAACTCTTTATCCATGATCCATGAGATGTGATCATCAGTCTACAAACATAATAGTCTTAATGCTTTAATGTTATCCCACTTCACACTAAAGCTCGACTACGGATACTTTAAGAATAGTGTCATTATGTTTAATGTGTTCTCATGATTAAGTCACACTTAATACATTAAACGGACTATCTATTCCAGGGACTTTATTAATCAACCATAACAAAGAAAATGCCTTTTATTATTAATAAATAATTCGATACAAGTACCAAAAGTATTGGCCTCTAGGGCTTACACCAACACGTGTTACTTTCGCTCTCTTAAAGTCTCTTCAATTAATGCTCATGTTTGGCGAGCTTACTAAATATGGTTGACATGTCTAAGGTCTTTAGGTCATGAGATTCTTTGATAGCCGTGACTTTTGGCTGCCATTCCCTGCATATAGACCTCAAAATATTATTAGTATAATCTTGATTAGAAGTGGTCCTACCCAAATTCTCAAATTCATTGATTATATGGGAAAATCTTATCTTCATGGAGGCCACGGTTTCACCGGTTTCCATGCCGAAGAGTTCAATTTCCTCTGTTAGAGTACTGATCTTAGATTTTTTAACATCTTCTGTTCCCTCATAGAGAACTCGAAGATAATTACACATTGCTTGAGCCATCTTACAATGTGATATAGTAAAATATACATTCATGCTCAATGATGAGATTAGTATATTTCTCGCCTTTAAATCATAAGACGCCATTTTAGTTTCGGCCTCATTCCAATCTTTAGGTGGTTTTGCAACTGATACACCATCAACTACCTTTTGAGGAACAAAAGGTCCGTCTTTGATGGCTAACTAATATTTTATATCCACAGACATAAGGTGTACGCAGATACAATCCTTCCAATAATCATAATTTTCTTTAGTGAAAATCAGAGCTCTATTATACGCTCCCTTCAAATCAACCTGCGCCATATTCAAAAGAACCAGCTCTTAATTCCAATTATTGGTTTGAATGTGGAGTAATTTTTCTAGAAGGGGGGTTAAATATACAATTAAAAATACCTTCGTTTCGATTTAAAATCAGATTACGCAAACAAAAATGGGTATGGTGAAAAATTGTTTTGAAAAGGTTTTATGATATTGGAAGAGGATTTATGTTATACATACACCAAAGGTTTGTAATGAGGTAAAAGACAATGTAATGACTAACAGTTAAAGTTTCAACGAGATGTTTACAACTTTAACTATTCTTCAATTAAAAGGCAACTCTAATTTCAATTCTCACACAATAATCAATTAACAAGATCCTTTCGAAGAACAATTATAATCAAACCTAAACTTTTACAAATCAAGACTATGAACACAATGAATCTAAACAGTTAACCCAAGCATGCAATTTTAAACAAAAGAGAGAGAGAGAGAGAGAGAGAGAGAGAGAGAGAGAAGGAGAGAGTGCACCAGGATATATACTAGTTTGGTGCTATCGTCCTTGCAGGCACCTACGTCTAGTCTTCGATGGTGAATCACCAAAAATTTCTTTCTTCCATTAATATGATATTTGAGTTTGGTTCGTGTTACATCAATTCATATAAGCAAAAGATAAATTATAACAATCTAATCTATCTTCTTCCTTGCTTCTTAATAGAACTTGCTTGCAACTAGCTACCACAACTAAACTTTGATCTTTACCCAAGATCTTGATCTTCGACTTTTGGTGGATTTCAGTCTTGATAAATTTCCCAATCTTCACTCAATATTGAAATTACAAGCCTTCAATCCTTCTCTTCAACAAGCTGACAAATCCACAGAAAAACTCCACTATTAAGGAGAAAAGCCCCTTCTTCTTTTTCCTTCTAGAAATTTCAAGCCTACGAAATTTCCATGATCAAAATACCTCTTTGAAAAAATATACACACCTCAATAAACAAATAAATCTCTAATGTTTCCCCATAATTAATCATCACACACACACAATAAAATGTTTTCCATGAGCATGATTAAGATAACGAATTGAGAGAGAAATAAGTTGTGTTTGCAAAGCTTTTTCTAACTGAAAAAAATTTGATCTCTTGTGAAATGAAGAAATGAAACCCATATTTATAGGTGAAATAGATAATTCACAAGAAATTAGTAAAAAAGAACTAAATGAATCAATTTAGTATTTCCATGACTCAATTCAACTAGGGATGTTGACCTGAGTCGAGTCTGAAATAAATCAATTCAAATTAGCATCCTGAATCAAGTCATAGCCCTTACTGAATCAATTCAATTTGGAACTTCAGACCCCTGACTCAATTCAAAATTTCTCCTAACTCGATTCGAGCAAACATAACCAAAACCAACTTTAGAGGAATATTCATGAATCGATTCATGAAGTCCTTGACTCGAGTCAGAAGTTACACAAAACTTTGAATCAAATAAGGAAAGTTTCTGAATCGATTCAAACAGCTTAGACGTTTAGTCAACTTAACATAATGCATGGACAACCTTCTTTAACATGTGTTTGATGATTAATAAGTAAGAAAACTCAAAATAAACAATAAATGTAAAATAAAGCATCAAAATAACAAAATAACTGATATGCTGATAGAGAGCAATTTCACATAAGTCTCCTCATAGTCAATGCCGTCCTCTTTGTTATAACCTTGTGCCACTAGTCGGGCTTTATTCCTAGTTATCACTCTATTTTTGTCGAGTTTATTTCTAAAAACCCTTCTAATGCCAATTACTCGATGATTTTTGGGATGAGGGATAAGGTCCCAAAAATAACTCCTTTTAAATTGGTTTAGTTCATCTTGCATGGCCATAAGCTAATGCTCATCAAGTAATGCATCTTTAGCATTTTTAGGTTTAACTTGCGAAACGAACACAAAGTGATAACAAAAATTACATATCTTGGAGCGTGTTGTCACACATTTTGTGATGTCTCCAAGAATATTCTCGATATGATGATCTTTGGATGTTCTCCAAGTCAAAGGTAGTTTGTCCACTGCAGTTGGACTTTCAACCTTCTCCTTTTCATAATCATTATCTTCTTTCTCATGTTCCACCGTTTTAGGCTGATCAATTCCTTGGTCGGGTTCCTTGAGAGTATCTTGTAAAGATACACCTACATCATGAAAAGAAACACCTTTCTCGACATTTTTCAAGTAAGACGCATCAAAAGTAACATAAACCAACTCTTCAACTATAATAAATCTTTTGTTATAAACCCTATAAACTTTGTTAGATTGTAAGTCTCCAAGGAAGATTCCCTCATCGGCTTTCGCATCAAAATTACCTAGATTATCCTTTCCATTATTCGAAACAAAACATTTGCATCCAAAAACATGAAGGTGTGACACATTAGATTTTCTACCCTTAAGCAATTCATAGGGAGTTTTATCTAAAATAGGACGTATTAGTATCCTATTCAAGACATAACATACCATGTTAATGGCATAGGCCCAAAAATACTTAGGTAGATTGCCTTAATTGAGTATATCCCTAGCTAACTCCTCTAAAACACGATTTTTCTGCTCCACAACACCATTTTGTTTTGGGGTTTTAGGGTCGGAGAAGTAATGCTTAATTCCATGTTTGTCACAATACTTCTCAAAGAGAATATTTTCAAACTCACCTTCTTGATCACTTCGGATAGCGACAATTTTCAAATTCATTTTATTTTGGGATAATCTAGCAAATTGTTTGAAATCCGACAAAGTCTCATCTTTACTATACAAAAACATGACCCAACAAAATCTTGAGTAATCGTCTACAATCAAAAAACCATAATAGTTACCACATATGCTCTTGATTCATGATAGACCAGATAGATCCATATGTATAAGCTCAAGAGGTCTCAAAATGGAAACAATGTTTTTCGATTTAAATGAGACTCTCGTTTGCTTGCCCATTTGGCATGCATCACATATATGGTCTTTTGAAATTTCATTTTTGGAAGACCGATTACTAAATCTTTTGAAGTCACTTTGTTTAGTAAATCAAAGTTGACATGATTTAGTAAATATTTTGAAGTCACTTTGTTTAGTAAATCAAAGTTAACAAATTGGTTATGGAACTAAGTGTTTAGCTTCTAAGTGTAAAAATACGTTTTCATGTGAAACTAGTTTGTTAAAGGCACTTAAGGTCTCTCTATGAAGATCTTCAAAAGCTTTTTTTAATTGAAGATAAGATAAGTCATTAATTTCTTCAAGCTTAGAAAAACTTACATGTTTCTTCTTCTTTCTATTTTCCATAAGGCAAATGCTACCCTTCTAAACTTGGTTAAGTTCTTGTTGGAGTGCTTGACTTCATTCTTCCTTATATACCTTTGGTATATTTTGACAAATAATCCCATGTCTTCATCATCGGAGTTCTTGTCATCCCTTATTTCACAATCACTTTGCTCAATATATGAGGGCTTTGAGCTTGAAGTCTTTAGAGAAATATACTTCTTCTCTACAACCTTGTATTTTCCTTTTCTCCTTCTTTACCATCTTCTCATGCTATTTTCGTGTTTTTCTAAGCAAGTGAGTTCTTGCTCATGTTCTTCCAATTTTCCAAACAAAGTAGTGAGATCAAGTACTTTAAGATCATTCACCTCTTTGATTATGATAACCTTGGGTTGCCATTCCCTATTAAGACATCTCAAAACCTTATTAGTAGCAATATCATTGGAAATAGGCTTACTTAGAGCATTCAACCGGTTAATAAGACATGTGAACCTCTTTTGCATTTCGGAAATGGTTTCACCATGCTTCATATGAAAGAGTCTAAACTCTTGATTCAATGTGTTGATCCTAGCTTGCTTGACCTCGTTTATTCCCTTATGGGTAACTTGTAACGCGTACCATACAACCTTAGAGGTTTCACAATGGGAAACACGATAAAATCCATCAACACTGAGTGCGGATATGAGAATGTTTTATGCTTTCCAATCGTAAGACCATAATTTCTTATCATTTTTATTCCATTGATTTTTCGGTTTTAGTACGACGACGTCTTCACCATTGGTCATAGTAATTTCATGAGGACCATTGATGATGATGTCCCATACACCCTTATCAACTGAGTTGATATGGATACGCATATAAGCTTTCCAATAGCCATAATTTTTGCCGGTGAAAATTGATGCTCTATTGTACGCCCCTTTAAGTTCGGTAACAATTATCTAATAAGAAAAACTTAAGCACGAAATTAACCGGAGCTCGTGATACCACTTGCTAGACGATAAGCCTAGATTTATAGGGGGTGAATCGATCACGAGTTAAAAACTTGACAAAAAGAATAATTTGAAAAATTTATGACGCGGAAGCAAGTTACAAATATCCCGAATTAAAAACCGTCTAACCGAACCCGCTATCAAAAAGCTCGGATATGCGCATTAAAGGAGACAGTATAATAATGATTCACAAATCGATCAATAACAACTAATCACAATGATTTGAATGCTAAGTAATACAAAAAAGTCTATCTCCAATGATAATTCACACAAACATAACAATGAAGCAATTTGTCGAACACTTAGTGTGTGATCAATAATGTTTGAAATTATATGTGGTATTGTTGTACTAGAAATCCAATCACAACCAAATGGTTTGTGATCTACACAACAACACCAATTTCAAAATATATTCAAAATTATGATCCAAACAAAATTGATCAAACAAACAATGCAATCGACAATTTACAAATTGAATATAAAAGATATATATATATATATATATATATATATATAATATATATATATATATATATATATATATATATATATATATATATATATATATATATATATATATATTATATATATATATATATATATATATATATATATATATATATATAATATATATATATATATATATAATATATATATATATATATATATATATATATATATATATATATATATATATAGAGAGAGAGAGAGAGAGAGAGAGAGAGAGAGAGAGAGAGAGAGAGTGCACAAGGATTTTTTAGGCAGTTCCTCAATCGGCCTTGTTATGATTACGTCTGCCCTCAATTCGAATTCGAGTTGAGATATTATATTATATCTTACTTTGCAAATATGCGAATACAAGAGATGAAGAATTCTAACCCTACAAACCCTAGGTTTGATGTTGATTATACCACCTCCAAAACCCTTGATCAAAGATTTATCAAGTAACCAACAATGTCGCTTCAATTCATTGTTCTCATGCTACTTCTTCGAATGAAATCCCTTATTCTTCAAAGCTTTCACTAGATCGAATTAATTCCAAGCGCACACTTGTTAAAACCCAAGATTTACGCATGAGATCCACCGCCCAACGTTACTTATTTGCCCAAGAACCTCTTGTTCTTCAAAGACTTCACTCAGTCAGATTCAGATTACGTAATCTTGTCCAAAACCTTCAAACCCTAAGGATCTTGAAGGAAAACCTCACTTTGGTTTTCCGATTTTAAATCCTTAAAGTTCTCAACCTAATATCAACGATACATTCAACCTAGTTAGACGTTATCAATCCTAATCTAGATGGCACCCAATCAAAAAACGATTATGTGTAGTTTGATTGTGTGTATGCATAGAAGAGAGGTTGAAGATGATGAGAATGCTTTGAAATCCCAATTTCGTATAGGTTTTACTCACTAGAAACCTTACTAGACAATGATACATGTATGAAACATTTATATGTATGCTTGTTTGGAGGCAAAAGTAGTGCAAAGGATTTGAAGAGAATATGAAATTTTGGAAATTTTCGTCAAATAGGTCGACCTATGAAAGTCATATGCCGACTTGTTCGATGCATAGGACGACCTGTATAAGGTCATGCGTCAACCTGTGAATGCCATGCGCTTCCTGTGTGTCGACTTGAAGTGGTGGCACATGAGTCAGAACCTACAGGCTTTAATAATACAACATGGGTGTCGACCCATGGAATGGATGTGTCGACCTATAGTAGAAAATATTTCCTATAGGTCGACCTATAGACGTATGTGTCGACCTATGATGCAACTTTTCACAAAAACAAATTTCATACATTTTTGATGCATGAGACCTTTTCCAAGTTGTTTCCAAATGTTTTTCTACTTCCTAATGCTAAGATGCACATAAAGAGTCAGAGGATATCGTCCAATATAAATTAACGATAAAGTATCATAGTTTTGACATCATGAAAAATACATCTAACGGAAGTTGCACTCACATATATTTTCTATTTTCCTCTTTGGAATAAATAAAGTTCGGTGACGATTTTGTTCGGATCATTTTCCACGAGCGTGCGAAGGATCGTATTTTTCGAGATGCGAATGGTGTGAATTTGTTATTGTGTTAGATTAAGAGAGTCTGATGGATCGACTGTAATGTATCTAACGTAGTTAAATATCTCACTGGGTGTGAAGGGACTAGAGTACCCTTGTTTGGAAAGTGAAACTAGGATATCTCTTGGTATTCTTTATTTTTCTGCATTTATTTTTCAGTACTTTAATATTCATATTAGTTCAGAAAAATAAGAACATCGTCGCTAACACTCATAATCGAGAAAATTCAATAATACCGGTTAAGTTAATTCACCTCCTCTTAGATTACATTTCATACTTACACCCTCCTATCTTGAGCTTGCATAAAGTGGAGTGAACAAACATTCTTCTCCATTTTGAAGCTTGAGTTTGACATGTAGAAACTTAAAATGCTTCTCTATGACTTCAATCTCCACATTCTCAGATTTCCAAGACATATCAATTCCACCTAAAAAATCCCTAACCTCCGAAGCCACGAAACTATGAAGTCCCATTCGATTAAAGAGTTTGAATAAGATATTAGGATTTGTCCTCGTTTATACAACCACAAAGACATTAGGATTAGTTTCCTTCAAATATTACTTACACACTCTAATGAAAGCTTTACTCACCTCCCCCATACAATTCTATAAAAGAATCTTGAAATTGGTGACCACCATAAAAACAACTTAAAAATTTGTTCCAAGACCATGGACTTGGTTGGGGTTTCATTAACAACATTCATGTATGAGTCATCTTAAGGATGCAATGTCTTGCGCACGCCTTTTAAAGAAGTTCCTCCATCACCAATTTCCTTTCTCGTCTCTTAATCTTGAGAGATTCAACCTTTTTCAGAATCTTCATTTGCGATGTCATTTCTTTCCCTTAAGGCCCTCGAGCCTTCAATTCTTTCCGACCAAGTCTGCTAAGAAGATGAGTTGACCCAATGCCAAACCCAATATTGTAATTGGATTGAAAGGGGCCTTGGGTTTGAGATACTTCATCCAAGTGTATGCCTGCAACTACCTCCAGCAAACCATCTTGTTTAAAAAATTTCCCACATATTTCCTTATTTTTCCATATGGACACATTTTCTTCTTTTCCTTATCAATGCCACATGTAGCTACATTAATCACTTTTTTAAAAATCTTTTTGTTTTGTTTGTTATTCCTTCCTGCATTTGCAGCTCCTTGTCATTAATTTCATAGACTAATGTGTTGCCAATTTCCAAATCAATAACATTTTTATTAAGGGTGTGTTTGGTTTGGGGTAGATGGAGAGAGAAAAGGGGATATTTCTAACAAAATATATTTGGTTTAAATTTTATGAAGAGAGAAGAGGGGAGGGGAGAGGACAAAACCCCTTAAAAACACTCATTTTGCATCCCCAAAATTGGAGGGATTTCAAGCGGAGGGAATATAATTTTGATATTTAAAAAAATATATATTTACTAAAATATCCTTAGTTTTATGTATTAAAAATATATATATTTACTAAAATATCCTTAGGACAAAATCCCTTTTGTGTGATTTCTCTCTACTGTTTGATCAGGTTATTATAATTGTTCTCCACCAAATTATTTTTCGCATTTTTATACTTAATATAGATTATAATCAGTGCACTTTTTGTCAATGAAAGATAGAACTCTTGTATTATAGGACTCAATAGAAAATTCTTAGATGTGAACCCAAATCGCAACTTGTTATAGGGCATCACTTGATGGATAAAAATTCCGTCATTGCAATTTTTGTGTGTGTTAATTATGACAATTGATGGAATTCACTTCCTATTCCTATTTGTACTTTGTGAAATATATTAAACTATTTGATCGGTTAGGATTTATATCCCATCATCCTTTTTGTTTTTGTTTTTTTATTTGACAATTTTTTAATTAAAAAAATCAAAATATATTAATAATAAATATTTTTTATCATTTTATATAAAATATTCCTTACACAATGAGATTTTTCATTTACAAGGCTCTCCTTCCCTCTCCTCTTTTTTCATAACCAACAAAAAAAAAAGAAGAGTACTAATAGGAAAAGAAAAAGTTAAAAATCGCTGGAACAAAAAATAATTGTAATAGAACCACTATAAAATATACTCCATCCCTTTCAAAACAATTGGTGCATTTAGAATAATTATTTATCCCAAAATATTTGTTACTGCAATTTTAATTTTAATTTTTTTATTGTATCATTTAATTAATATTTTTCATTTATTATTTTTTTATTTTATATTAATATTAATTTGAATACATCAATAGATGAAAACACTAATTTGATAAAATCATTATTCTTTTTCTTTCTTTCATTCATTATATATATATATATATATATGAAAGTTTAAATAACGTTTATTTTAAGACGAAATAAACATATATTTTGAATCACGAGAAATGATGATTTCAAACCTTTCTTGTTCATAAAGTTTAGAAAACTAATTATTTTCTTGAAATAAGATAATCCATATTTATTCAAATAAAGATGTAACTAATCACCCAAGTAAAACCACCTAAACAAACTAAGTGTTATCAAAGTTAACCTTAAGTGTTATCAAAGTTAACCTTGTGCAGGCAGCACAATATAGAACCTCGATATTTGGAAGGCCTCAGATTTTTTTTCATTAATATTATTAAAAATAAAATAAAAATCTAAAAAATAAAAAATGCATGACGAAAACTCAATATATATATAAAAAATGAGGTTAATCAAAAATCAAAATAATAATAATTAAATATAATTTTTATTAATATATAATTATATTTTTGACGTGTTATTTATAAATTTTTTTTTTTAATTTGAACTATTTTTTAAATTACTACTATGCATCCGAGTTAATTGGACCGCTCTGTTAAAACATTTCCCTTTTTGATTTGATAATAATCCATGCGCACGTGACAACTTACCCTAGTAATATTTCCACTATTCTATCTACTTAAAGAAAACAGATTTCAGATTTGGTCTACTTTTCATGCAAACTATTCTTGTTTTTGTTTGTGGTAATATAAAACATGACATTAATATCTAACCTCTGAAGTGAAATATTTGATACAACTCTCTTACTTTGGAAACAAGAACATGTTGAGAGTGATATCTGACCAATGCAATCTCACATACCCTATACTGTCTATTGACAAACAAACTATGTGAATGAAATCTATTACAGATATAATAATCAGAACAATATAATTTGACTTGGACAAGAAGGAGATGAAACAAAATTGAATGTCTTTGACACCACTCTAAAGTTGTTCTAACTACTATTCTCCTTCAAACACAAAAATCTTGATTTCTACTAGCTTCTCTTTCAATCACATTAGATTTTTTATCTTCGAATCAAACAACCATGTAGTTTCACTTCTCTCTCTATATATAGACCAGAACTTGTGTCTCATTTCATCAACATTGTTTCATTATACATTCATAGAGAAACATGGGCGTTTCCCTTTTTTCGTCACATAAATTCCCATTGTTCTCTTTATCATGGATCATTTTTTGTACATTTGAGCTTGCATTGGCAGGAAAAACCAGACACTACCATTTTGATGTACTTCTACTTCCTTAAAACACTCATTAATTGTACATTTTAGTTTCTTTTCCTTTCTTTAGTCTTCATGTAGCAAAATTGAGGTCACTCACTAATGCAGATAATGTACCAAAATGTGACAAGACTGTGCCACAGCAAGAGCATGGTGACAGTGAATGGTCAATTTCCAGGACCTCGCGTTGTAGCTAGAGAAGGTGACAATCTTCTAATCAAAGTGGTCAATCATGTGCAGCATAACATCTCCATTCACTGGTAAACAGAATTCTATTTCCAAAACAAAATTGCTAGTACAAAGAAGTAGTGTGTTAAAACTTGAGAATAAAATTAATGTGTAAAAAACTTTACTATTTTTTATATAGGCACGGCATTAGACAACTTCAAACAGGATGGGCTGATGGACCAGCATATGTGACCCAATGCCCCATCCAAACAGGTCAAAGCTATGTTTACAATTACACAATCAAAGGCCAAAGAGGCACACTCTTTTGGCATGCCCATATATCTTGGTTAAGATCAACTGTCTATGGTCCACTCATCATACTTCCCAAGAAAAATGTTCAATATCCTTTTGCAAAACCACACAAGGAAGTTCCAATCATATTTGGTAATGATATCTTGCTCAAGAGATTATTCTACCCTTTTTAAATTTTCACAAACTAATATTTATTTCTTCAATTTTTTAGGGGAATGGTTCAATGCAGATACTGAGGCTATCATAGCACAAGCCCTGCAAACTGGGGGAGGACCAAATGTTTCTGAAGCCTACACAATTAATGGACTTCCAGGCCCATTCTATAACTGCTCTAAAAAAGGTATCAAGTGCAGATAAGTGTATCTTCTAAGAATAGTCCCCATATACTAAAATATTGATGCAAATAATTACTAAAATTGAATATGAAGTCTTATACATAACTACATCATATTCCACTTCATAACAATAGAAAATACAAAGAAAAAAAACGGCACTCACCAAATGTACATTCACAAGTTTAGGCGCCAATTTCTTTAAAGCATATAGAGTTCTTTATGAAATGGTATCAGCAATATGGTTGAAACCCTTGTAAAAAATCATTTATTACAGATACATTCAAGTTAATGGTGAAGCCGGGAAAGACTTACCTTCTACGTTTGATCAACGCTGCACTAAATGATGAGTTATTCTTCAGCATTGCAAATCACACCCTCACAGTTGTCGAAGCAGATGCGGTTTATGTAAAACCTTTTGAGACTAACACAATCCTTATTGCACCTGGCCAAACCACTAATGTTCTTCTCAAGACCAAGTCTCAATATCCCAGTGCGGCATTCTTAATGACTGCTAGACCGTATGCCACTGGCCTTGGAACTTTTGACAACACAACTGTTGCTGGTATCTTGGAATATGAATCCCCATCTAATAATCATCTCAACCGAGTTGTTTCGCTATTCAAACCTACTCTCCCAGCACTTAATGACACTTCTTTTGCAACAAATTTCACCAACAAACTCCGTAGCCTAGCTAGTGTCTTATTTCCAGCTAACGTTCCCCAGAAAGTTGATAAGCGCCTTTTCTTCACGGTAGGTCTCGGCACAAATCCCTGTCAGAAAAACCAAACTTGTCAGGGACCCAATGGAACAATGTTTGCAGCATCAGTGAACAATGTATCTTTCACACTCCCAACCACTGCACTTCTCCAATCTCAATTCTTTGGGCAATCCAGGGGGGTCTACGCCCCTTATTTTCCAAGCAGTCCCTTGCACCCATTCAATTATACTGGAAACCCACCAAACAACACCATGGTGAGCAATGGAACAAAGGTTGTGGTTCTTCCTTTCAACACAAGTGTGGAGCTTGTGATGCAGGACACTAGCATTCTTGGTGCGGAAAGTCATCCTCTCCATTTGCATGGATTTAACTTCTTTGTTGTTGGACAAGGATTTGGTAACTATGATCCAAGTAAGGACCCATCAAACTTCAATCTTGTTGATCCCGTTGAAAGGAACACAGTCGGCATCCCATCTGGTGGATGGGTTGCTATCAGATTCCTAGCAGATAATCCAGGTAAGTTCATAATTTATTCATACTATCAAAAGTGATATTGGTTCATACTCATAGATTACAAAAAGAAAGAATGCAATTACATATCTTTAATTTTGTTTGAACTGCAATGCAGGGGTATGGTTCATGCATTGTCACTTGGAAGTCCATACAAGTTGGGGTCTTAGGATGGCATGGATTGTTTTGGATGGAAAACTCCCAAATCAGAAGCTGCTTCCACCACCAGCTGATTTACCCAAGTGTTAATTAACTTGAACCTAAAATTGCTTTATTTTGATGTAACATTTTGGCCCTTTTTGTTATTCAACACTGGGCAGTTGTTTTTCCTTAATTGCTTTAGGGGCTTGACGACGTGAAGTTGCAACTTTCTCTTTCTTTGTTTGGATGAGAGATTTATTTATACAATATGCCTTAACTATACAACTGTATTCCATTTGTTTGAGTGATAAAATCATGTTAAATTGTTTTTGCATATGTTATAAGATCTTTTCATACTTTACATTAAAAAACTTATGAAAATAAGTTGAAAAAAAAGCCTGTTAAAAATGTTATAAGTAATTTTCATAACTTCTTCTAATCAATTTCACAAAATTTATGTCACTAGATAAGATAAAATGAACTAATCCGTACTACACTCAATATTGATCGGAATTTGTTTCCGTAGAAAAAAAAAATTTGAAGTGTGTGAATGATATTGATGGATAGTAAAATACTTAAAATGTTGTTCTTCTCAATCCACCTTTGTATTGTATACTTCCTTCCTTCCTTCTTTTCACACCTGAAATAGATGATAAAATTGAAAATGCCAGTCAAACTCAAACTCAATCAAACCGCAAAGCATATATGGAAAGTTATGTTTGTTGCAAAAATTAATTTCCACCATTTCATCTCAAAACCTAAATGATACATGATTTTGAATAGATTTTCCCTCCTTTTGTCTCAGTTACCTGCGGTGCACTCACGCCATTACCGCACGATTTAGTCATCTTCCTCCCATGAAGAACGCAACAGCGTTGTCGTCTTTTTCTTCATCAATTCCACCTCTGTAAAAACACTAATTATCATTTTCTTCCATCACAGTGTTATGCGTCTGTATGTATGTAGTGCGCGTTTGTTGGCACCGGGATCAGAGAAAGCAAATGGTGAACTGCGCACGGTTTTCTCTATTTTAGCCACAGTCAAAAGTGGGGGTTTTGGTATATTCATAATAAAAGAAAGAGGGGGTTTTAGTCATTTTGCTTTTATTTATTTTGGTCATTGACGTTGTTATGCATTATTTTTTGAGGGGGTTTTAGTTGTTTAATAAAAGAAAAATAGATGTCTGTATGTCTTTTTATGAAGTTTTTATCGTACGTCGCATTAAAAATAATATTATTACTCTTTGAAAATGGTAAATAAAGATATTTAAAATTATATTCAATAACGGAAACATACAAAATACTATTGATACTGTGTAATCAATAACGTTCTTTAAAATCAATAACGTTCTTTAAAAGGAATGCCGAACATGAAATCTTTATCCAAAAAAAATTCTTTTTTCCTGCCATTGTTTTCTGTAGTAAAGTAAAAATATAAGACTCTCATATTAGAAGTTTGTTAGAGAAAAAGATAGTGAAATTAATATTAAGCAGTGCAATATAATATTTTTTATCTTGGAAAGATTCAAATCAATTATGCATACATCCCTCTATCAATGCGCTCTTGAATTTTAAAAAACTACAAATACATGACGAAATGTCATATCATCAAACAAATACATTCAAAACATGTGATTCGGTTGAATATAATATGGTTTATTGTGACATAAATAAATGTATACATGGATAATGGAGGTACTTTGTTTTAGTTTAGATTTGGTAGAACAACAACTCTGACTTATTTTTGAATTACGTAGGTTTCTGGTAAAAGAGAAAATCAACAGACTTAGTAAACATATATGGTTTTATTTACATAAATCAATAATAAAAGTTAAATTCATGCATTCAAAAATATTCTAGAGATGAATATTCTTAAATGAATAAAATAAAAACCTCTTCATCCTTTGAGATATTATTTCTCTTTTCACCATTTTTCAAAGTTGTGTTTTATCTATTATCATTGTGGAACTCCTGTCGACAGAGTAAATTTTTAGATGTTTGACCTATTTTAATAAGGATGATAAAAGTAATAGTGAGAGAGTGGTGAAAATGCAACAAACAGTTTTTTATACATATTGCAAAAAAGTTAAATTCACCTTATTATCGAGTTTTCCGATGGATGAAATTATTTGTTCATCCTTCCATGTGTTCCATTTATCTTCAAAGTATCCTATCTAAAATTTATTGCATAATAATAGTGAAAATACTTATGAAGCAATTGACATATAATATAAAAGCATAAAGGAAATGATTAAGTATAACTTACTTTTATGTCAAAGAAAGTTTCAATATTCTTCCGCCTCAACTCCTTACATAATTGGAAGATTTTATTGTGTTCTAGTTTGGCTGTATATTAAAGCAAAATAATATTATAGTTAGTTATTATTTATCATATAAAGAATACAATATAATCTTGGTATTTGGTGTAACCAAAATGAGAATCAATCTGTGAACAATTTTTTTAATGTATTTAATGAATACATGCGAGTGCGATAAAATAATTTGTTTAAAGACTATATTTTTAGTGTAGTCACCATCTTCTCCTTTCAATTTTTCTTCCCTGGTTAAATTTTTTGTCATAGTCTGTGAAACACCTCTGGATAAAGCCACATATAACTGTCCATGACTGAAAATATGTCGTGGAAGATATATTCTAACTTTTGGAATTGTTTGTCCTTGTGATTTATTTATTGTAATTGCAAAACTTAGTCGCACATGAAACTGCTTTCTACTAAGGACAAAAGGTAACCCATCACTTGCAGATGTTTTTATTTTAATTCTGGGCAAGAAAACTCGTTTTCCTGTGTTGTTTCTTGTCAAGATTTCCACATCCAACATGTTCATAAATAAAGCACGACATAATAAACGTGTCCCATTACACAAACCATATCTAGGATTTAGATTTCACCACAACATCAATGGTGCACCCTTTTTATCTTTAGAATATGTGGTAGCAAACTACCTTGTGCAATTAAGTTTAAGAATTCTTGCTGGTATAAGTTATGATTATCCCTTTCAACATCTTCAAACGACAACAAATTACGCTGTTCTCCTGGAAATTGGTCAATAATCATATCATTCAATTTTTGGACATCATTATTTGTTGTTGTCAAAATAGCTTTTTGTACCATATAAGGGGCATCTCAACCACGCAATTCTAAATTAGGAAAATTATGTTGGATAAGTACTTGTATGAAATGTTCACCTTCCCACGGGATTGCAATATATGAAGCTAACCTCACCATGCCATCTGGTTTGGTAGGTTTAACACCATCATCAATGCACATAAGAAAATCTGCAAACTCTTGATCATGCAATGATCACATATTTTGACGCAAACGTAAAATCTTGGTATGAGCTCATAAATGAGACGGAACAATACATGCCAAAATCATTTGTGTCTTAGTACATTTTCTTACAACAGGAAGAACTTGACGAAAATCTCCCCCCATGATCATAACTTTTCCACCAAATGGACCATTGTTGCTACAAATGTCTTGTAATGATCGATCTAAGGCTTCTAAGCAATTTTTGTTTTGCATTGAGTGTAACACCCCGAATTTAATTAATTAATTAATTTGAATTATTTAGATTTTTATATGATTAATGGATGTTTTAAATTAATTGTGTATGATTGTGGGGGTAGGTATCCTTGAAATAGAAGTATGGAGGGAGTAAGAGTTTGGTATAGTCGTTGATAATTAATTAGAATTTTAATTAGTGATTGAAATAAATAGTATTTTATTCGAATTAATTAAATAAACAATGAAATAACTAGAATATGAGCATCTTAATTAAATAATGAAATTTAGTTATTTTACTTATTTAATGGGGATAATGAGAATTTTTTATAATTAGCCTATAACTATTTTATTTAATTGGTTGGAATAAAATAGAAGAGTAGAAATAGTAGGGAGAAAAAGAAGAATATTATTAGTATTATTTTATTAATACCAACATAGTAGGCTCCCCAAAACTCGTTACCACCAACATAGGTAAGGCTTCACTAATCCCCTATAATAAGAATTAGCTACTCGCCCCCTATCCATCACAATATAATTGAGGCTCACCAAAATTAGACCGAAGCCCGTACACCAAGATGCATGACTCTCAAATAACATGCATTAACACAACAAGGTTCACCTAAAGGATCCCCACACATATCTCATCATTTATGCATCACATCATTCATCATGCAACAACCAATTCATTTTGCCACATGAATAATATTAACAAACATCAGCAACTCATCAACATCTTAACATCATCGACATAACAACATAATCATCACACCACGATATTACAACAATGCAACGATTCATCAACCAAACGTATAAACCAATACATTTATTAACATACTGATGCGGTGTTTCGCAAGTATACGAACGCGTCAGAGTAATATAAAAGATTGTCGAATCCACAAAGACCAAGTGTCAATCTATCGTTATCTATTGTTATGGTGTTTATCAAAGGCAATCGAAAATAGATGTTTTTTAGAGTGTGCAATGAAAAGTAAAGTATTAAAGTAAAGGTTAATTAATAAAGACAGGATCGAATGTAATTCACATAATCAATTAATAATCCAAGTACTTGCTAGTAGAGCTACTTATGGGCAGTGTTTCCTACTTTAAAAAGAACTAATTTAACAGGAACTGTCGCTTTCGCGTATTCAGAACCGAGTTGTACTCCCTAATCAAACCCTCTTATTGTCACTTATAAAAAGGCGCGCATTGCGTTAGAGTAGTAAACCTATTTTTAAGAAATATAGTATCTTGACTAAGTTGGAAAGTATTATAACCTGGATTTCTTAACCAAAAGAGGTTCTCACGAACCTGACTCTAAACTTATAAATGCATCCGAAAATAGTTTTAAAATCTCTTTTCTTCTTAATGTTAAAAGCTCCTAATGAACTAAACAAAGCGCTTTCGCTGTTTTTGAAATAGTTAAAAATAATTAAGTTTAAAAAGACGTTGGACGACTTTCGATCTTACCCAACGGAATTGAAGTGCGGGAAAACTTAATTTGAAAGTTAAAATAGACCTTAAGTGTTTCTACGAACAATTGTACGGATTATCGGTTCAATTATGATCCTTACATTCTAACCTTATAAATTTAGCTAGACATGGTAAAGTAAAAGTGCATTAAAATAAATAAAAGTAGTGCGAGTGCGGAAAGTAAATAAAAGTAAAGCGAGTGCGAGGAAATAAATAATTTAAAGCGAGTGCGAGGAAATAAATAATTTAAAGCGAGTGCGAGAAATAAATAAAGTAAAGCGAGTGCGAGGAAATAAATAAATTAAAGCGAGTGCGAGAAATAAATGAAAGTAAAGCGAGTGCGAGGAAATAAATAAAGTAAAGCGAGTGCGTGAAAATAAATAAGATAAAGACAAGTAATAAAAACCTGCTCCAATCGGAGGGTTGAATAAATTGCAAAGCGGAAATGAAAATGGCGGCAGGATTAACTTCCTTCCAAAGTGCTCCAAACTCGATTACAGACTCTATCACAGACTCGATTACACAATTGTGGTAACACTGCAATGCGAAGCGATTACCACTTTATAATACTGAATATATGCCTAAGTGAAACAAAGTTGCTCTGAGTTTGCCTCTGCACTAAGTTTGGATGATTGTAAAAGTGATTTCGAGTTTCTATTTATAAGCAAGTAAAAAGATGGAAATGACAAGGATGCCCTTCAACTTGAAAATGGGAGGGAAAAACTTTCCTCTTGTGGCGTCCGCCACAAGGCCATGGCGCCCGCCACAAGCACAAAATGAGGCGCCTTAGTGGAAGTAGTGGAGAACGTGGCAGTTGAGGGAAGTTGAGCTTGGACACGTTGTTATACGGTGAACTGACTTTTGTGTTTTGCTTTGAAAAGCAATGTCGCGGATAGCAAGAGTCGCCACCGACTTTTCTTTTATCCAATAAGGAAAGGTGGAAAAGAACAGGAAAGACCTTAATTTAGATTCTTAGGTTCGGGAGGTACATTATACAAAGGGAAGGTGTTAGCACCCTTTGTATCCATGGTTATCCATGGGCTCTTAATTGCTCAATCATTTATGTTTTTTTTAGTTTGAGAAAGTGTTTGAGAAATGTGTGGAAAATGTTTTGAAAAGGAGAGTTTAACTTTGTAATGATTCTCGTATGAATGTATACAAAGTGGTTATCTCGTTTAGTTTGAAAGTCGCTTAGGAAAATATAACTCGGCAATGATCCTAGTACGGATGTATGCTAAGTGGTGATTTTCTAAAAAGGATGTTTTGAAATGTGTGAGGTGTGAAAAGTATTTTAGGTTATGAATGAGCAATTAAGGGTTATACGTGTCCGAGATCTTTCCGGGCATTTCCTATCCTTATGAGGGTAAAACTGTCCTTACTATTGAGAAGTAAGTAGTTTTGTCCTTTGGATGTAAAAGGGTCATCGTAGGGTCATCGATAGGTCATTGAAGGCAACAGTTGTGAGGATACCTTAGCATTCGAAGGGACGATCATCATTTAACCGTAGGCTACACCGAAGGGTCATCGAGGGACAAAATCGTATTTTCGAAGGCAACATCCGAGGGATCATGATTTATTTTATGATGATTTAACCGAAGGGTCTTTGCTAAGTGTATCCCCATATTCGCGGGACATGACCGTAACACCATAATCGTGGAGTAACAAAGAGAGGTCCGATATCACTTATTTAAAGGCAAAGTTTTACATTCAATTAAGTGGCCGTAATCAAGTAGGTAATTAGGTCCATATTAAAACAATACATTAAGAACAATTAAGCCATTAGGGTGGATCTTCGCCATGAAATACATTAAAATCAATTGAATAATTCAGAGTGAATCTCCATAAGGGTATCCCACACATAAGGTGGAACACCTGGCCGGCCGTTTCTTCGAGAATAAGTAAGCCCTTACACAATTCAACACACGGATTAGAGCATCGAGATAAAGCATAATTGAAAGTTGCACCATAAAATAAACATAACAGTCATGAACTCAGGCCAAATGATGCAGAACTATAATAAATCATGATTAGATGAACATAAGATAGAACAGCAAAAAGACCAAGCAGCCACTGTCCCGTTCGCCTCTGCTTCGCCTAGCGAAGGCCTAGAGAGTACTCGCTACCGGCTCGCTTAGCGATGTGCTAGCGAGCGGCTGCTGGTTTTGAATTTCAGAACAGTATAATCTCAGCATGCTGCAAGCCTTGTGGTATTCAATTACAGAAATAACATGGTCTCACATTCGGGATAGGCACGCATATTTAAACTCACATGCAAAATCTAACTACATATCCAAAAATTCGATCATGATGCATTATGTATTTAGAGATAGCAACTTGAAAACATAAAACAATAGTGACGCGCAAACCTGTTGCAGCTGAATTGTAACACTGAACTGGCGGATTGCTTCTGGTATCGGGCGGAGCGGGGCGGTGGTAGCTTCGGAGCGAATGAGCGGCCTTCAGGGTTTCTTTACTCGGAAGCTTTCAAGTTGATCTCCAGGGTTTCTATGCCAGGGTTTCCGTCCGTCTTCGTCTGTCCATTTTCGTGGCTGAAGCTTGGCTATTTATAGTGATTATGATGACCTAATGGGCTCAGAATGAAGCCCAGAAATTCTGATATTCGCAAGCTTCGCTAGGCGAAGGAATTGCTCGCCTAGCGAGCAAGCTATTTTGGGCTTTTACTGGATCTGGCGCTTCGCTGGGGCGAGTGTCATGACGAGGAGTTCGCTAGGCGAAGGAATTGCTCGCCTAGTGAGCAAGCTAGTTTGGGCCATTTTCTGGATTGGGCCTGTCGTGAACTGGGCTTTTGTTCCTTAAGTGTCAGGGCCTTGCAACATAAGTCGGAGTGTCTTGGGAAATGTTTTATAAGATTAGTGGGCAAATTTTGGGGTATGACAGCTGCCCCTGTTCAATATTCTTGAACCGAGAGAGTAGAATGGTATGTGCACCATTCGTGGTCTGGAGGCGGAAGATTATTGAACACTAAAATGCCCCCAAAAATTTGCGCTTGTCAATCAGGAGCTAGTCTTGATGGAGATGGGCTTAAAGATGTCATCCAGGGAATTTGATGATGAGGGCTTCAGGGCACGTCGTACATTAGACAATATCTGAAGACATGGATGTCGTACCGGGTCATGCGCTAGACCGTACGGTGAGTCCTCCATTATGCTGTCGACTTCGTTGGGGAGTCAGAGTGCGTTATACGCTGCTGGGGATAAGGGATCAGAATGGATCATGTGCTGGACCGTATCTGAATACCAGAGTGAGCTGTTCGTTAGGCGGATGACTTTGCCGAGGATGAACAATCAGAATGGATCGTACGCTAGATCGTCTCTGAGTTGCAGAACGAAACCTCCATTAAGCGGGTGATTTCACTGGGGATGGAAGATCAGACCGGATCGTATGCTAGATCGTATCTGAGTTGAAGATCCAAATGGGTCTTATGCTAGACCGCATTGCAGGACGAGCCGTCCATTAGGCTGTGTCTGATGATGAAAAGGGGGGGTAGCCGTGCGCTAGACCACAATTCAGAAATGTACCTGTCCCTAGGTAGCATCTGCCACTAGGTAGCATCTGAGTAGCAGAATGAGCCGTCCATCAGGCTGAATCTGCTTATAAAAGGGGGTAGTTGTACACTAGACTACAATTCATAAATGTACCGTACACTAGGTAGCATCTGAAGAGATGACGGTCTAACTGGGTCGTACATTAAACCGTATTGGAGTTGTTGAAGGTCAGAATGGATCATACGTTAGATCGTATCTGAGTTGAAGGAGTCATATGTTGAGCTGAATCAGAATGAACCGTGCGCTAGGCTATATCTGATAGTATTTGTATATGTTGTATTTGCGATAAATGTCTGGGATGGGCTTATAGATGCCACCGTTAGGAGGGTGTCAGGATGAATGTTGACATGGAGTATATCTGAAAGATATATCTGAAGAAGAAAGTAGTCGTACGCTAGACTACACCTCGGAATATACCATACGCTAGGCAGTATCTGAGGGTTATAGTTGAATCTTGAATGTAATTGATAAAGATGTCCGTCTGAATGGACCTTTGTTTTGACTGTGTCAGGAGGATAATTGACCTGAATAATAAAGTTAGCTTCATGCCATGTCATGATGCATGAGGTGCAAATGTTGTATGCGTGCGTGTGCTGTGAAATGATGTAATGAGTGAATTATGCGTCTGGAATAAATGAGAGCCTTGTATACAGGTATAATGTTATGAAATGATGTAATGTATATGATGCGGAATGAAAATTGTACGTAGGTATGTGATGTGAAATGATGTAATGGATGCACTATGTGTCTGAAACGTTCTTCCAGGGGACTCTACTAGGGGAATAAATCTCAGTCTTCTGGTCAGAGATATTTGTGTTGATGACCCTTTCTTAGCTGGGGGTGCTTGATTTCTGTCTGATGGTGGAAACACACAACAGAGCCCGGCTGGGGATGGGAGAGATGACCAGTCTGTCTGGCGATGCCAACCTCTTCTGGGAAATAGTTGGTTCTTGTTGGGGAATAGAATTAGCAACGGATTCATTGAAATGCATGGTTAGACCTTCTCCTCGATCCTGAAGTCGTATAGTAATTGCTATTACTATTCTATGCATGCAATTGTTTGTAAACATTGATCATATTCAAATGCATAAATCAATTCAAATTAAATCAATGGACGTTTACGCAAACAAAACAGAGAAAGTAAAACAAAAGCATCTTTTTGGAAATGAAATTGTATTGATTTTGAAAGAGGGCCTATAAACAGGCAATTTGTGTACAAGGAGACAGAAATCCTAGTAAGAGGAAATTGTCAAGAAAACAAAGAGAAAGCTATGCAGAAAAAGTCCTATTGATATTAGCTCCATTACTGTCATTATGTCTTTAAGCATCTCATCTCCTGCTGTCGGATGGAAGTGATTGGCTTGTTCAGTCCCTTGAACTTGGTTGAAGCTGACAGAGAACGGGACATAGTCATACGCTTTAATCCCTAATTTTGCCTGGACCGCCTTTTCAGGTTTTCAGTCCACCAGGATACCCTTTTTTGCCCAAGCCGCCTTTTCAGGTTTTCGACTTGCCGGGTGTACGTCGTTATATGTTTATCCCTAATTTTTGCCCGAACCTTTTTGGTTCGCCGGGACGCCCTTACTTTTGCCTAGGTACATCGACCTAGCGGGTCTTTTTTAGGCGTAGTATTTTTTAACTATGTCCGCGTTCACAGGATGTGGGAAATCTTCGCCATCCATTGTAGCAAGTATCATGGCTCCACCAGAGAATACTTTCTTAACCACAAATGGCCCTTCGTATGTGGGAGTCCACTTGCTTCTGGGATCACCTTGTGGCAGGATGATACGCTTGATCACCAAATCGCCGATTTGATACACCTGTCTCTTGACTCTTTTGTTAAATGCCTGGATCATGCGCTTTTGATATATCTGTCCATGGCACACAGCCGCAAGTCCCTTCTCATCAATCAAATTTATCTGATCGAGTCGAGTCTGAATCCATTCATCTTCATCTAAGCCCACCTCTTTCACGATTCTTAGAGAGGGAATCTGAACTTCCACCGGTAAAACGGCTTCCATTCCGTAGACTAAAGAGAACGGAGTTGCCCCTGTCGAAGTGCGTATTGAGGTGCGATAACCATGAAGAGCAAACGGTAACATCTCATGCCAGTCTTTGTACGTTACTGTTATCTTTTGTATGATCTTCTTGATATCGTTAGCAGCCTCCACGGCGCCGTTCATCTTTGGCTGGTACGGAGAAGAGTTATGGTGTTTTATTTTGAACTGCATGCAGAGTTCAGTTTAGTACCATTATCAGTGATAACTCTTTCAGGAGACAGCAGGTTTCTCAAATAGATATTTGATAGAATCCATCTTAGAAGTCAATAAAGTGGTATGATTCAACATATACTGTCTTAGTCGGCGAGCAGCCCAAGCCAAAGCGCGACAAGCTTTCTCGAGCTGTGAGTATCTTGTTTCACAGTCGGTACCTTTTGCTAAGGCAGTGTATGACATGCTCTTTTCGACCAGACTCGTCATGTTGCCCCAGCACACCCTATTGAATTTTCTAACACGGTCACATACATGATTAGAGGTCTTCCTTCGACTGGTGGCATCAGAATTGGAGGTTCTTGGAGATACTTCTTGATTTTGTCATTCATCATTCCATACCATCTCTTGATTTTAGTAATTTGAAGATAGGTTGGCAGGTAGCAGTCAAGTGTGGAATGAATTGGGCAATGTAATTCAAGTGTCCTAAGAAACCTCTTGCTTCTTTCTTGTCTATTTCAGTACCCAGATTCACAATTTCAATTGATTCCTCATGCGGCTGTATGGTCTTTTCTTCTCATAGTACCAGTCTGGCAAGTTCTCCAGGGACTTCACAATCTTCCTCACTTCCATCCTCGACTTGGTAGATCGGATTTTCAAAGTCATAATGAACAGTAGCAGAACTATTACCGACAGGATCCAGAGTGGGTATGGATATGGAATTTGTTACGTGAGTGTGTGCAAGAAAACATAGCTTGTTTGAAAAATGACAGGAAAGATAAAGAGCGCAATATTTGAATGCAAAAAGTCCATTGATTTATTGAATATGAATATGCTTATGAAAATGACAAAACATTTAACCAAATTTGATACATTAGATAAGCAATAACGATTACTCCTGACTAAAGGAAATCGGGATAGTGTCTTCAGCCTTCCAATTATTGAGTTCATCACCAATTGTTAGGAAAATCCAACTATCCAAGTCACAATCGTTATCAGCATCTTCCACAGCATTGACAGTCTCGTCAAGGTTAGGCAGAGGGGCAGTGATGTCATTAGGAGTCTCCGGAGGATCAGAGGTAGCCGCCTGTATCTTTCCACTTCGAATGCCGCTTTCAACACGTTCACCTGTCAATGTAAGTTTAGTGAAACCCGATGAGGAACTTCTCAATAGATGGCTGTAGAATGGGCCAGTCAGCGTGCTCATGAACATGTCCACTAATTCTCGATCAGTCATGGGGGGTTTGACTCTGCCAGCCAAATCTCTCCATTTTTGGGCATATTCTTTGAAGCTTTCTTTAGATCCCATAGTCATATTCTGCAACTGTAGCCGAGTAGGCGCCAATTCAGAATTATACTGGTAGTGCTTGTAGAAAGTTGTTGCTAAATCAGTCCAGGTGCGGATGTCAGAGCTCTCGAGCTGATAGTACCATTCTAACTGTGTGCCAGACAGGCTCTCTTGGAAGAAGTGGATCCATAGTTTCCTATCAGTGGTATACGGCTGAATCTTTCTCACATAAGCTCTCAGATGCATCTGAGGACAGGATGCACCATCGTACTTAGTGAAAGTGGGGATCTTGAATCTGCGAGGGATGGTCACATCGGAGACCAGACCCAGACTTTCGAAATCCAGACCGGGCGCCTTCTGACCCTCCATGGCTAGCATACGTTCTTCCAGCAACTTGTACTTGCCATCTTTTGGAGAGTACTGTTCATTCTCGTAATCTTCATCGTCGTCCTCAGGGTTGAAAGGATGAGCATTCTCATCCTCTGAATCCGTCCCCTCTTCTAGACCATTCGGAATTCCAAACTTGACTCCCGCGGCCTGTCTTTTAAGCCTTCTTCCCGGGTTAAGGTAACCCACAGGTTTCTGGTCTTTCTTCTTCTCGAGAAAGAGAGCCTTCAGTTCTTCCTGCCCCTTGGATAAGTTCAAGATCATCTCCTGGAGTTGAGCATTCTGAGCCTGGAGATCTTTGACAATTTGTTCGAGGTCCATTTTTTTGTTTAGGAGGAAGACCGTGAGAATGTGGTCCTTTAGAGTATCTGTTATGCAATGTTATGTTATGCCATGCAATGTATGAAATGTTTTCAAGGTTTAGAGTCCTTGAAATGGTTAGTACAATGCCATGATGTTATGATGTCATGATGTTATGAGGTTATGATGTTATGATGTTATGTTGTTATGATGATAATAAGCACAAGCAAATCACACAACAATCATTCCTAGGTTTTAAGGCTTGCATGAGTTCCATAGGTAAGTACCCTCCCCACTGAAGTTTGGTTGGTTCAACCTGTCCTAGAATAGTAACCGGGTCCTAGAAGGATCTCCAATCATTGACCTTCCTTTAAGTCCACTTCAGTGCAACACCAAGTGGTTGACCAAAGCTTCCCTAAAGTCCAATCTCAAGGAGTGTAGTATCGAGTATCAACCAACCTCAGTCGGAACCGAAGTCAGTTATCTCACTACTTTCTAATGGCTAGGATGAGTCAATTAGGGTTCTAAAGGTCTGGTTAATGCTTTGATGACACCACGCGAATGCCAAATTTTTCCTCAAGTAAACATGAGGAACATCAGGACATCCAAAGTGTCACATTAACCGTAGCTATCATTTTAACCATTCCAGTATACGCCGGATAGTCGCAGTGATCTATTGCTACTTACCTAAGGTACACTAGATCCGGGTGTAGGATCTTTCACTCAAGAATACCCAAGCAATCCCTTAAAAGTAAATCAGACAATTTTAAATAAGTGATCTTGTTTTTTAAGGTAACCTCTCTTGTAAACTGTCCCCAGCAGAGTCGCCAGTTCTGTCATACGGTGAACTGACTTTAATGTGTTTTTAATCACAATGTCGCGGTTAGCAAGAGTCGCCACCGACTTTTCTTTTATCCAATAAGGAAAGGTGGAAAAGAACAGGAAAGACCTTAATTTAGATTCTTAGGTTCGGGAGGTACATTATACAAAGGGAAGGTGTTAGCACCCTTTGTATCCATGGTTATCCATGGGCTCTTAATTGCTCAATCATTTATGTTTTTTTTAGTTTGAGAAAGTGTTTGAGAAATGTGTGGAAAATGTTTTGAAAAGGAGAGTTTAACTTTGTAATGATTCTCGTATGAATGTATACAAAGTGGTTATCTCGTTTAGTTTGAAAGTCGCTTAGGAAAATATAACTCGGCAATGATCCTAGTACGGATGTATGCTAAGTGGTGATTTTCTAAAAAGGATGTTTTGAAATGTGTGAGGTGTGAAAAGTATTTTAGGTTATGAATGAGCAATTAAGGGTTATACGTGTCCGAGATCTTTCCGGGCATTTCCTATCCTTATGAGGGTAAAACTGTCCTTACTATTGAGAAGTAAGTAGTTTTGTCCTTTGGATGTAAAAGGGTCATCGTAGGGTCATCGATAGGTCATTGAAGGCAACAGTTGTGAGGATACCTTAGCATTCGAAGGGACGATCATCATTTAACCGTAGGCTACACCAAAGGGTCATCGAGGGACAAAATCGTATTTTCGAAGGCAACATCCGAGGGACCATGATTTATTTTATGATGATTTAACCGAAGGGTCTTTGCTAAGTGTATCCCCATATTCGCGGGACATGACCGTAACACCATAATCGTGGAGTAACAAAGAGAGGTCCGATATCACTTATTTAAAGGCAAAGTTTTACATTCAATTAAGTGGCCGTAATCAAGTAGGTAATTAGGTTCATATTAAAACAATACATTAAGAACAATTAAGCCATTAGGGTGGATCTTCGCCATGAAATACATTAAAATCAATTGAATAATTCAGAGTGAATCTCCATAAGGGTATCCCACACATAAGGTGGAACACCTGGCCGGCCGTTTCTTCGAGAATAAGTAAGCCCTTACACAATTCAACACACGGATTAGAGCATCGAGATAAAGCATAATTGAAAGTTGCACCATAAAATAAACATAACAGTCATGAACTCAGGCCAAATGATGCAGAACTATAATAAATCATGATTAGATGAACATAAGATAGAACAGCAAAAAGACCAAGCAGCCACTGTCCCGTTCGCCTCTGCTTCGCCTAGCGAAGGCCTAGCGAGTACTCGCTACCGGCTCGCTTAGCGATGTGCTAGCGAGCGGCTGCTGGTTTTGAATTTCAGAACAGTATAATCTCAGCATGCTGCAAGCCTTGTGGTATTCAATTACAGAAATAACATGGTCTCACATTCGGGATAGGCACGCATATTTAAACTCACATGCAAAATCTAACTACATATCCAAAAATTCGATCATGATGCATTATGTATTTAGAGATAGCAACTTGAAAACATAAAACAATAGTGACGCGCAAACCTGTTGCAGCTGAATTGTAACACTGAACTGGCGGATTGCTTCTGGTATCGGGCGGAGCGGGGCGGTGGTAGCTTCGGAGCGAATGAGCGGCCTTCAGGGTTTCTTTACTCGGAAGCTTTCAAGTTGATCTCCAGGGTTTCTATGCCAGGGTTTCCGTCCGTCTTCGTCTGTCCATTTTCGTGGCTGAAGCTTGGCTATTTATAGTGATTATGATGACCTAATGGGCTCAGAATGAAGCCCAGAAATTCTGATATTCGCAAGCTTCGCTAGGCGAAGGAATTGCTCGCCTAGCGAGCAAGCTATTTTGGGCTTTTACTGGATCTGGCGCTTCGCTGGGGCGAGTGTCATGACGAGGAGTTCGCTAGGCGAAGGAATTGCTCGCCTAGCGAGCAAGCTAGTTTGGGCCATTTTATGGATTGGGCCTGTCGTGAACTGGGCTTTTGTTCCTTAAGTGTCAGGGCCTTGCAACATAAGTCGGAGTGTCTTGGGAAATGTTTTATAAGATTAGTGGGCAAATTTTGGGGTATGACAATATCGTAGGGTCGTCGATTGGTCATTGAAGGCAACATTTGTAAGGATACCTTAGCATTCGAAGGGACGATCATCATTTAACCGTAGGCTACCACGAAGGGTCATCGAGGGACAAAGTCATGTATTCGAAGGCAACATTCGAGGGACTATGATGATTTAACCGAAGGGTCTTTGCTAAGGGTATCCTTACATTCGCGGGACATGACCGTAATATCGTAAGGCAACAAAGAGAGGGTCCAGATCATATGTTCAAAGGCAATGTAATCAGTCAAGTAATTAAAATGAATCTTCACGAGGGTAATCAGTCAAGTAATTAAAATGAATCTTCACAAGGGTATCCCACAAATAAAGTGGAATACCTGGAAAACTGTCTCTTCAGGAGTATATGAATCCTCACAAAAATTCAACAAACGGGTTAGAATACCAAGCTAGGATGCAACCAAGAGTTGCACCCAAACAAAAGAATCGCAGCAATAATAGTGTCAGGCAAACAATATGTCAATCAAGTACAGAACAGATTAGAATGCAAACGAAAAACAAATACTATCATGTTCGCTACTGCCTCGCCTAGCGAAGGCTTGGCGAACCCTCGCTGCATGTTCGCTCAGCGAAGTGCTAGCGAACGGCTGTGGGTTCTGAGTTCTTCTTTGATAACAGTGCGATTTCAGGAACCCCGGACCCTATGGCATTCATTACAGAAATTACATGGTTAAAGATTCAAGATATCGTGTTACACATTCATGCATACTTAAACCCATATGCAAAACCTAATGATACGTTTAGAAATTCAATCATAATGCCTCATGTATTGGAAGATGTCAAATTAGGAGCATAAAATAGTGGGGGTGTGACAAACCTGTTTGCAATTGCAATTGCACCGTTGGACTTGCAGATCACTCTTATGGTTTGTACCAGATTGAGTTGGGCGGAGGTAACCTTTGTGCAGATGAGCTTCCTTCGGGGTATCCGGGGGTTACTCTGAATTCTCTTCGTTAGCCTCCAGGGTTCTTCCGGTTGCCTCTGTTAGAGTTTGCTTGTTCCCTCTCTGTCCTCCGTCTGTTTCTTCTCCTATTTCTGAACAAAGTTCTGGTATTTATAATAATTGTCTTGGTGGGCTCAGAATTAAGCCCAAAATTTTCTGGTATTTCGTGAGCTCGCTAGGCGAGTGAGGTAGCGAAGGATTAGCCTAGCGAAGGGTTTGCTCGCCTAGCGAGCATGCCAGTTTAGGTCATCTTCTGGATTTGGTAACCTGTGCGCTGGACCCTTGTTCCTTTAACATTAATGTCTTGACCATGGATTAGAATGTCTTGCAAAATGTCCTGAACACTTAACGGGCAAATTTTGGGGTATGACAGCTGCCCCTGTTCAATATTCATAAACCGATAGAGTTAGAATGGTATGTATGCCATTCATGATCTAGAGGTGTAAGATTATTGAACACTTAGAATGCCCCAAAAATTTGCGCTTGCTAATTAAAAGTTAGTCTTGATGGAGATGGGCTTAGAGATGCCATCCAGAAAGTATGATGATGGGATGAGTTGAACCTGATGAGATAAGGACCAGAATGGGTCATACGCTGCTGGGGATAAAGGATTAGAATGGATCATACGCTAGATCGTATATGAATTGCAGAATGAACCGTCCATTAGGCTGTATCTGGAGAGGTAAGGATCAGAATGGATCGTACGCTAGATCGTATCTGAGTGGCAGAATGAGCCATCCGTTAGGCGGGTGACTTCACTGGGGATGAAAGATCAGACCGGATCATACGCTAGATCGTATCTGAGTAGCAGAATGAGCTGTACGTTAGGCTATATCTGATAATGTTTGTATATGTTGTATTCGCGATAAATGTTCGGGATGGGCTTAAAGATGCCATCATTAGGAGGATGTCAGAATGCTTGTCAGAATGAACATTCATATGGATTATATCTGAAAGATGCATCTGAATCTCAAATGTAACCGATGAGGGTGTCCGTCTGAATGAACCTTTATTTTGACTGTATCGGGAGGATAATTAACCTGAAAAAAGTTAGCCTCATGCCATGTCATGATGCATGAGATGTTTTATGCTTTTGAAAATAAATGCGAACATTGCATGCGTGTATATGATGTGAAATGATGCATGAATGAATTATGCGTCTGAAAATTTTTGCCAGGGGAAAATAAATCCCCATATTCTGGTTGGAGATATTTGTATTGATGACCCTTCTTTAGCTGGGGATATTGGATTTCTTGTCTGATGGTAGAAATATTCAACAGGACCTGGCTGGGGGATAAAAGAGATGACCAGTCTGTCTGGTAATGCCAATTCCTTCTGGGAAATAACTAGTTTTGCTGGGGAATAGGATTAGCAACCGGATTCATCGGAAAGCATGGTTAGACTTTATCCTCGACCCTAAAGTCTTTTAGTAACTGCTATTTCTATTTTATGCATGTATTTTCGGTAAACATCAATCATGTTCAAATGCATATATTAATTCGAATTAAATCAATGGACGTTTATGCAAACAAAACAGGGAAAGTAAAACAAAAGCATCTTTTTGGAAATAAAATTGTATTGATTTTGAAAGAGGGCCTATAAACAGGCAATTTGAGTACAAGGAGACAGAAATCCTAGTAAGAGGAAATTGTCAAGAAAACAAAGAAAAAGCTACGAAGAAAAAGTCCTATTGATTTTAATTCCACTACTGTCATTATGTCTTCAATCCTCTCATCTCCTGCTGTCGGATAGAAGTGATTGGCTTGTTCAGTCCCTTTGACTTGGGTGAGGCTGACCGAGAACGGGACATAGTCATACGCTTTAATCCCTAATTTTTGCCTGGACCGCCTTTTCAGGTTTTCAGTCCACCAGGATACCCTTTTTTGCCCAAGCCGCCTTTTCAGGTTTTCGACTTGCCGGGTGTATATTTTTATATGTTTATCCCTAATTTTTTCCCGAACCCTTTTGGTTCGCCGGGATGCCCTTACTTTTGCCTAGATACGTCGACCTAGCGGGTCTCTTTTATGCGTAGTATTTTTTAACTATGTCTGCGTTCACGGGATGTGGGAAGTCTTCGCCATCCATTGTAGCAAGCATCATGGCTCCACCAGAGAATACCTTCTTAACTACAAATGGCCCTTCGTATGTGGGAGTCCATTTGCCTCTAGAATCACCTTGTGGTAGAATGATACGCTTTATTACCAAGTCGCCAATTTGATATACCTGTCTCTTGACTTTTTTATTAAACGCCTGGGTCATGCGCTTCTGATATATCTGCCCATGACAAATAGCCGCAAGTCTCTTTTCGTCAATCAAATTTATCTGATCGAGTCGAGTCTGAATCCATTCATCTTCATCTAAGCCTGCATCTTTCATAATTCTTAAAGAGGGAATCTGAACTTCCACTGGTAAAATGGCTTCCATTCCGTAGACTAAAGAGAACGGAGTTGCCCCTGTCGAAGTGCGCACTGAAGTGCGATAACCGTGAAGAGCAAAGGGTAACATCTCATGCCAGTCTTTGTATGTTACTGTCATCTTTTGTATGATCTTCTTAATATTCTTATTAGCAGCTTCTACGGTGCCATTCATCTTTGGCCGGTACGGAGAAGAGTTATGGTGTTTTATTTTGAACTGCGTGCAGAGTTCAGTAATCATCTTGTTGTTCAAATTAGTACCATTATCAGTGATAACTCTTTCAGGGATGCCATACCGACAAATGAGACTATTCTTGATGAACCGTGCCACCACATTCTTGGTGACAGAAGCAAATGAGGCTGCCTCTACCCACTTCGTAAAATAATCAATAGCAACAAGAATGAAACGATGTCCATTAGAAGCAGTAGGTTTAATCTCTCCAATCATATCAATGCCCCACATTGCAAAGGGCCAAGGTGCTGTCAATACGTTCAATGGAGCAGGAGGTACATGTACTTTGTCCGCATAGATCTGGCACTTGTGACAGGTTCTGGAGTGACGGTGGCAATCAGCTTCCATGGTAGACCAATAATACCCTGATCTCAGAATCTTCTTGGCCATCGTATGTCCACTAGAATGAGTCCCAAAAATACCGTCATGTATGTCTTCCATAATCTTTTCCGCTTCCCTCTTATCCACACAGCGCAGCAAAGTCGAATCATGATTACGTTTGTATAATACTCCATTACTCAAAAAGAATTTAGCGGAGAACTTCCTCAGAAATTTTCTGTCATTGATGGATGCCCCTTCGGGGTATTCCTGAGTTTCTAAATATCTTTTTACTTCGTGGAACCAAGGTTTCTCTTCTACTTCATCAGCATTCAGTTCATAACAATATGCTGGTTCATCTAATCGTTCAATGGTGATCATGGGAGCTTCATTGTCCCATCTGACTCTGAACATAGATGACATAGTAGCCAATGCGTCTGCCAACTGATTCTCTTCTCGTGGAATATGTTCGAATGTAATCTCTTCAAAGTATGGGATTAATGTCAACACCCGCTCTCGATAAGGGATGAGATTCGGATGTTTAGTGTCCCATGCTCCTTTGATCTGACTGATTACTAAGGCTGAGTCTCCGTACACACTCAAAAACTTGATTCTCAGGTTTATAGCAGCTCTGAGTCCCAAAATACATGCTTCATACTCAACCATATTGTTGGTACAGTCAAAACATAGTCTAGCAGTGAAAGGCGTATGGCAACCCCTGGGAGAAATAATTACAACACCAACACCATTGCCCAATGCATTAGAAGATCCGTCAAAAACCATAGTCCATCGGGATCCCAGTTCGGGTCCTTCATCTGGTCCAGGTTCTTCATAATCAGTAACAAGCATGACATCCTCATTTGGGAACTCAAAATTCATAGATTGGTAATCATCAACTGCTTGATGAGCCAAATGATCAGCTAACACGCTTCCTTTGATTGCTTTCTGAGTAGTATATTGGATATCATACTCTGTTAAAATCATCTGCCATCTTGCTATTCTTCCGGAGAGGGCATGTTTCTCAAATATATATTTGATAGGATCCATCTTAGAAATCAATAAAGTGGTATGATTCAACATATACTGTCTTAGTCGGCGAGCAACCCAAGCCAAAGCACAACAAGTTTTCTCGAGCAATGAGTATCTTGTTTCACAGTCGGTAAACTTTTTGCTAAGGTAGTATATGGCATGCTCTTTTCGACCAGACTCATCATGTTGCCCCAACACACACCCCATTGAATTTTCTAACACGGTCAAATACATGATTAGAGGTCTTCCTTCAACTGATGGCATCAGAATTGAAGGTTCTTGGAGGTACTTCTTGATTTTGTCAAAAGCTTCTTGACATTCATCATTCCATATCATCTCTTGATTTTTCCTCAGTAATTTGAAGATGGGTTTGCAGGTAGCAGTCAAATGGGAGATAAATCGGGCAATGTAATTCAAGCGTCCCAAGAAACCTCTGACTTCTTTATCTGTACGGGGAACTGGCATTTCCTGAATAGCTCTCACCTTAGCCGGGTCAACCTCAATTCCTTTACCACTGACAATAAAGCCCAAGAGTTTACCGGATCTTACTCCAAAGGTGCATTTGTTCGGGTTCAATCTCAACTTGTACCTCTTCAACCTCTCAAACAGTTTGTATAAATGATCGAGATGTTCTCCTTCAGTATGAGACCTGGCTATCATGTCATCCATATATACCTCTATTTCATGATGGATCATATCATGGAACAAAACCACCATAGCACGCTGGTATGTTGCCCCTGCATTCTTTAAACCGAATGGCATTACTTTGTAACAGAAAGTGCCCCATTGCGTCACAAACGTAGTTTTCTCCATGTCTTCAGGTGCCATCTTAATCTGGTTATAACCGGAGAATCCATCCATGAATGAGAATACCTTGTGTTGAGCGGTGTTATCTACCAGAACATCAATGTGCGGAAGTGGAAAGTCATCTTTGGGACTCGCTTTATTCAAATCTCTGTAATCTACACACATTCGCACCTTACCATCCTTCTTTGGCATTGGTACCACATTAGCAACCCATTGAGGATAAGAAGTAACAGCCAGAAAACCTGCGTCAAATTGTTTCATAACCTCGGCTTTGATTTTCTCAGACATTTCAGGACGCATGCGACGAACCTTTTGCTTAACAGGATGACAATCCTCCTTCATTGGCAAACGATGCACTACTATATCAGTATCCAGTTCTGGCATGTCTTCATAAGGCCAAGCAAAAATCTCTCTATAGTCATGTAACATCTGAATCAATCTTTCTTTGACACTGTTTTCCAAGCCTGCTCCTATTTTGACATCTTTCTTGTCTACTTCAGTACCCAGATTTACAGTTTCAATTGATTCCTCATGCGGCTGTATAGTCTTTTCTTCTTGCAGTAACAGTCTGGCAAGCTCTCCAGGTACTTCACAATCTTCCTCACTTCCATCCTCGGCTTGGTAGATCAGATTTTCAAAGTCATAATGAACAGTAGCAGAATTATTATCAACAGGATCCAGAGTGGATATGGATCTGCAATTTGTTACGTGAGTGTGTGTAAGAAAGCATAGCTTGTTTAAAAGATGACAGGAAAGATAAAGAGCGCAATATTTGAATGCAAAAGGTCCATTGATTTATTGAATGTGGATATGCTTATGAAAATGACAAAACCCTTAACAAATTAGCTATTTGTGCCCCGGGCATAGACATAATGCTTTAAGAAGTTCAATTGTAAAAATTAAAAATTTGCAACACTAAAATAGGCAATAACAATTACTCCTGACTAAAGGAAATCGGGATAGTGTCTTCAGCCTTCCAATTATTGAGTCCGTCACCAATTGTTGGGAAAATCCAGCTATCCAAGTCGCAATCGCTATCAGCATCTTCTACAGCATTAATCTGATCTTTGACTACCTTTTCAGAGCTAAACCCCAGGCCAAATTTATCAGACTTGTACGGTACATCAATCAGTTGACCCCAGCCGGTACGACCACCATCTTCAACCACGGCTTAAGCATCTTTCAGAGAAATCATATCAGGAGGAGCACGAATAACCTTGGGCACACGGGAAGTTGGCTTAAGGACAGGACTGGTCGGAGGAACTACTTCAAATGACTGAGAAGGAGTCTCAAAGAATTCACCATCCATCTCGACGTATCTGAAGGTATGCACACTACTGACAATATACTCTTCTTCTCCACACACAGTGACAATCTTACCCTCTACTGGATACTTCAGCTTTTGATGGAGAGACGAAGCTACAACACTTGCCCCATGAATCCAAGGGCGTCCCAGCAAGCAGGAATAGGCAGGACGAATGTTCATTACGTGAAAGGTAGTGTTGAAGACTTGAGGTCCTATCTTGATAGGGAGAACCACTTCACCATGGACAACGCTCTTCGCACCATCGTAAGCACGCACCACAACGTCACTAGGTTTCAGTTCAATGCCTTTACAGTCAAGTTTATCGAGCACAGCTTTCGGTAGCACATTCAAAGAAGAACCATTATCGATCAACACATGAGACAAGGTGATCCCCTTACACTCCATGGAGATATGCAGAGCTTTATTGTGATTCTTTCCTGCTGGTGTCAGGTCAGCATCGGAAAAGCCTAGGCCATTGTCAACAGCCAAGTTAGCAACATAATTTTCGAACTGATCGACAGATGTCTCCTGAGGTACATGAGCGGTCTTCAAGATTTTTATCAATGCATTGGCATGGGATTCAGAAGATAACAACAAGGATAACATCGAAATTTTAGACGGAGTATGCCCCAACTGTTCTACCACATCAAAATCACTCTTGCGGATGATTTTCAGCATTTCTTCCATTTCCTGTTTGGCAACATCTTCGGTAGTAACTTCGACTAGTGTCTTTGACTGAGAAGGATTGATTACTGGTTCTTTTCCTCGAGTTTCAGGGACGGGAGGTGAGATTTCTGGAGAAAAGATCCTTCCACTTCGAGTAATTTTACTAGTCCCAACAATGTCAACGTCATTAGGATTAGCAGAATTATCATCTTGCTTTATGCCGTGGATGTAAACATCACCTCCATAATTCCCCGGAATGGCTTTGCTTGAGGAATACGGTACTGGGCCAGGTGCAGTAATAATTAGGGGAGCTACCTTGGGCTCAGCAGTAATCTTCACAGGCACTCTAGTAGCGGTAATCTTCACTGGAACTTTGGACCTAGCAATCACAGATATTTCTTCAATAGGGTTTTCCACCTTAGGAATCTTTTCAAAGAGAATTGTACGATCATCCATCAGCCGTTGAATACCATTCCTCAACTTCAAGCAATCATTGGGTCGGAGTATACAGAGATCGCAATTTTCAACACAACCTGGAAATAAACCAGCTTGCAATAAGTTCGTCTTGATGATCAGGAGAGGAGATGCTAAGTCAGCTACATTAGTAATGTGAGAATTGTCATCCACAACATTAACAGTCTTGTCATGATTAGGCATAGGAGCAGTGATGACATTAGGAGTCTCCGGAGGGTCAAATTCAATTTCTCCCGCGTCGATCATATCCTGAATCTTATTCTTCAACAACCAACAATCGTTTGTATCATGCCCGGGGCTATCGGAGTGATACGCATACCTGACATTGGGATTATAACGAGGAGAAGTAGTGTTGGGATTTGCAGGAGGATCTCTGAGGGTGATTAAATTTGCTTTTAGCATACCCTGCAGTGCTTGTGCTAAAGTCATATTGATCTTCGTAAACTGTCTTCTTGGCCTGTCTTGTCTGTGTTGGAAGCTTTGAGATGGCGGTGCTGCAATCGTAACTGCTCCAACAGTGTGGTCACGATTTTTCTTGTTATGACCCCTTTGACAGTACACAGCATTTGATTCGTTCCTCCCCTGATAGGACTTTTTGGTGCTTGTAGAGGTAGCCACCTGTATCTTTCCACTTCGAATGCCACTTTCAACACGTTCACCTGTTAATATAAGTTCAGTGAAACCCGATGAGGAACTTCCCAATAGATGGCTATAGAATGGGCCAGTCAGTGTACCCATGAACATGTCCACTAATTCTCGATCAGTCATAGGGGGTTTGACTCTGCCAGCCAAATCTCTCCATTTTTGAGCATATTCTTTGAAGCTTTCTTTAGATCCCATAGTCATATTCTGCAACTGTAACCGAGTAGGCGCCAATTCAGAATTATACTGGTAGTGCTTGTAGAAAGCTGTCGCTAAATCAGTCCAGGTGCGGATGTTAGAGCTCTCGAGCTGATAATACCACTCTAACTGTGTGCCAGACAGATTCTCTTGGAAGAAATGGATCCATAGCTTCCTATCAGTGGTATACGGCTGAATCTTTCTCACATAAGCTCTCAGATGCATCTGAGGACAAGACGCACCATCATACTTAGTGAAAGTGGGGACCTTGAATTTGTGGGGAATGACCACATCAGAGACCAGACCTAAGCCTTCGAAATCCAGACCGGGCGCCTTCTGACCCTCCATAGCTAGCATGCGTTCTTCCAGCAACTTATACTTATCATCTTTTTGAGAGTACTGTTCATTTTCATAATCTTCATCGTCGTCTTCAGGGTTGAAGGGATCAACATTCTCCTCTTTCGAATCATTTTCTGTCTCCTCTTCTTGATCCTTCGGAATTCTAATCTTGACTCCTGCGGCCTGTCCTTTAAGCCTTCTTCCCGGGTTAATGTAACTCACAGCTTTCTTGTCTTTCTTCTTCTCGAGCAAGAGAGCCTTCAGCTCCTCCTGCCCCTTGGATAAGTTCAAGATCATCTCCTGGAATTGAGCATTCTGAGCCTGGAGATCTTTGACAGTTTGTTCGAGAGCCATCTTTTCTGTTTAGAAGGAAGACCGTGAGAACATTGATCCTTTAGAATACCTGTTATGCAGTGTTATGTTATTCTATGCAATGTATGAAATGTTTTCAAGGACTTTTGGATTTTAACTTTGCGTAAACCACCAAAAGAGGGAAATTTTTATTAATAATTTCTTTAATCAATGTTCATTACAAAAAATAATAATAAAAATACAATGAAAGCTCAAGTCTCCCAGGGACGGCTTCTTTTTGGGCGGAGATATGCATTGAGTCTTCGTTCCTCATTAAGTTGGCTGGTGAGCTCTAATACTCTCTTCCTTTCTGCACCGAACTGAGTTTCAAAAGTATCCCTTTCCTCTCTCAACTGGATCCAGGACTTCTTCAATTCTTCAACATTGGAAGGCATATCTGGATAAGGAATGATCTGAGGGCACCTCCTTCAACTTTTGGTTCGACAATCAGAGGTCCGATTGCAAGATATGGCATGGTAAGCTCACGAGCTCTGGCGCGTACCCATCTGAGATAAGGTTCCATAGGAATAGAGTTTTTCTGTCCTAAAGTACTTCTTTTCACCATACCCCAAGCTCGTACAAACCTTTGACGGAGACCTTGGGAGTCGTTGTCATAGTCAAACACAGTGCCTTGAATAATTATTTCATGCGGACCATCCCTTCGAGCATAACCAAACTGACGTAAGGCTAAAGCTGGGTTATAAGTAATACCTCCTCTTATCCCCAGGAGTGGTACGTTAGAGAATTCTCCACAACGGTCAATGATGATAACATTTTCTTTGGGTTGGGGACACCAATGGATGTCTGAATGGGAGAGCGACATTATCCTTTGAGACCATTTCAAATTTTGCTCATTCTTCAAGATTGATTGAGGAAGGTGCGAAATAAACCACCTAGATAATAAAGGTACGCAGCACATGAGAGTCCCTTGCCTTTTCATAGTATGAGTGTGAAGGGAATGCAAAATGTCTCCAAGCAAGGTGGGCACAGGGTTATGAGTGAGAAATATCTTAACAACATTCATGTCTATGAATTGATCTAGATTAGGAAATAGCACCAAACCATAGATTAGTAGTGCTAGAACATCTCCGAAAGCATGGACATTCATAACTTATAGGAATTCTCGGGCCTTATTTATCAGAAATTTGGCAAGTAAACCCTTAACTCCACTTCTTGTTGCCCAATTAGTTTCAATGTCAGACTTTGTCATGTGTAAAGCCGCGGCGACTTCTTCAGACTTCAGAATCTTTTCTAAACCACTGAACGGTGTTTGATCAAGGATAGGTATCCCAAGCAGCCTGGAGAATTCTTCTAATGTGGTTACCAACTGATAATCTGGGAAGGTGAAGCAATGATGTTTAGGATCGAAGAACTGGAATAGAACTCTCATCATATCTTCTTTGAAACCGGTGGTAACTAAATTGAGGAGAGAACCATGTTTCTTGATGAACTGAGCATGATTGGGAAGCTCTGACACTAAATTCTTGAGTTGAGGAGAGATCGCTACAAGATTGATCCGGATGGTCTTCCTGGAAGCCATAGCCTTGCAAAACAGAGCAAAGTTAAATCCCTAAGTCCTTGAAATGGTTAGTACAATGCCATGATGTTATGATGTTATGATGTTATGATGTTATGATGTTATGATGTTATGATGTTATGATGTTAAGTGAGTAACAAACACAAACAAGTCACACCGCAATCATTCCTAGGTTTTAAGGCTTGCATGAGTTCCATAGGTAAGTACCCTCCCCACTGAAGTTCGGTTGGTTCAACCTATCCTAGAATAGTAACCGGGTTCTAGAAGGATCTCAAATCATCGACCTTTCCTTAAGTCCACTTCAGTGCAACACCAAGCGGTTGACCAAAATTTCCCTAAAGTCCAATCTCAAAGAGTGTAGTATCGAGTATCAACCAACCCCAGTCGGAACCGAAGTCAGTTATCTCACTACTTTCTAATGGCTAGGATGAGTCAATTAGGGTTCTAAAGGTCTGGTTAATGCTTTGATGACACCACGCAGACGCCAAATTTTTCCTCAAGTAAACATGAGGAACATCAGGACATCTAAAGTGTCACATTAACCGTAGCCATCATTTTAACCATTCCAGTATACGCCGGACAGTCGCGATGATCTCTTGCTACTTACCTAAGGTACACTAGATCCGGGTGTAGGATCTTTCACTCAAGCATAGAATACCCAAACAATCCCTTAAAAGTAAATCAGACGAAGGAACAATTCGAAAACACAAATGACCTTATTTAATGGGGATAATGAGAATTTTTGATAATTAGCCTATAACTATTTTATTTAATTGGTTGGAATAAAATAGAAGAGTAGAAATAGTAGGGAGAAAAAGAAGAATATTATTAGTATTATTTTATTAATACCAACATAGTAGGCTCCCCAAAACTCGTTACCACCAACATAGGTAAGGCTTCACTAATCCCCTATAATAAGAATTAGCTACTCGCCCCCTATCCATCACAATATAATTGAGGCTCACCAAAATTAGACCGAAGCCCGTACACCAAGATGCATGACTCTCAAATAACATGCATTAACACAACAAGGTTCACCTAAAGGATCCCCACACATATCTCATCATTTATGCATCACATCATTCATCATGCAACAACCAATTCATTTTGCCACATGAATAATATTAACAAACATCAGCAACTCATCAACATCTTAACATCATCGACATAACAACATAATCATCACACCACGATATTACAACAATGCAACGATTCATCAACCAAACGTATAAACCAATACATTTATTAACATACTGATGCGGTGTTTCGCAAGTATACGAACGCGTCAGAGTAATATAAAAGATTGTCGAATCCACAAAGACCAAGTGTCAATCTATCGTTATCTATTGTTATGGTGTTTATCAAAGGCAATCGAAAATAGATGTTTTTTAGAGTGTGCAATGAAAAGTAAAGTATTAAAGTAAAGGTTAATTAATAAAGACAGGATCGAATGTAATTCACATAATCAATTAATAATCCAAGTACTTGCTAGTAGAGCTACTTATGGGCAGTGTTTCCTACTTTAAAAAGAACTAATTTAACAGGAACTGTCGCTTTCGCGTATTCAGAACCGAGTTGTACTCCCTAATCAAACCCTCTTATTGTCACTTATAAAAAGGCGCGCATTGCGTTAGAGTAGTAAACCTATTTTTAAGAAATATAGTATCTTGACTAAGTTGGAAAGTATTATAACCTGGATTTCTTAACCAAAAGAGGTTCTCACGAACCTGACTCTAAACTTATAAATGCATCCGAAAATAGTTTTAAAATCTCTTTTCTTCTTAATGTTAAAAGCTCCTAATGAACTAAACAAAGCGTTTTCGCTGTTTTTGAAATAGTTAAAAATAATTAAGTTTAAAAAGACGTTGGACGACTTTCGATCTTACCCAACGGAATTGAAGTGCGGGAAAACTTAATTTGAAAGTTAAAATAGACCTTAAGTGTTTCTACGAACAATAGTACGGATTATCGGTTCAATTATGATCCTTACATTCTAACCTTATAAATTTAGCTAGACATGGTAAAGTAAAAGTGCATTAAAATAAATAAAAGTAGTGCGAGTGCGGAAAGTAAATAAAAGTAAAGCGAGTGCGAGGAAATAAATAATTTAAAGCGAGTGCGAGGAAATAAATAATTTAAAGCGAGTGCGAGAAATAAATAAAGTAAAGCGAGTGCGAGGAAATAAATAAATTAAAGCGAGTGCGAGAAATAAATGAAAGTAAAGCGAGTGCGAGGAAATAAATAAAGTAAAGCGAGTGCGTGAAAATAAATAAGATAAAGACAAGTAATAAAAACCTGCTCCAATCGGAGGGTTGAATAAATTGCAAAGCGGAAATGAAAATGGCGGCAGGATTAACTTCCTTCCAAAGTGCTCCAAACTCGATTACAGACTCTATCACAGACTCGATTACACAATTGTGGTAACACTGCAATGCGAAGCGATTACCACTTTATAATACTGAATATATGCCTAAGTGAAACAAAGTTGCTCTGAGTTTGCCTCTGCACTAAGTTTGGATGATTGTAAAAGTGATTTCGAGTTTCTATTTATAAGCAAGTAAAAAGATGGAAATGACAAGGATGCCCTTCAACTTGAAAATGGGAGGGAAAAACTTTCCTCTTGTGGCGTCCGCCACAAGGCCATGGCGCCCGCCACAAGCACAAAATGAGGCGCCTTAGTGGAAGTAGTGGAGAACGTGGCAGTTGAGGGAAGTTGAGCTTGGACACGTTGTTATACGGTGAACTGACTTTTGTGTTTTGCTTTGAAAAGCAATGTCGCGGATAGCAAGAGTCGCCACCGACTTTTCTTTTATCCAATAAGGAAAGGCGGAAAAGAACAGGAAAAACCTTGATTAGATTTTGAGTTCGGGAGGTACATTATACAAAGGGAAGGTGTTAGCACCCTTTGTATCCATGGTTATCCATGGGCTCTTAATTGCTTAACTCACTTATGTTTTCTTTGTTTGAGAAAGTGTTTGGGAAATGTGGTGTGTTTAGAAAATATTTTGAAAGGAGAGTTTAACTTTATAATGATTCTTGTACGAATGTATACAAAGTGTTTATCTCGTTTGATTTTGAAAGATGTTTAGAAAAATATAACTCGGCGATGATTCTGGTGCGAATGTATACCAAGTGGTGATTTTCTAAAAGATGTTTTGAAAAGTGGGAGGTGTGAAAAGCATTTTAAGCTGTGAGCAAGCATTTAAGAGTTATACTTAACCAAGGTCTTTATAGGTATTTCCGATCCTTAGGAGGGTAAAACTGTCCTTACTATTGAGAAGTAAGTAGTCTTATCCTTTGGATGTAGAGGGACATCGTAGGGTCGTCGATTGGTCATTGAAGGCAACATTTGTAAGGATACCTTAGCATTCGAAGGGACGACCATCATTTAACCGTAGGCTACCACGAAGGGTCATCGAGGGACAAAGTCATGTATTCGAAGGCAACATTCGATGGACTATGATGATTTAACCGAAGGGTCTTTGCTAAGGGTATCCTTACATTCGCGGGACATGACCGTAATATCGTAAGGCAACAAAGAGAGGGTCCAGATCATATGTTCAAAGGCAATGTAATCAGTCAAGTAATTAAAATGAATCTTCACGAGGGTAATCAGTCAAGTAATTAAAATGAATCTTCACAAGGGTATCCCACAAATAAAGTGGAATACCTGGAAAACTGTCTCTTCAGGAGTATATGAATCCTCACAAAAATTCAACAAACGGGTTAGAATACCAAGCTAGGATGCAACCAAGAGTTGCACCCAAACAAAAGAATCGCAGCAATAATAGTGTCAGGCAAACAATATGTCAATCAAGTACAGAACAGATTAGAATGCAAACGAAAAACAAATACTATCATGTTCGCTACTGCCTCGCCTAGCGAAGGCTTGGCGAACCCTCGCTGCATGTTCGCTCAGCGAAGTGCTAGCGAACGGCTGTGGGTTCTGAGTTCTTCTTTGATAACAGTGCGATTTCAGGAACCCCGGACCCTATGGCATTCATTACAGAAATTACATGGTTAAAGATTCAAGATATCGTGTTACACATTCATGCATACTTAAACCCATATGCAAAACCTAATGATACGTTTAGAAATTCAATCATAATGCCTCATGTATTGGAAGATGTCAAATTAGGAGCATAAAATAGTGGGGGTGTGACAAACCTGTTTGCAATTGCAATTGCACCGTTGGACTTGCAGATCACTCTTATGGTTTGTACCAGATTGAGTTGGGCGGAGGTAACCTTTGTGCAGATGAGCTTCCTTCGGGGTATCCGGGGGTTACTCTGAATTCTCTTCGTTAGCCTCCAGGGTTCTTCCGGTTGCCTCTGTTAGAGTTTGCTTGTTCCCTCTCTGTCCTCCGTCTGTTTCTTCTCCTATTTCTGAACAAAGTTCTGGTATTTATAATAATTGTCTTGGTGGGCTCAGAATTAAGCCCAAAATTTTCTGGTATTTCGTGAGCTCGCTAGGCGAGTGAGGTAGCGAAGGATTAGCCTAGCGAAGGGTTTGCTCGCCTAGCGAGCATGCCAGTTTAGGTCATCTTCTGGATTTGGTAACCTGTGCGCTGGACCCTTGTTCCTTTAACATTAATGTCTTGACCATGGATTAGAATGTCTTGCAAAATGTCCTGAACACTTAACGGGCAAATTTTGGGGTATGACACACATCATGGCAGGGTCTATGGCGCCAGCCATGGGGTAGGCCACAAGTACAAAATGCTGAATTTTAGGGTTTTTGGCTCTTTTTCGCTCCTTTTCTCGATCGGGGCTCCGATTAAAGTAAAAACCTGAAAACAAAGGAAAACATAGCAATAACACAACAAAATGATAATAAAACAACTAGAATGCATGTGAAATCAGAGTCGAAAATACGGTAAATTTTAGTGTTATTACATACTAGGCATGTGAAAATTATTAAAACATATAAACAATCACTACCATGTAATAGGTCTGAACGGTATCTTTCTAACGCTTCAAACGACATCAAAATCAGACTTACGAAATAAAAGTTATGACCAAAATCGCCGGGATATGTCAACAATTCATTAACCGAACGTATGAACAAAAACTTAACCAATTCACTTATCACCATCAAATTATATCTCTTAGAGTCAGCTTTCTAATGCTTCAAACCCCAATCCAAAATGATTCACGAGTTGAAAGTTATGATCAAAACCATGCACGAAGACGTTACTAAAAAGTTATTATTTTCTAAAATTTCGAACACAATTTTCATCTTCATCAACCCAAAAATGCCCATGAAATAATCACCAAAATTATTTTATCCCTGAAACAAAGTTATAACCCTCTATTTTAGATATTCAATACTTTAAACAACACTCGAGTTGGACTTATGGATTAAAAGTTATGACCAAAACGATTTCGGCCGAAAAACATAAAAAAAAGGCTCGCGATTGTGACGGACAAAATGCATAATTTTCTGCGTTTTTCATCGTTGGAGGCCTTCCGGATCTCCAATTTAGATTCCGTAAAAAGCCAAATGCTCAAAAAATTACAACTTCATGTAGTACTCTAGTTATCTAAAGTTAATTTACAATTTTAACACAATTAAATCATTTAATCACAGTTTTAAGATTATGCCTAAAACCTTTGAAATTACAACAATGGTGAATATAAATTCAATCATCAAAACACAAAAATACACGCATATAATGCACATGAAATTCATCATATAATCATCACATAATAACCATCATAGCATCCCAATTCAAAATTATGAATCAAAACACTTAACCCTAAGGAGGTTAAGGGTTCTTCCATTCTATCCTTCTATCATACCTTTTACTATTGGAATAAGTTCTCATCCTTACCTTAGATTTTCCAACAAGATGCACACTTCAAGCTCTAACAATGGAGTTTTCCTTTAGCCCTAACCCTTGCCTATTCTCACCATAAAATTCTATTTTACGTAAAACCCTCGAAACTCTCTTACAAACCTTTTTATCATTAACCTAATCTCCCTTTAATTAGGAACTTCCACTATTGCCCTCACTTATCATCTTACTTACCACCATACCCCCATTGGCTCTAATTTTCTTTTAATAAAATAATACTAATAATATTCTTCTTTTTCTCCCTACTATTTCTACTCTTCTATTTTATTCCAACCAATTAAATAAAATAGTTATAGGCTAATTATCAAAAATTCTCATTATCCCCATTAAATAAGTAAAATAACTAAATTTCATTATTTAATTAAGATGCTCATATTCTAGTTATTTCATTGTTTATTTAATTAATTCGAATAAAATACTATTTATTTTAATCACTAATTAAAATTCTAATTAATTATCAACAACTATACCAAACTCTTACTCCCTCCATACTTCTATTTCAAGAATACTTACCCCCACAATCATACACAATTAATTTAAAACACTCATTAATCATATAAAAATCTAAATAATTCAAATTAATTAACTAATTAAATTCGGGGTGTTATGACTCTCCCCAACCTAAGAAATTTTCGTCCTCGAAAATTACATGAGGAAAACAGAGTCAGATACGACTCCCTCAGCTGCTTCTCATGCTCCCACCAGCTGGTCCATCCCAAACTACCTTCACTAAGGTAATCTATTTACCTTGCATCTTATTCACTTCCCGATCCTCTATCCGCACGGGTGATACATCAACAGTCAGATTATCTCTCACCTACACATCATCCACATGCATCACATGAGATGGTTCCAAAATATATCTCCTCAACTGAGACACGTGAAACACATCATGAAGATTAGCAAGCGGCGACAACAAAGCAATCTGATAGGCAACCTTTCCCATCCTTTGTAAAATCTGGTAAGGACCAAGAAAATATGACATGAGCTTTTGAGACTTCAAAGCTCGACCAACACCAGTTACATGCGTAACTCTCAAAAACATGTGATCTCCCTCCTAGAACTCAAGGGATTTCCTCCTCTTGTCATGATAATTTTTCTGATGACTCCGCGACGCTTTCATCATTTCTTGGATCATCTTGATCTTTTCAGTCGTCTAGTGAACAATCTCAGGTCCGAGCACAATACTCTCGCCTGACTCATACCAATACAAATAAGTTCCACACCTCCTACCGTACAATGCCTCATATGGTCCATTCTAATACTAGAATAGAAACTATTGTTGTAGGTAAACTCAATCAACGACAAGTAGCTACCCCAAGTACCTCCTTGTTCTAGCACACAAGCCCTCAACAAGTCCTCAAAAGTCTGGATAGTCCTCTCTATTTGACCTTCCATCTACGTAAGTAAGAAGAACTCAACTTCAGCTTAGTACCCAAAGTAGCCTGCATACTCTCCCAGAACCTCGATGTAAATCTCAGATCTCAATCTGACACAATACTTGAAGGATTACCATTCAGCTTCTGCAAAGGATAATTGATCCTCATCGATACAAAATGAGCCGATTTGGTCAATCTATCCACAATCTCCCAAATTGAATCGCATCCCTTTGAAGTCTTTGATAAATCTGTTAACAAATCCATGAAAATACTATCCCATTTCCACTATGGAATATTCAATGGTTGCATCAGACCCAACGACTTCTGATGTTCAATCTTTGACTTCTGACAGGTCAAACAAGCATACACAAATTTGGCATCCTCTTTCTTCATTCTTGGCCACCAAAACATCTTCTTCAAATCTTGATACATATTCGTAGCATCAGGATGAATACTCAATCCACTTCTGTGACCCTCCTCAAGAATACTCCTCTTAAGTTCGGGTACATCAGAAACACAAATTCTATCTTTGAACATTATCACACCATTTTCATCAACTCGGAAATCACATCCATTACCTTGGACAATTAATGTGAGACGATCTACCAAACTCAAATCAGATCTCTGACCTTCTCCGATCTCTTCAAGGATACCACTCGTCAGCTTCAACATACCCAACTTCACACTGTTAGGAGTTTCTCCACCCACTAACTCATATCTTTGAATTGCTCAATCAGTTCAAACTCCCGAGCCATAAACATCGACCTATGTAAAGACTTTTTACTCATCGCATCAGTTACAATATTAGCTTTACCCGTATGGTAACTCAAATCAAAATCATAATTTTTCAAAAGTTCAAGTCATCTCTTCTGCCTCATATTCGACTCTTCGCATAAAATAAATATTTCAAACACTTTTGATCAATGAACACTTAGAATTTTGAGCCAAATAGGTAGTGCCTCCAAATCTTCGACACGGATACCACTGTTATCAACTCAAGATCATGCGTAGGGTAATTCCTTTCATGAAATCTCAACTGTCTCTAAGCATAAGCCACGACCTGAGCATTCTGCATCAACACACCTCCTAGACCCATATTCGAAGCATCACAATATACAACAAAGGACTCACTTGGATTCATCGAAATCAAAATTGGAGCAAACATCAACTTCTTCTTGAGTTCTTTGAAACTCCTTTCACAATGCACATCCCAAACATAGGCTTGACCCTTTCGAGTCAACTAAGTTAACGACAATGCTAAATTTGAAAAACCTTTAATGAACTTCCTGTAGTAACCAGTCAATCCAAGAAAAACTTTTAATCTCAATGGCAGACTTCGGAGTCTCCCATAGTAACACGACATCTATCTTTGATAGATCCACAACTATACCACCGCTAGAATCACATGACCAAGGAAACCCACTTCCTTTAACCATAACTCACATTTGTAAAAACTTTGCATACAAGTGGTTCTCTTTCAATGCCTACAATACAATTCTCATATCACTCATAGCCTCATACTATTGTCCCTCTTCTTCACTAATAACACTGACACACCCCCCAAAGAAACACTTGGTTGAACAAACTTCTTCTCAAGTAAATCTTCTAGTTGCTTCTTCAGTTCCCCAACTCTGAAGCAGACACCCTATAAGGAGTCATCGACACCAGACTAGTACCAGGTACTAAGTCTATAGAAAAATCCACTTTGCGCTCTGGAAGCAAATCGCTGATGTCCTCAGGAAACATTTTTAGGAAATTCACACACTCTAGGAAGATCCTGAAGTACTCCATTTCCTCTCGCTTCCAACGAAGCTAACATCACAAACACTTGTGCCATATCCTTCACGGACTCTCTCACTTACTTAGCTGATACAAACGTTAACTCTTCACCTCCATCAAATTCAAATTCACGTTCTAGAGGCAAGTCGCAGATATCTTCAGGAAAACATCAGAAATCACACACCACTAGCATAACACTAGTCATCATATTGCTCTCTACTCTCTGAGAAACAACATTAACAATACCTGGTCATTTTCTCTAAAGACTTCCCAACTTGACCGATAGATAGGAATCTCGAATCCACAACATCTTTAGTGTTAGGAACAATAAAACTTTAACATAGCATGAGCTCTTGCAATTAGTGGTATACTGCACCAACTTATCAAAATAATTGGTAAACAATTGGTTTAACTCCAACCAATTAATTCCAAGAATAACGTCAACTTGTTCCAACAAAATACAAACCATACACATCCTCAAGGAACACATCAGGCTACTCAACACAACACTGGCTCATCTATGGCCAAAACATCGCCCTCCCCCCTCACAAGGAAGCGGCCAACGAGAACACCTGACCATATTCCCTCAAGGATTACACCATTTTGCTAACCGACACCATCCTCGAATCTGACCTCTCTTCAGGTTCATGAAAAGAACAATATTCTTAGACCAGGTTAACTAGCCAACACTACACTCTTGCATGCAGCAACATGATGTCCAAGCTCTATATAGTTGGAATATCTAAGAGAAGCAGACGCTTCTCCCCCACTTGTTTCATTCCAAACCTGCAAATGGAAAACAAAACAAGCATCGACAGTGTTCTCACACACATGTCACATACTAGGGAACAAACATAATTAAACAACCTGGCCGGACGGACCGACATGCTCTGATACCACTAATGTAACACCTTAAACCCCACCCATAATTTATCTCATAAATTAAATATAAAATAAAACCATGTAGTGTGTCACACATTCATAACACACATGACTTGCTCCGTAACACGGGTTTCAACAGTAAATTTTAATACACACATTTGTAATAAGGATATTTACACGACATCCTACTTATCTGAATCATACCTGAGATGTTTACACGACTTCCTTCTCATATGATCGGTATTATATATTCACAAAATAAGACATTCATAACTTGTCATTGCATGCTCACTTCCATTTTAAAGTATCATCACAACGGAATTATCATCACAATTATGGAAGATAAAGCAAGTAATAACATCTAGTCTCAACTTCAATTGCAATAACAAAATAAGAGAGATTTAATCAATCAACTCAACATCTTAAGAATTCTTAACAACAAAATTAGTCTTATGACTTCAACATAATCAGACATAAGGAATAAAGTAAGCGTTTAAGCAAACCCGATGTTACATGATCAGAGCAAGGTACCACTAGTAAAAGCGACAAAATAAAGAAGTAATCCAAGAGCTACCTTCCACTTACTTCAGCAATACTACTCTTGAGTATCTGCATGATACCCATCTAAAGGCAACATTCAAACATAAGGGGTGAGAATTCATTTCAATAATAACGATATAGAATGGTGAATAAAGTACAACATCTACACAATCATGCACAACAATATATCACATTCTTACATCCAAGTCATAATCAACATCATACACAACCACATCTCAATTATCATTAACATCATATGCAACAACATCTCATTCAACAACACATCAACAACAACCAATACAAATGCAACACTTATGCAATGTACTCAACACCGACTCGACATGCACACGTTACCAAATATGAACACTCAGGTTCATCTCACTCCTTGATCCCCGCCATAGGATCGATTCCCTCTTGGAACCAGAGCATACCAAAATCTCTACCATCACCATAGGTAACACTTCACTAATCCCCCATAATAGGAATTAGCTACTTGCACCCAATCCATCACAATGGGGTTGAGGCTCATCAAAACTCGTTACCACCAATATAGGTAACGCTACACTAATCACTTATAATAAGAATTAGCTACTCATACCCTATCCATCACCATAGAATCGAGGCTCACCAAAATTAAACTGAAGCCCATACACCAAGATGCATGACTCTCAAATAACATGCATTAACATAACAAGGTTCACCTAAAGGATCCCCACACACATCTCATCATTTATGCATCACATTATTCATCATGCAACAACCAATTCATTTTGCCACATGAATAATATCAACAAACATCAGCAACTCATCAACATCTTAACATCATCGACATAACAACATAATCATCACACCACGATATTACAACAATGCAAGGATTCATCAACCAAACGTATAAACCAATACATTTATTAACATACTACGAATGAGAATATTATTAAAACATCTCAACAACTAATACCATGTTATAGTTATTATCGTTAGCTTTCTAACGCTTCAAACATCATCAAAATCGAGCTTATGAAATAACAGTTATGACCAAAATCGTCGGGATATGTCAACAATTCATTGACCGAACGTATGAACAAATAATTCACCAACATATTAGGCATAGGAATAATACTCAAACAATTCACTTATCACCATCAAATTATATCTCTTAGAGTCAGCTTTCTAATGCTTCAAACCCCAATCCAAAATGATCCACGAGTAAGAAAGTTATGATCAAAACCGTGCACGAAGGCGTTACTAAAAAGTTATTGTTTTCTAAAATTTCCAATAAAATTTTCATCTTCTTCAACCCCAAAAACATCCATAAAATAATCACCAAAATTATTTTATCCCTGAAACAAAGTTATATCCCTCTACTTGAGATATTCAACTCTTCAAACGACACTCGATTTAAACTTACGGATCAAAAGTTATGGCCAAAACGATTTCGACCGAAAAACATAAAAAAAGACTCGCGATTGTGAATGACAAGATGTAGAATTTTATGCGTTTTTCATCGTTGGAGGCCTTCGGGACCTCTGATTTAGATTCCATAAAAAGCCAAATGCTCATAAAATTACAACTCATGCAATACTCTAGTTATATAAAGTTATTTTATAGTTTTAACACAATTAAATCATTTAATCACAGTTTTAAGATTATGCCTAAAACCTTCGAAATTACAACAATTGTGAATATAGATTCAATCATCAAAACAGAAAAATGCACGCATATAATGCATACAAAATTCATCATATAATCATCACATAATAACTATCATAACATCCCTATTCAAAATTATAAATCAAAACACCTAACCCTAAGGAGGTTAAGGGTTCCTTCATTCTATCCTTCTATCATACCCTTTACTATTGGAACAAGTTCTCACCCTCACCTTAGATTTTCCAACAAGATGCATACTTCAAGGTATAACAATGGAGTTTTCCTTTAGCCCTAACCTTTGCCTCTTCTCACCATAAAATTATATTTTACGTAAAACCCTTCAAACTCTCTTACTAACCTTTTTATCATTAACCTAATCCTCCTTCAATTAGGAACTTCCTCCATTGCCCTCACTTATCATCTTACTTACCACCATACCTCTCTTGGCTCTAATTTTCTTTTAATAAAATAATACTAATAATATTCTTCTTTTTCTCCCTACTATTTCTACTCTTCTATTTTATTCCAACCAATTAAATAAAATAGTTATAGACCAATTATTAAAAATTCTCATTATCCCCATTAAATAAGTAAAATAACTAAATTTTATTATTTAATTAAGATGCTCATATTCTAGGTATTTCATTATTTATTTAATTAATTTGAATAAAATACTATTTATTTCAATCACTAATTAAAATTCTAATTAATTATCAACAACTATACCAAACTCTCACTCCCTCCATACTTCTATTTCAAGAATACCTACCCCCACAATCATACACAATTAATTTAAAACACCCATTAATCATATAAAAATCTAAATAATTCAAATTAATTAATTAATTAAATTTGGGGTGTTACACCTAACATTGAAGATGTTGTGGATTCGAGATTCCTGTCTGCCGATCAAGTTGGAAAGTCTTTAGGGAAAATGATCAGTTATTGTTAATGTTGTTTCTCAGAGAGTAGAGCGCAATGTGACGACTAGTGTTATGTCAATGGTGTGTGATTCTTGATGTTTTCCTGATGATATCTAGGACTTGCCTCCATAGCGTGAATTTGTATCAGCTAAGCAAGTGAGAGAGTCCTCGAAGGATATGGCATACATGTTTGTGATATTAGCTTTGTTGGAAGCTAGAGGAAAGGGAGTAGTTTGTGATCTTCCTGGAGTGTGTGAGTTTCCTGAAGTAATTCCTGAAGACATCAGTGATTTACCTTCAGAGCGCGAAGTGGATTTTCTATAGACTTAGTACCTGGTACTAGTCTGGTGTTGATGACTCCTTATAGGATGTCTGCTTCAGAGTTGGGGAATTGAAGAAGCAACTAGAAGATTTGCTTGAGAAGAAGTCTGTTCAACCAAGTGTTTCTCTATGGGGTGTGTCGGTGTTATTAGTGAAAGAAGAGGGTCGGTAGTATGAAGCTATGAGTGATCTGAGAATTGTATTATAGGCATTGAAAGAGAACCATTTGTATGCAAAGTTTTTCCAAATGCGAGTTATGGTTAAAGGAAGTGAGTTTCCTTGGTCATGTGATTCTAGTGGTGGTATAGTTGTGGATCTATCGAAGATAGATGTCGTGTTACAATGGGAGACTCTGAAGTCTGCCACTGAGATTAGAATTTTTTCTTGGATTGACTGGTTACTATAGGAAGTTCAATAAAGGTTTTTCAAATTTAGCATTGTCGTTAACTCAGTTGACTCGAAGGGTCAAGCCTATGTTTGGGATGTGCATTGTGAAAAGAGTTTCTAAGAACATAAGAAGAAGTTGATGTATGCTCCAGTTTTGATTTCGCCGAATCCAAGTGAGTCATTTGTTGTATATTGTAATGCTTCGAAGATGTTTCTAGGAGGTGTTTTGATGTAGAATGGTCAGGATGTAACTTATGCTTAGATACAGTTGAGATTTCATAAAAGGAATTACCCTACGCATGATCTGGAGTTGACAACAATGGTATTCATGTTAGAGATTTGGAGGCACTACCTATTTGGATCCAAATTCGAAGTGTTCAGTGATCACAAGTGTTTGAAATGTTTATTTGATGAGAAGAGTCGAATATGAGGCAGTGGAGATGGATTGAACTTTTGAAGGGTTATGATTTTAATTTGAGTTACCATTCGGGTAAAGATAATATTGTAGCTGATACGATGAGTAAGAAGTCTTTACACAGGTCGATGCTTATGGCTCGAGAGTTAGAACTGATTGAGCAATTCAAAGATATGAGTTAGTGGGTGGAGAAACTCCTAACAATGTGAAGTTGTGTATGTTGAAGCTGACGAGTCGTATCCTTGAAGAGACCAGAGAAGGTCAGAGATATGATTTGAGTTTGATAGACCATCTTACATTAATCGACCAAGGTAATGGATGTGATTTCTGAGTTGGTGAAAATGGTGTGATGATGTTCAGATATAGAATTTCTGTTTTTGATGTACCCGAACTTAAGAGGAGTATTCTTGAGGAGGGTCACAGATGTGGATTGAGTATTCATCCTGGTGCTACGAATATGTATCAAGATTTGAAGAAGATGTTTTGGTGGCCATGAATGAAGAAAGAGGTTGTCGAATTTGTGTATGCTTGTTTGACCTGTCAGAAGTCAAAGATCGAACATCAGAAGCCGTTGGGTCTGATGCAACCATTGAATATTCCATAGTGGAAATGGGATAGTATTTCCATGGATTTTGTAACAGATTTACCAAAGACTTCAAAGGGGTGCGATTCAATTTGGGTGATTGTGGATAGATTGACCAAATCGGCTCATTTTGTATCGATAAGGATCAATTATCCTTTGCAGAAGCTAGATGAATTGTATATTCATGAGATTGTGAAGTTGCATGGTAATACTTCAAGTATTGTGTCAGATAGAGATCCGAGATTTACATCGATGTTTTGGGAGAGTCTGCATGCTACTTTGGATACTAAGTTGAAGTTGAGTTCTTCTTATCATTCGCAGACAAACAATCAAATAGAGAGGATTATCCAGTCTTTAGAGGACTTGTTGAGGGCTTGTGTGCCAGAACAAGGAGGTACTTGGAATATCTAGTTTTCGTTGATTGAGTTTACCTACAATAATGATTTCCATTCTAGTATCAGAATTGACCATATGAGACATTGTATGTTAGGAGGTGTAGAACTTATTTGTATTGGTATGAGTCAGGCGAGAGTGTTGTGCTCGGACCTGAGATTGTTCACTAGAAGACTGAAAAGATCAAGATGATCCAAGAAATGATAAAAGCACCACAGAGTCATTAGAAATGTTATCATGGCAAGAGGAGGAAAGCCCTTGAGTTCCGGGAGGAAGATCACATGTTTCTTAGAATTATGCATGTAACTGGTGTTGGTCGAGCTTTGAAGTCTCAAAAGCTCACATCGCATTTTATTGGTTCGTACTAGATTTTACAGAGGATAAGAGAGGTTGCCTATCAGATTACTTTGTCGTCGCCGCTTTCTAATCTTCATGATGTGTTTCATGTGTCTCAGTTGAGGCGATATATTTCGGATCCATCTCATGTGATGCATGTGGATGATGTGCATGTGAGAGATAATCTGATTTTTGATGTATCACCCGTGCGGATAGAGGATTGGGAAGTGAAGAAGATGCAAGGTAAAGAGATTACCTTAGTGAAGGTAGTTTGGGATGGACCAACTAGTGGGAGCATGACTTGGGAGCATGAGAAGCAGTTGAGGGAGCCGTATCCGACTCTGTTTTCCTTATGTAATTTTTTAGGACGGAAATTTCTTAGGTGGGGGAGAGTTGTAATACCCCGGATTTAATTAATTAATTAATTTGAATTATTTAGATTTTTATATGATTAATTGGTGTTTTAAATTAATTGTGTATGATTGTAGAGGTAGGTATCCTTGAAATAGAAGTATGGAGGGAGTAAGAGTTTGGTATAGTTCTTGATAATTAATTAGAATTTTAATTAGTGATTGAAATAAATAGTGTTTTATTCGAATTAATTAAATAAATAATAAAATAACTAGAATATGAGCATCTTAATTAAATAATGAAATTTAGTTATTTTACTTATTTTATGGGGATAATGAGAATTTTTAATAATTAGCCTATAACTATTTTATTTAATTGGTTGGAATAAAATAGAAGAGTAGAAATAGTAGGGAGAAAAAGAAGAATATTATTAGTATTATTTTATTAAAATAAAATTAGAGCCAAGAGGGGTATGGTGGTAAATAAGATGATAAGTGAGGGTAATGGTGGAAGTTCCTAATTGAGGGGAGATTAGGTTAATGATAAAAAAGTTAGTAAGAGAGTTTGGAGGGTTTTACGTAAAATAGAATTTTATGGTGAGAAGAGGAAAGGGTGAGAACTTGTTCCAATTGTAAAGGGTATGATAGAAGGATAGAATGGAGGAACTCTTAACCTCCTTAGGGTTGGGTGTTTTGATTCATAATTTTGAATTTGGATGCTATGATGATTATTATATGATGATTATATAATGAATTTCGTGTGCCTTATATGTGTGTAGTTTTCTATTTTGATGATTGAACTTATATTCACCATTGTTACAATTTTGAAGGTTTTAGGCATAACCTTAAAACAATGATTAGATGATTTAATTGTGTTAAAACTGTAAATTAACTTTATATAATTAGAGTATTGCATGAGTTTTAATCTTTTGAGTGTTTGGCTTTTTACAAAATCTAAATCGGAGGTCCGGAAGGCCTCAAACGATGAAAAACGCAGAAAATTCTGCATTCTGTCCGTCACAATCGCGAGCCTTTTGTTATGTTTTTCGGTCGAAATCGTTTTGGTCCTAACTTTTGATCCGTACGTCCAAATCGAGTTTTATTTAAAGCGTTGGATATCTGAAATAGAGGGATATAATTTTGTTTCAGGGATAAAATAGTTTTGGTAATTATTTCATGGATGTTTTTGGGGTTGAAGAAGATGAAAATTATGTTGGAAATTTTAGAAAACAACAACTTTTTAGTAACGCCTTCGTGCACGGTTTTGATCATAACTTTCAACTCGTGAATCATTACGGGTTGGGGTTTAAAGTATTAGAAAGCTGAATCTAAGAGATATAATGTGATGATGATAAATGAATTGATTGAGTATTATTCCTATTCCTACTGTGTTAGTGAAGTGTTTGCTCATACGTTCGGTTAATGAATTGTTGACACATCTTGACGATTTTCGTCATAACTTTTATTTCGTAAGTCCGATTTTGATGTCGTTTGAAGCTTTAGAAAGCTAACACTTATACCTATAACAAGGTAGTGATTGTTGAGATGTTTTAATAATATTCACATGCCAACTGTGTTAATAAATTTATTGGTTTATACATTTGGTTGATGAATCGTTGCATTATTGTAATATCATTGTGTGATAATTATGTTGTTATGTCGATGATGTCAAGATGTTGACGAGTTGCTGTTGTTTGTTGATATTATTCATATGGTAACATGAAATGGTTGTTGCATGATGAATGATATGATGCATAAATGATGAGATGCGTATGGAGATCCTTTATGTGAACCTTGTTGTGTAATGCATGTTATTTGAGAGTCATGTATCTTGGTGTATGTGCTTGGGTCCAATTTTGGCGAGCCTCAATTCTATGGTGATAAATAGGGTACGAGTAGCTAATTCCTATTATGGGGGATTAGTAAAGCGTTACCTATGGTGATGGTAACGATTTTGGCGTGCTCCGATTCCAAGAGGGAATCTATCATATGGTGGGGATCATGGAGTGAGATGAACCTGAGTGTTCATATTTGGTACCATGTGCATGTCGAGTCGGTGTTGAGTACATTGCATAAGTGTTGCATTTGTATTGGTCGTTGTTGATATGTTGTTGGATGAGATGTTGTTGCATATGATGTTAATGATAATTGAGATGTGGTTTTGTATGATGTTGATGATAATTGAGATGTTGTCGTGTATGATGTTGATTATGATTTGGATGTAAGAATGTGATATATTGTTGTGCATGATTGTGTAGATGTTGTCTCTATTCTTCATTCTATATCGTTATTATTGAAATGAATTCTCACTCCTTCTGTTTGAATGTTGCATTTACATGGGCATTGTGCAAATACTCAAGAGTAGTATTGCTGAAGTAAGTGGAAGGTAGCTCTTGGATTACTTCTTTATTTTGTCGCTTTTACTAGTGATACCTTGCTCTGATCATGTAACATCGGGTTGGTTTAAACGCTTATTTTATTCCTTATGTCTGATTATGTTGAAGTTATAAGACTAATTTTATTGTTGAGAAATCTTAAGATGTTGAGTTGATTGATTACAACTCTCTTATTTTGTTATTACAATTGAAGTTTAGACTAGATGTTATTACTTGCTTTATCTTCCATAGTTGTGATGATAATTTCGCTGCGATGATACTTTAAAATGGAAGTGAGAATGCAGTGACAAGTTATGAATGTCTTATTTGGTGAATATATAATACCGATCAGATGAGAAGGATGTCGTGTAAACATCCCAGGTATGATTCAGATAAGTGTGATGTCATATAAACATCCTTATTACAAATGTGTGTATTGCAATTTACTGTTGAAACCCGTGTTACATAGTAGGTCATGTGTGTTATGAATTGTGACACCCTACGTGGTTTTATTTTATATTTAATTTACGTGATAAATTACAAGTGGGGTTTAGGGTGTTACATTGAGGCTTCATCCCAAATTATTGCGGAAGCAACTCTAATGAGATTTGCAAGATCTTTTTACTTTTGAATACCACAAATGGAACTCGATTGTATATTGATAGGTATCTTAAATCGAGAGTGTGCAGTCCTACCGTCGGGTAAGAACGTTGTTGTTATGCCAGATGATGCAGTTGCTAATACAATTTCTCCTATACTTCTTAAACTTTCCATTAATGTTCGATAAAGGAATGTTTTACCCATTTTGCCTGGACCATCAACAAAAAATACATCACTGTGTGTCATACCCCAAAATTTGCCCGTTGATATTACAAAGCATTTTCCAAGACCCTCTGACTTGATCTGCAAGGCACTGATATCAAATGGACAAAAGCCCAGCTCACAACAGGCCTAATCCAAAGTGGCCCAGAATAGCTTGCTCGCTAGGCGAGCAATTCCTTCGCCTAGCGAATATCTCAGCATGCCACTCGCCCAGCGAAGCATCAGGTCCAGAAAAAGCCCAGACCTAGCTTGCTCGCTAGGCGAGCAATTCCTTCGCCTAGCGAAGCTTGCGAAAATTTGAAGTTTTGGACCTCATTTTAAGCCCATTAGGTCACCACCACTACTACTATAAATACCAGCTCCTCTGCCACGAAAATGAACACACACAGACGGACGAAGACGGACGGAAAAGGGACGGAAACCCTAGCACCGAAACCCTGCTGATCCAAAGAGTTCGGAAGGCGGAAACCCTGAAGGCCGCTCACCCGCTCCGAAGCTACCGCCGCCCAACTCAATCCGGTTCGCCAATTCAAGATTGCAATTCGATTGCAAACAGGTTTGCATTACTATTATCGCTTTATTTTTCTTAATTTGCATGTGGTACCGCTTTGTTTTCTTAATTTGCATGTGATATCGCTTTGTGTTCTCACTTTGCCTGTGGTACCGCTTTGTATTCTTAACTTGCATGTGATATCGCCTTGTGTTCTCACTTGGCCTGTGGTACCGCTTTATGTTAATTTGTGGGTGATATTATACTTGAATTCATAAACATATTTGAAGTTTTGCGTGTGAATTTAAGTGTGCCTGAGTATTGTGAATGTTGAACCATATAATTATGTGTTGGATGCCATAAGCCATGCCGCAGGTTGAAGTCATACTGTTCTCAAATTCCAAACCCGTGGCCGCTCGCTAGCTCATCGCTAGGCGAGCCTGCAGCGAGCCTTCGCTGGGCCTTCGCTAGGCGAAGCAGAGGCGAACGGGACAGTGGCTGTTTTGTCTCTTTGTTGTCCATTTTATGTTCATCTAATCATGATTCTGCATTATTTGGCTTAAATTCCTGACTGTTATACTGATTTTATGGGGCAATTTCCAATTGTATTTTGCCTCAATGCTCTAATCCGTGTGTTGCATAGTGTAAAGGCTAGCATACTTCCAAAGAAATAGCCGGCTAGGCATGCCGCTTTAGGTGTGGACATTCCTGAGGAGATGGCTTTTGGATGACTTAAGTTTAATATGGAGATTCAATCTTGAATCACCAAGCTTGATTTTTAATGTATTGATTTCATTGATTTCCCGTGGACCTAATTACCTAACTGATTATGGCTATTTAATTAATTGTTAAAATCCGGACTTTAAATAAACAATATCGGACCTCTCTTTATTACCCCACGATTACGTAATACGGTCATGTCCCGCGAATGTGGGGATACACTTAGCAACGGCCCTTCGATTAAATCATCATGAAATAAATCATAGTCCCTCGGATGTTGCCTTCGAAAATACGATCTTGTCCCTCGATGACCCTTCGGTGTAGCCTACGGTTAAATGATGATAGTCCCTTCGAATGCTAAGGTATCCTCACTATTGTTGCCTTCAATGACCAACCGATGACCCTACGATGACCCTTCTACATCCCAAGGATAAAACTACTTACTTCTCAATAGTAAGGACACTTTTACCCTCATAAGGATAGGAAATGCCCGGAAAGACCTCGGACAGGTATAACCTTAATTGCTCATTCGTAACCTAAAAAAATACTTTTCACACCTCACACCTTTCAAACATCTTTTGGAAAATCGCCACTTAGCATACATCCGTACTAGGATCATTGCCGAGTTATATTTTTCTAAACTACTTTCAAAAAACTATACGAGATAACCACTTTGTATACATTCATGCAAGAATCATTACAAAGTTAAATTCTCGTTTTCAAAACATTTTTCACACATTTCTCAACCACTTTTTCAAACAAGGAAAACATAAATGATTGAGCAATTAAGAGCCCATGGATAACCATGGATACAAAGGGTGCTAATACCTTCCCTTTGTATAAAGTACCTCCCGAACCTAAGAATTTAAAATTAAGGTCTTTCCTGTTCTTTTCCACCTTTCCTTATGGGATAAAAGAAAAGTCGGTGGCGACTCTTGCTAACCGCGACATTGCGATTACAAACCCAATAAAGTCCAGTTCACCGTATGACAGAACTGGCGACTCTGCTGGGGACATACAAAGAGAGGTCCATCTTAAAAAAAAATCATTTATGTTTTATTGTTCTTTCTTTTAAGGGGGCTTTGAGTGAAAGATCCTACACCCGGATCTAGTGTACCTTAGGTAAGTAGCAATAGATCATCGCGACTATCCGACGTATACTGGAATGGTCAAAATGATAGCTACGGTTAATGTGACACTTTGGTTGTCCTGATGTTCCTCATGTTACTTGAGGAAAAATTTGGCTTCCGCGTGGTGTCATCAAAGCATTAACCAGACCTTTAGAACCCTAATTGACTTATCCTAGCCATTAGAAAGTAGTGAGATAACTGGCTTCGGTTCCGACTGAGGTTGGTTGATACTCGATGCTACACTCTTTGAGATTGGACTTTAAGGAAGCTTCGGTCAACCACTTGGCGTTGCACTGAAGTGGACTTAAAGAAAGGTCGATGATCTGAGATCCTTCTAGAACCCGGTTACTATTCTAGGTCAGGTTGAACCAACCAAACTTCAGTGGGGAGGGTACTTACCTATGGAACTCATGCAAGCCTTAAAACCTAGGGACTTGTTTATGCTTGTTTAACATCATAACATCATAACATCATAACATCATAACATTGTACTAACCATTTCAAGGACTTAGGGATTTAACTTTGCTCTGTTTTGTATAAAAAAAAAATAAAAAAAAATAAAAAAAAAAGTTTCCTTTTTTGGTAGTTTATGCAAAGTTAAAGTCCAAAAGGCCTTGAAAACATTTCATGCATTGCATAGCATAACATAGCATAACAGGTACTCTAAAGGGATCAGTGTTCTCACGGTTTTCCTCCACACAGAAAAAATGGACCTCGAACAAATTGTCAAAGATCTCCAGGCTCAGAATGCTCAACTCCAGGAGATGATCTTGAATTTATCCAAGGGGCAGGAGGAACTGAAAGCTCTCTTGGTCGAAAAGAAGAAAGACAAGGAAGCTGTGAGTTTCATTAACCCGGGAAGAAGGCGTAAAGGACAGGCTACGGGAATCAAATTTGGAATCCCGAATGGTCCAGAAGAGGGGGCGGAAAATGACTCAGAGGAAGAGAATGCTGATTTCTCCAACCCTGAGGATGACGATGAGAACTATGAAAATGAACAGTACTCTCCAAGAGATGATAAGTACAAATTGCTGGAGGAACGCATGCTAGCCATGGAGGGTCAGAAGGCGCCTGGTCTGGATTTCGAAAGTTTGGGTCTGGTCTCCGATGTGACCATTCCTCGCAAGTTCAAAATCCCCACTTTCATTAAGTACGATGGTGCGTCTTGTCCTCAGATGCATCTGAGGGCTTATGTGAGAAAGATTCAGCCGTATACCACTAATAAGAAGCTCTGGATCCATTTCTTCCAAGAGAGTCTGTCTGGCACACAGTTGGAGATGTATTATCAGCTCGAGAGCTCTGACATCCACACATGGACTGATTTAGCAACAGCTTTCTACAAGCACTATCAGTATAATTCTGAACTAGCGCCCACTCGGCTACAGCTGCAGAGTATGACTATGGGCTCTAGAGAAAGCTTCAAAGAATATGCTCAGAAATGGAGAGATTTGGCTGGCAGAGTCAAACCCCCTATGACCAATCGAGAGTTGGTGGACATGTTCATGAGCACACTGACTGGCCCATTCTACAGCCATCTATTGGGGAGTTCCTCATTGGGTTTCACTGAACTTATATTAACAGGTGAACATGTTGAAAGTGGCATTCGAAGTGGGAAGATACAGGCGACTACCTTTGATCCTCCAGAGACTCCTAATGACATTACTGCCCCTTTGCCTAATCACGACGGGACTGTCAATGCTGTGGAAGATACTGATACCGATTATGACTTGGATAGCTGGATTTTCCCAACAATTGGTGACGGACTCAATAATTGGAAGGCTGAAGACACTATCCTGATTTCCTTTAGTCAGGAGTAATTGTTATTGCTATTTTTGTGTTTCAAAGCATTGTGTCTATACCCGGGGCATAATAGCTAATTTTTCAAGGGTTTGTCATTTTCATAAGCATATTTACATTCAATAAATCAATGGACTTTTTGCATTCAAATATTGCGCTCTTTATCTTTCCTGTCATTTTTTCAAAACAAGCTATGTTTTCTTGCACACACGCACGTAACAGTTTTCCGATCCATATCCACTCTGGATCCTGTTGATAATAGTTCTGCTACTGTTCATTATGACTTTGAAAATCCGATCTACCAAGCCGAGGATGGAGGGGAGGAAGATTGTGAAGTCCCTGGTGAACTCGCCAGACTGGTACTACAAGAAGAAAAGACCATACAGCCGCATGAGGAATCAATTGAAACTATAGATCTGAGTACTGAAATGGACAAGAAAGAAGTCAGAGGTTTCTTGGGGCACTTGAATTACATTGCCCGATTCATTCCACACTTGACTGCTACCTGCAAACCCATCTTCGAATTACTGAGAAAAATCAAGAGATGGTACGGAATGATGAACGACAAAATCGAGAAATATCTCCAAGAACCTCCAATTATGATGCTGCCAGTTGAAGGAAGACCTCTAATCATGTTTGACCGTGTTAGAAAGTTCAATGGGATGTGTATTGGGGCAACATGACGAGTCTGGTCGAAAAGAGCATGTCATCTACTGCCTTAGCAAAAGGTACCGACTGTGAAACAAGATACTCACAGCTCGAGAAAGCTTGCTACGCTTTGGCCTAGGCTGCTCGCCGACTAAGACAGTATATGTTGAATCATACCACTTTATTGATTTCTAAGATGGATTCTATCAAATATACATCTGAGAAACCTGCTGTCCCCTGAGAGAGTTATCACTGATAATTGTACTAAACTGAACTCTACACGCAGTTCAAAATAAGCACCATAACTCTTCTCCATACAGGCCAAAGACGAACGGCGCCGTGGAGACTGCTAACAATATCAAGAAGATCATACAAAAGATGACAGTAACGTACAAAGACTGGCATGAGATGTTACCATTTGCTCTCCATGGTTATCGCACTTCAGTACGCACTTCGACAGGGGCAACTCCTTTCTCTTTAGTCTACGGAACGGAAGCTGTTTTACCAGTGGAAGTCCAGATTCCCTCTCTAAGAATCATGAAAGAGGCGGGCTTAGGCGAGGATGAATGGATTCAAACTCGACTCGATCAGATAAACTTGATTGATGAGAAGAGACTTGCGGCTGTTTGTCACGGGCAAATATATCAGAAGCGCATGACCCAGGCATTTAACAAAAGAGTCAAGAGACAGGTGTATCAAATTGGCGACTTGGTGATCAAGCGTATCATTCTACCACAAAGTGATCCCAGGGGCAAATGGACTCCCACATATGAAGGGCCATTTGTAGTCAAGAAGGTATTCTCGGGTGCAGCCATGATACTTGCTACAATGGATGGCGAAGACTTCCCGCATCCTGTGAACGCGGACATCGTTAAAAAATACTACGCATAACAGAGACCCGCTAGGTCGACGTACCTAGGCAAAAGTAAGGGCATCCCGGCGAACCAAAAGGGTTCGGGCAAAAATTAGGGATAAACATATAAAAATGTACACCCGGCAAGTCGAAAACCTGAAAAGGCGGCTTGGGCAAAAACGGGTATCCTGGTGGACTGAAAACCTGAAAAGGCGGTCCAGGCAAAAATCAGGGATTCAAGCGTATGACTATGTCCCGTTCTCTGTCAGCTTCAACCAAGTTCAAGGGACTGAATAAGCCAATCACCTCTATCCGACAGCAGAAGATGAGATGCTTGAAGACATGATGACAGTAGTGGAATTAAAATCAATAGGACTTTTTCTGCATAGTTTTCTCTTTGTTGTCTTGACAATTTCCTCTTACTAGGATTTCTGTCTCCTTGTACACAAATTGCCTGTTTATAGGCCCTCTTTCAAAATCAATACAATTTTATCTCCAAAAAAGATGCTTTTGTTTTTACTTTTTCTGTTTTGATTGCATAAACGTCCATTGATTTAATTTGAATTGATATATGCATGTGAATATGATCAATGTTTGTCAAAAATACATGCCTAAAATGGAAATTGCAATTACTACAAGACTTCAGGATCAAGGAGAAGGTCTAACCACGCCTCCCAATGAATCTGTTGCTAATTCGATTCCCCGGCTAAGCCAGTTATTCCCCAGAAGAAATGGGCATCACTAGACGAATTGGTCATCTCTTCTATCCCCAGCCAGGCTCTGTTGAGTGTTTCCATCGTCAGACAGAAATCAAGTATCCCCCAGCTAAGAAAGGGTCATCAATACAAATATCTCCGACCAGAAGACTGAGATTTATCTCCCCAGTAGAGTTCCCTGGAAGAATGTTCAGGCGCATAGTGCATTCATTACACCATTTCACATCACATACCTACATACAATTTTCATTCCGCATCATATACATTACATCATTTCATAACATATACATGCATACAATGCTCGCATTTATTCCTTCTGCATACATGCATACAATGCTCGCATTTATTCCTTCCGCATACATACAACATTTGCATCTCATGCATCATGACATGGCATGAAGCTAACTTTATTTTTCAGGTTAATTATCCTCTTGATACGATCAAAACAAAGGTCCATTCAGACGGGCATCTTTATCTATTACATTCAAGATTTAACCATACTATCAGATATAGCCTAGCGTACGGTTCATTCTGATTCGGCCCAACATATAACTCCTTCCACTCAGATACGATCTAACGGACGATCCATTCTGATCTTCAACTACACCAACACGGTCTAATGTACGACCCAGTTGGACCTTCACTTCTCAGGTACTGCCTAGCATACGGTCCATCCTGATTCATCTCAACATATGGCTCCTTTAACTCAGATACGATCTAGCGTACGATCCATTCTGACCTTCAACCACTCAAATAATGTCTAATGTACGACCAAGTTAGACCTTCAAGTCAGATTCTGCAAATACAGTCTAATGTACGACCAAGTTAGACCTTCAAGTCAGATTCTGCAAATACAGTCTAATGTACGACCAAGTTAGACCTTCAAGTCAGATTCTGCAGATACAGTCTAATGTACGACCAAGTTAGACCGTCAAATCCTCGGATTCTGCTCAAATACAGTCTAATGTACGACCAAGTTAGACCTTCATCTCCTCAGGTGCTACCTTCGGACAGGTACATTCCTGAATGGTAGTCTGGTATACAGCTACTCCCTTGCTCAGGTGCTACCTTCGGACAGGTACATTCCTGAATGGTAGTCTGGTATACGGCTACTCCCTTGCTCAGGTGCTACCTTCGGACAGGTACATTCCTGAATGGTAGTCTGGTATACGGCTACTCCCTTGCTCAGGTGCTACCTTCGGACAGGTACATTCCTGAATAGTAGTCTGGTATACGGCTACTCCCTTGCTCAGGTGCTACCTTCGGACAGGTACATTCCTGAATAGTAGTCTGGTATACGGCTACTCCCTTGCTCAGGTGCTACCTTCGGACAGGTACGTTCCTGAATAGTAGTCTGGTATACGGTTACTCCCTTGCTCAGGTGCTACCTTCGGACAGGTACATTCCTGAATGGTAGTCTGGTATACGACTACTCCCTTGCTCAGGTGCTACCTTCGGACAGGTACATTCCTGAATGGTAGTCTGGTATACGACTACTCCCTTGCTCAGGTGCTACCTTCGGACAGATACATTCCTGAATGGTAGTCTGGTATACGACTACTCCCTTACTCAGATGCTACCTTCGGACAGGTACATTTCTGAATGGTAGTCTAGTATACGACTACTCCCGTTTCAGCATATTCAGCCTAACGGACGGCTCATTCTGCTCAGATATGGTTTAATGTACGACCAAGTTAGACCTTCATCCCCTCAGGTGCTACCTTCGGACAGGTACATTTCTGAACGGTAGTCTAGTATACGACTACTCCCTTTTCAGCAGATTCAGCCTAACGTACAGCTCATTCTGCAACTCAGATACGATCTAGCGTACGATCCATTCTGATCTTTCATCCCCAGCAACATCCGCATAATGAATAACTCACTCTGGTATTCAGACACGGTCTAATATACGATCCATTCTGATCCCTTATCCCCAGCAGTGTATAACATACTCCCCAGCGAAGTCAACAGCATGATGGATGATTCACTATACGGTCTGATGTACGACCCGGTGTGACACCCATGTCTCCAGATATCGTCTAACGTACGACACAATCTGGAAATCTCCTCATCAAGTTTCCTGGATGGCATCTCTAAGCCTATCTCCATCAAGACTAGCTCCTAATGGACAAGCGCAAATTTTCGGGGCATTATAGTGTTCAATAATCTTTCACCTCCAGACCACGAACGGCACATACCATTCTACTCTCTCGGTTCAAGAATATTGAACAGGGGCAGCTGTCATACCCCAAAATTTGCCCGTTGATATTACAAAGCATTTTCCAAGACCCTCTGACTTGATCTGCAAGGCACTGATATCAAATGGACAAAAGCCCAGCTCACAACAGGCCTAATCCAAAGTGGCCCAGAATAGCTTGCTCGCTAGGCGAGCAATTCCTTCGCCTAGCGAATATCTCAGCATGCCACTCGCCCAGCGAAGCATCAGGTCCAGAAAAAGCCCAGACCTAGCTTGCTCGCCTAGCGAAGCTTGCGAAAATTTGAAGTTTTGGACCTCATTTTAAGCCCATTAGGTCACCACCACTACTACTATAAATACCAGCTCCTCTGCCACGAAAATGAACACACACAGACGGACGAAGACGGACGGAAAAGGGACGGAAACCCTAGCACCGAAACCCTGCTGATCCAAAGAGTTCGGAAGGCGGAAACCCTGAAGGCCGCTCACCCGCTCCGAAGCTACCGCCGCCCAACTCAATCCGGTTCGCCAATTCAAGATTGCAATTCGATTGCAAACAGGTTTGCATTACTATTATCGCTTTATTTTTCTTAATTTGCATGTGGTACCGCTTTGTTTTCTTAATTTGCATGTGATATCGCTTTGTGTTCTCACTTTGCCTGTGGTACCGCTTTGTATTCTTAACTTGCATGTGATATCGCCTTGTGTTCTCACTTGGCCTGTGGTACCGCTTTATGTTAATTTGTGGGTGATATTATACTTGAATTCATAAACATATTTGAAGTTTTGCGTGTGAATTTAAGTGTGCCTGAGTATTGTGAATGCTGAACCATATAATTATGTGTTGGATGCCATAAGCCATGCCGCAGGTTGAAGTCATACTGTTCTCAAATTCCAAACCCGTGGCCGCTCGCTAGCTCATCGCTAGGCGAGCCTGCAGCGAGCCTTCGCTGGGCCTTCGCTAGGCGAAGCAGAGGCGAACGGGACAGTGGCTGTTTTGTCTCTTTGTTGTCCATTTTATGTTCATCTAATCATGATTCTGCATTATTTGGCTTAAATTCCTGACTGTTATACTGATTTTATGGGGCAATTTCCAATTGTATTTTGCCTCAATGCTCTAATCCGTGTGTTGCATAGTGTAAAGGCTAGCATACTTCCAAAGAAATAGCCGGCTAGGCATGCCGCTTTAGGTGTGGACATTCCTGAGGAGATGGCTTTTGGATGACTTAAGTTTAATATGGAGATTCAATCTTGAATCACCAAGCTTGATTTTTAATGTATTGATTTCATTGATTTCCTGTGGACCTAATTACCTAACTGATTATGGCTATTTAATTAATTGTTAAAATCCGGACTTTAAATAAACAATATCGGACCTCTCTTTATTACCCCACGATTACGTAATACGGTCATGTCCCGCGAATGTGGGGATACACTTAGCAACGGCCCTTCGATTAAATCATCATGAAATAAATCATAGTCCCTCGGATGTTGCCTTCGAAAATACGATCTTGTCCCTCGATGACCCTTCGGTGTAGCCTACGGTTAAATGATGATAGTCCCTTCGAATGCTAAGGTATCCTCACTACTGTTGCCTTCAATGACCAACCGATGACCCTACGATGACCCTTCTACATCCCAAGGATAAAACTACTTACTTCTCAATAGTAAGGACACTTTTACCCTCATAAGGATAGGAAATGCCCGGAAAGACCTCGGACAGGTATAACCTTAATTGCTCATTCGTAACCTAAAAAAATACTTTTCACACCTCACACCTTTCAAACATCTTTTGGAAAATCGCCACTTAGCATACATCCGTACTAGGATCATTGCCGAGTTATATTTTTCTAAACTACTTTCAAAAAACTATACGAGATAACCACTTTGTATACATTCATGCAAGAATCATTACAAAGTTAAATTCTCGTTTTCAAAACATTTTTCACACATTTCTCAACCACTTTTTCAAACAAGGAAAACATAAATGATTGAGCAATTAAGAGCCCATGGATAACCATGGATACAAAGGGTGCTAATACCTTCCCTTTGTATAAAGTACCTCCCGAACCTAAGAATTTAAAATTAAGGTCTTTCCTGTTCTTTTCCACCTTTCCTTATGGGATAAAAGAAAAGTCGGTGGCGACTCTTGCTAACCGCGACATTGCGATTACAAATCCAATAAAGTCCAGTTCACCGTATGACACTGTGTTTTTGATCAATTACATTTATAATGGTTTTGAACGCAATCACTTGGTCATATTTAACTTATCAACATATTCAATGTCTTCATTGGGGATATCGACTGCTAACTCCTCTTGTACGATAATTGGAATTGAATCTCCATCTAATGTATTAAAGGGTAAAGATGGGATATCATAATCTTCAATTTTTTTACCGTGCATGTTTAAGAGTTTATTCAAGTCCTTCAACAACATTTTAGTCAAGATTGATTCCACATTGTTGTTTGATAATCCTCTGTCATATGTGTAAAAAGCTTATTCCAAAGGCTTCTAACATCACTAGGTTCACAAAATATTAGAATCGTTACAAATAGCCTCCGTAAAGCATATGGAATTCAGAGACTCGTAGCCTCAACCAAACAATCATGAACACTATGGTCAATCTCTAGAAATATCATATCCTCAACTAATTTTTTGAATATATTGAAAGGAGTATCATTATTTGTAAGAAGATATTCTCAAATGGTTGAACCCGTGACATGAGATAACAATACTGGCAAGTAAAGCTTCTCTCCCTCCGAAGGTGATATCGTATAGATTCTCCCGATAAATTTTCTTGTTGACTGCCTACGATGCCATTCCTTGTCCCTCTTGTTCCAACAATAATGCTCTGGAATCTCTATATACATATAACTTCTTACTTGTGGATCTCTTAGATTTAATGAAAAGAATTTTGTGAGCATTGTTTTGGAGTTGCATTCATTATTTAACACATCAGCAAATCGTTGATTATCGTAAAAGCGCACTTGATGGAGGTTCGGCAAGTGGATCTGTAATCTTTCAACCGAAGGATATAATGGATAAAGAGTGAATAAAAATATTTTCCATAATGCCTCAGGAGAATAAATTCATCTTGCATCAACATATTGCTCAACTTCATCCATGTATGATCCTTTGTGAACCTCCATAGCCACACAATCAGGGCCCTTGTACACATATTTGTATAAATACTTGATACTTTTAATGCTACTACAAATCTCTACATTTATGTGACAATCATACTTTAACAGTAACCAAGGGTTATAAGGAACCAACCATCTATTGTTGACATGCCTATCTTTACCTAACGATATAGGTTCATCAAACCTTCTTCTATACTCAGGATATGAGTCAGTGCCTTGACGTGTTTCATCCAAGAATTGTTTGGGATACCTTTTTTTTACAAAGTTTGTCTTTCATACATGGAGACTTTCAGTTGATTATGCCGCAAGGTCCGTGGATTATATGTTTTACAACTACTTCATGTAATTATGGTTCACATTCTAATTTAGATATTTCTGCTCTTACCACACTATCATACTCTTCTGGGTCACGCAATTTGTCGTTACTTTCTAAGACCAACAACATATGCACATGCGGAAATCCTCGTTTTTGAAATTCAGTGACATACATGTAGCTTTTAACATTTCCCAAGACTCCTTTATTAATAACATGTAGCTTTTAACATTTCCCAAGAATGGAATTCTCTTGTTAGCAAATTTGGACGATCTTGTGGTGTTTGAAAAGGCAAAAGTTCTGATGTTATCTTAGTCCAAGAAGGATTGCATGTCATTTTCAAAAAAATATCTGGTTTACCTCCATTAAGAATAATAGCCATGACATCTTCATAACGTTGTGTCATGTCTCGGCGACTGCCAATAAATGATGAAGGTAATATTGTTCTTTTTGAAATGTTTTATATGGGGATTCATGACATGCATTAGTGTTAGAATACATGAATGATTATCATTAGAAGTACAACTAATTATTAATCTAAAACTATATATTTATTCTTCATTAGTTAATACATGCATTAGTTTCAGTAACATGCAAAGCATCCGGTAAACCTTGGTACACTTCAGCGGTTTTTTTACAAAAATAACCCAGTTTTTCAAGGAAATTCCCAAAATATCCCTAGTTTCAAAAATTTTCCCAAAATACCCCACTTTTAGGAGGAGTCTCCAATTGAATTGGCGACTCCTCTTAAAACTTGAATGGAGGCACCAATTGGATTGGCTAGGGCAGGTGCCCTAGCCAATCCAATTGGCGCCTATGTGTAGGTTTTAAGAGGAGTCGCCAATTCAATTGGAGACTCCTCATAAAATGCATTTTGTCTTATAAATAGATGCGTTGTGTAACCAATTGTTCCACATCTCATATAATCATTTGGCTATCATGTTTGGTGTTCGTCGCCGATACGGTAAGGTGATTTATGCGAGAGACAAACCTCAAATGCTGATGCTTGACAATATCTTTGGTTGGGTGCGAATGAAGACTGATAAGGATCTTTGGTTTGGGAAAATACCAGAAGGGGAAAAATCATAAGTATTGAGAGACTTGACAGTATCTTTTGTTGGGTGCGAATGAAGACTGATAAGGATGCTAGGGAAATGATGTTCGGTCGAGACGACATCAATTTGATTGTTGTAATCAGTTAGAAATATTTATGTTTTCGGATGTTTTGTACTGATGTTTGTTGTGAACCTCGTTGTAACAAGAACTTAATGATATATAATGATTGAATGTTACAGAAATACAATGTTACAAAAAGCTTAAGACCTAGATGATGCTCCTCGATTGGGACAGTTGTTCTTGTTGTGTCCTGGTTGACGACTGATACTACATAATCTTATCATTTTATCTGTGGAATCCATCTCTGTTCTTATACGTGTGCTGTTTGGCCTTCCTTTCTTCTTTCTACGCATCTCGTCATTGTGTCAAACAATATCTCCTTCATATGGAGGCCAGTAATCCTCCATTGGTAGTACTGAGAAGCTTTGAGTATATACATTCATGATGGTGTTGGCCTGGTACACATCAGATAAATGGTTGTAAGCGTCTTGATGAGTATAAGCGCATGCTGCTATGATATGTGAGCAAGGTATGCGGAAGGCCTAGAATTTTCCATAATCGCACCAACTTCTGTTTAGTCTAACAGCGTAGGCTAAATTTGGTCTCCCCTCGTTGTTGCCCATTGTTTCCTGGACGCTGAAATTTTGTCTATGACGGTCAAAGACTGTTACAATGTGTGTGCTAGCTTTGATGCTCTCCTCTTTCATGACCTTAATGCAACACTCACTGAATACTTGCCCGAACATTAACACTGCACACCATCTTTTACCTCTGGTTGCGAACATAGAAGCCAACCTATAATAGGGTGATCTTACCAAGGCGGTTATCGGCAGATTTCGAATTCCTTTGAAAACCCCATTCATGCATTCCACAATGTTTGTTATCATGTGGCCCCATCGACAACCTCTGTCAAATGCCCTTGTCCACTGCTCTAATGGTATGTTATTTATCCATCTCCCTGCGTCTTCATTAGACAGTCTAATTTCATCACGATAATATTGAAATGACGGTTGAGTTAAAGCATACCCAACATTCACCACCTTCTTGCGAAGATTCTTATCTTTTATAGCACGCATGAAGTTTTGTGCAATGTGTCTGATACAATAGACATGTGTAGAAGGAGGATCATGCCATTCATTGTCATGGTTGTTGTAGGCACTCTCAATGGCAGCATGTCTATCAGAAATCAAACAGAGATTGGCTTGTGGAGCCACATGCATTCTGAGACGTCGAAGAAAGAAACCCCATCCACCAGCCGTTTCACCTTCAACAAGAGCAAAGGCAATGGGAAAGACATTGTTGTTGCCGTCTTGTGCAACCTCAATGAGCAAAGTAACCTTGTATTTTCCGTATAACCAAGTGCCATCAATTTGAATAATAGGTTTGCAGAATGCGAAACCTTTGATGCACGGGTCAAATGCCCAAAAGAGACGGTGAAATATTCTATTACCTGTAGCATAGGTTCCGTCTGGCATCATTGCTGGAACTATCTCCATAATTGCCACAGTTCCTGGGACATATGTTTTTAGTGCCCATAAAAACCATGGCAATTCCTTGAATGAATCCTCCCAGTTGTCGAAAACCTGTTCAACAACCTTTGTCCTCGCAATCCATGCTTTCTTGTAAGATGGAGTATAATTATATGTTGTTCTGATATGGGATATAATTATACTCACCTTCACTGATGGGTCTTTATTAACCAACGGCAGAATGTCTTGACATATCAAAGTTGCGCTTAGTTTACGGTGATCTTGTTCAACGTTAGTTGCAATGCAACTGTGCGGTGGGTCTATTGAAGCGATCTCCCAAGAGTCGTTTTTCTTCTTGTAAGACGCAGCCAAACGAAACTTACAAAGCATGTTACGACATTCGATAACATACCTTCTAGAATCAGTGCATTTCACTGTAAAGTCAGCAAAGTTGTTCATGTGAAATTTTTTGATTGCCAGAACACATTCTTCTTTGGTACGAAACATGTCTCCCACCTTTAATTCGCCTTTTGATCTCGGATACGGATTATAGAAAACACAGTTGGATGTTTCATCGTCGTGAAGATCCATATTTGTCATATGTTGAGGCGGATTGTAGACATGACTAGGAGGTATTGGTGGTGGTTGATCATCATCTTCATCGTCGTTGTTCAGCATGTGATCAACCTGTATCTCGGTCTCCTCTTCTTCTTCATCAACAACGTGGGTTAGGGTCAAGGGTTAGGGTAGCTAGAGGATGTGGGACCGGAGGTTGGTTAGGTGATCCCGGTCATCACCATTAGGTTTCTTTGTGTAAACTCCAAACTTTATTAATATCAAGTCGTATTATATCAAATTTATCTTTCACTTATACCATAAAACACAAAAAAATGCATTTTAGGAGGAGTCTCCAATTGAATTGGCGACTCCTCTTAAAACCTACACATAGGCGCCAATTGGATTGGCTAGGGCACCTGCCCTAGCCAATCCAATTGGCGCCTCCATTCAAGTTTTAAGAGGAGTCTCCAATTGAATTTACGACTCCTCTTAAAACCTACACATAGGCGCCAATTGGATTGGCTAGGGCACCTGCCCTAGCCAATCCAATTGGCGCCTCCATTCAAGTTTTAAGAGGAGTCTCTAATTCAATTGGCGGCTCCTCCTAAAAGTGGGGTATTTTGGGTTTTTTTTAAACTAGGGGTATTTTGGGAATTTCCTTGAAAAAGTGGGTTATTTTGGTAAAAAAAACCCACTTCAGCATGTATATCACTTTGCTGCTCTTTAATCCACTGTAACCTCCCTAATTCAATTTTGACATAATTGTCTATAATATATTATTGCAATAGTCGATCTGTATTTAACAATATTGATCGATCATTTGGGCGAATCTACAGTTGATTGAAAAACATGTCAGTGTTAAATGTAATTTTTTAAAACTATGCTTATCTAAGTGTACTATATACTAAAATTAATCTAAATTTACCTGAAGCATGTAACTGTAATATGTTTGACATGACACTCTTCGTGCATTGCAATTTGTTGTATTGACGTTGTGTCCCAAATGGAAACAATATAGGATATTGCAAGGGATCATAATATCCCTTTGTCTCTTGAACTTTCTTTAGATTTTCATCCTGATGAATGACATTAATATCCCTTCCATATTCCATAGAATATGTATCACCTCCAACAATAATTGTTGCAACTTGTTCTGCAGTTGGAAGATTATATTGATGGTGACTACTCGGACGTTCTTTAAGTATGAGGCTACATTCACCGATACTTAGAAGTAGTAACAGTTGCTTGAACCTAATTACAAATAGATTAAATTGATGGAACATTTTTTGAAATTTGTGAACTACATTTTGGTGCAGATGTGGATTTTCCTCCATTCTATTATGTAGCTCATTATTTGTGTCGTAGATGTATAGTTGTAAGAAACGCAGCCTGACACCCTTGTTTGGATAAAAATCTCCTATGTTATCGTAAAAAGCACATTGAGCACATAATGTATATATACCATAACCAGTTGCAAGAATATTCTCATCAATGTAAACACCAATTGAAGTGAATGAGAGCACATGGTTGTAACTTTGAATATGTTGCCTAAAATGTTTTCCTTCTGCTGAACCATCCAAAAATAATTGTTGCAATTCTATAAGAGCATTTACTCGTAAAATGATACCTTTCAACCAGTACAACATGTGTCACGTGATTCATGATGAGACAATCTTGCATTGCAATGTCTACAAGTAATTGGATTAGGCAACCGGGATTTTGCCATCATCATGTTATTTTTGAAATTTCGAGCAATATTATGTCTTGCTCGAAAAGCATGTCCTGATTCTACAGGCAGGAGTTTGATATTGATTACTAAAAATTATCTAAAATCTAAAGACAAATAAAAAATTATCGCAAAATACCTCAATTAGAAGATTTAATATTGCATAATTTTCAAATTTTATGTCACTTGAGTAAAAGCTACATTTATTTGACACAAAATATTTATGAACATGCCTTGAGGACGACATGATGATGCACCATTATCTTTGTTATCCATGATAACATATGATATTGTTGCATCATATAATTAACATTCATATCATCTGATACAAAAATAATAATTAACATATATACATGTGTTAAAATTACTGCTTGCATACTTAGAACAATATCTCTTATACATGTATCGAATTTACTATTGTTGATTCGTTGATTAGGTGAAGTGCAATTACGATATGTGAGTTTAAATACATAAAATGAGAGATGACAAATAAACAATATTACACAATGCACGATATAATATCTATATTGATTATCACCAACCAAGTGCAACATCATTAACATGTGTAATTCTACTTGGGCTGACTTCACTATCACGAGTTCCGTGATAGCGTGATCTTGAAAAAGTCATATTTATAAAATTTTAAATGGAACTCTCGACTGACTGTTTATAGTGCGAAATGTTTGAGCTTGTTTCTCTTGCTCTAGTCGGCGCGTATAATTTTCACGTCTGAAAAATGATTTTCTCTTTACTCGTTCATATTTTGTCTCATCTTCATTTTATTTTCGCCTTTTCTTGCCCTTTGTTGTTGACTTGATATTTGAAGGGTATTATTTTCGAAATACTATTTAAATATATTCTCTTCATAAGTAACTATATAGATAAAAACATTATAAAAGTAGTAGTAATAATAATAATTTAATAGCTCAAAACATTTATAAAATAAAATAAAAAGCTGTCTAAAATAGACATACTCAGTAAATAGATATTAATTAAAAAATGCAATTAATTTCTAAATTAAACTTTCTATAATATGTACAATAATTTTAAAATATAATGAGAAAAGATAACAATTTAATAAAATAATAAAATTCTTATATATTGGTTGGAAAGATTAGTTATTTGTATAGAAATTGATTATATGACACAGATAAATAATAGGATATTAAATTAGTAGATATGCATCGTAACAATCATTTTAAGTCTTACGCTAACATGTAAATAAACAAAATTACTCTTTAAATTATTAAAACAAATTTAATTGAGGAATGCCTTATATAGAGTAAAAACTCTAGATACAGAATGTAAACACACATATAGAAAAATCCACAACACATCAATACATCAAATAAAGAAATCATGCACGTAAAATAACTAAAGGAAATACAACATATCTCAACCATATATTACTATATTTCTCAACAATCCAAGTTACCTATAAATATTTTTTTATAAAAAAAAGTAAAAAAAAATATGCATATAATTATTAAATTATACATACCTCAAAGATGATGGAGGATTTGATGTCTAACAAAGTGAAGAGAGTGAAGAATGTTAATGGTTGAAAAAAATCAATGGAAGACTAAAAGAAGTATTAATGGTAGAAGTTAATATTAATTTTTTTTCTTCATATTTTAAAAGGTCTAGTATTGATGAAAAGGATAAAGGGGCGTGTCCACTTGTGGTGGAAGTTATGTTTAATAGAGTTATTGGTGTTGTGGGGAAGTTATGTATTTTGTTTTATTTATTCAAATCTAATTTTTTAGACTTTATTTGAGGTTAACTGATAAATTATCTTATAATTTATGGTTGGATTTTGATGATTGATAGCTGATAAGTTAATTGAAATATTTGATAAAATTAACGATTAACTAATTTATAAATATAAAATGATATAAAAAATATTTATTTTATTTTAAATTAAATTAAATTATAAATGATAAAAGAAGATTTTTGTTAAAATAATAAAAAAAATGGAAGAAAAGATGATAAAATATAAATTATAAATTAAAATACTATTTAAAATAACGTCGGAAATAAATTATAAGTTACTAAAATAAACTATAACTTCATAATGAAAATTACGGTCTACATTTTCATATCAACTTATAAATTATAATCAATTTGGTTTACCAAATAGAATCTTTATTCTAATAATCGATAGAAATGATAACCAATTGGCAAGAATAAAAATGGAAAAATAATACTTCAGCCCATTTTCACCCATTCCTCTTATCTATAGTATATATTAGATTAGATTAGATAAAACTAATATCTAAACTATTCTAAAGTATCTAATAAAAAAAGGAACAAAGTTTTTTTACTCTTTGAAAAGGAACCATAATTGGAAATAAACACAAACAAAAATATCTTCAACCCCAATAGACTTAAGATATTTTACTTTCACATAACTTTTTTTTAATATTGGAAGATATTCGATTCATAATACTTAAGACTCGATTGGAATATCTTTTGAAGACTAATATATTTTTGAAGATATATTCGGATAGTTAAAATAAAATAGGAGCATATCAAATGTTCTCCATAATTGAAGCTTTAAAGAATAAAGGAGTTTCTACTATTGCAGCTGCTGGTTTTTGTCGGGATGGTGAGTACTTTTCAATTATAAAATAGCCATAGATATTAGGGGTGGACGACGGTTGGTTATGGGTGGGTTCGGGCCCGAAATAGCTAACCCGAGCTAATCCACGGTTGAAAAAGTTAAATCCAGTTTCACCCAAAACTAAGTTCGGTTTTATCGGTTGATGGATTATCGGTTTATACGGTTCATTCGGTTGGGTTGAATCGGTTTGGACCAATAAATTCTAACCTGAATTCTATCATTCCTATAACACTAATCACATGAATACTCATTAAACTTCATTCTATATAATTAAAAGAATTAATAAACCATAAACTATTTTCATTATATTACATTTTCATCATCATCTAAGTGATAAAGTATTAGCATTATATTACAATTACATTATCATTCAAGTAATAACCTGATATACAAGTTCATTATAAGCCAAAATATTCTCAACATATTTAAGAAAAGATAACTACATCACCATTACAATATCATCAATCTCAGAGTCATTGTGAACTCCATCACTTTGTTGTAGGCGGAGCATGTTCTGTATTTTACATTATCACAATTAGCTAATTATAACAAAGGAAAACATCAAGTATGTATAATTAACAACATATACTTCCAGTAAACAATCAATAGCATAATGATGTTAAACATGCGTTATTTGGAGCATAATGATACATACCAATATAATGTCTTGCATCTCTCTTTGAGGATCTATGGAGCTCATCAGCCTTAACACGGAGCTCGTCGTTGCAACGCCACATAGACAACTGCAAAATCAGACAAGCAGGAGCTTAAGAACAATATACTCAATGCTTAATGATAATTTATTATCACGATACAGACTGGCATATTCGATTACCTCAAACATGAGATCCTCTATTTGAGAGAAGTACAAATTAGCAGCCATCATTCGAGCCAGCAAACACACATCCCTTGTAACTTCAGGGGTTACCCTTGGATTGCATGTAATACACATTAGACATATTGTAAGACAAAAACTATAACTACATCATAAGCCTTTGTTCTTCGGTAAAAAGAGTTTCATTCAGTTGTTAATTTCTTTGGAAAGATAAGCATACTGTCACGATCTCCTCCCATCCAAGAAGAGAATTGGATAATAGGAGCATTATACGGGACACGTTCATTTACTCCAATGTTCTTCAGAGCAGTGTCAACACGACGCAAAAACTTCGGGACTCCTTTCCAAATTGTCTCATGAAAGTAGCTCATTTCCGCTCTCATCTCATCTTGCGGTGTAGGAGGAGTCCTTCGAATTTCATCAGTACGAAATGCAGCTTAAATCTGTGTATGACCAAACATCATTAAAGCTATAGATTTACTACAAAAAAAAAACTCATTTGTAATTCTAACCACAATACTCAACACAAACTATATGTAACACTATAATCAGATTAATTAAGCCTAGCCATATAAAAAATGCTGTCAAATAACAAATTAATCATTTGTTCAATGTCTAAATTCACTAGAAACTACATATATGTAACACTATAATTCTAACCACAATACTCAACACAAACTATATGTAACACTATAATCAGATTAATTAAGCCTAACCATATAAAAAATGCTGTCAAATAACAAATTAATCATTTGTTCAATGTCTAAATTCACTAGAAACTACATATCAATCAAAATCAACTCAGAGATTCATCTAAATACCAAACAGGTTAGTAATGGTATCATATATATTGAATAAGGAATCAAGCATGCACCTCTCTTTGTAAAGCCTCATCAAGTTCTTGCTTATCATCTGGTGTTATGTCCTTAGCATACAACTGTGTTAAATTATTCCTTATCCTGCAAAAAAACACAATGATTACTACCAAAAAGACTAATCCTTATATTACAAAAAATGCCACAATTCCATAAACTAGTTTAACATATATTCCTTATCATTTGTTGAAGCACAATGATTACTACCAAAAAGACTAATCCTTATATTCCTTATCATTTGTTGAAGCAAGTTAGTAGTCCAAATCATCCATATCTGCCACCCTTTGAGGAGGTTTGTTTTTATCACTCATATTTTCTACAATAGATGCCTCGGTTGTCGTCAGTAACAACGATACACTGCAATAGAGCAAAAACTAGTTTAACATACAGTAATGTGTGAAATATAAGCAGAGAAAAAATTGCATTGTAAGATATATGATTTTACCTGGCAGCATCTACCAAAGCTGTTCTAACAACTTTAACAGGATCTATAATCCCAGCCTTCACCATATCAACATAAGTTCCTGTTTTAGCAGAATAAGCACCATAGTTAAACAACCTTCTTTTTACTACATAATCATTTTTAATGTTAAGGTATCATAAACAATACAGCATCACAACCTTCACTGTTACTAACCTTTAGCAGCATCGAAACCCAAATTAAGATTATCTTGTTCCAACAATTTGCTGTAAATTAAAGAACCATCAAAACCAGCATTTGCAGCTATTGTAAATGTAGGTGCCTGTGACAAGTCATAAGCATTGTTGGAAAAAATGGAAAATTTTCGAGGTAAAGAAGTGAAAATAGAGAAGGGTCTATATGTGACAAAAAAAGAGTGTGAAGTAAACAACACAAACCTTGAGTGCATACTGAATAATCTGTACTCCTCTTCTCTCATCCTCGTTTTTAGTTTCAAGATTCTCCAAGACTTTGCTAGCATATAAGAGAGCAACTCCGCCACCTGGATAAAACGCTTACATACCGACTTTTAATAGATAAACAAGGAATCAAATAATGCGAACAAGAATATGAAACAGATGATTTAGGCAAAATCAGGGTGAGATGGTGAATTTGACCAAATTCAGTGGCATCAGGATTTTGTTAAAGCTCCAAAGTGTAACTTAGTCAAAATCATGGTGGCTCGATGTGATTCTGACAAACTCACCGTGATTCTAAACATGCACGAAATTGAGTTACCTGGAACAATACCCTCCTCCACAGCTGCTCTAGTGGCATTTAAAGCATCAGTTACCCTATCTTTTCGTTCTCCAACTTCTGCCTCACTAGCCCCACCAACATGTAGATATTTAAACCCATAGATAAATACTACAACTTAAACATCACAAACTAGTGGTTTTTAAGAATGAATGACAAACTTTGAAATCAGCAACACCGCCGGAGAGTTTTGATAGCCGTTCTTGTGCCTTTTCTTTATCAAATGTTGCAGAACTTCTCTCCATTGCTTCCCTTAGCTGCACAAAGTTATAACTTAAGAACCAGTAATATTTTTATTTAAATCAAAATTCTGTGATAAATTCATACATAGAAATAAAATCATTCGGCTTAATGGCAATTTTTTCAAGATCAAAAGAAAGTAAGAGTAAAAATTTAGTACTTTAAAAAACCAAAAAAAAAGGGGGAAGAGATACCTACACACATCTATCTTCAATAAACTTCTTATCCCCACCACCATGTAGAACAATAGTATCATCAATGGTGACAATAATCTGTTGCACATTGAATTAGATGTTTCTGTAGCATTGTAACATAATAGAAGAAACAAAGAACAGTTATAATGGTTTAAGCCACATGCCTTTTTTGCAGTGCCAAGCATTTCAGGTCGGACTTTGTTGAGAGCTATGCCGCGCTATTCTGTGATAACCTGTTTTCAAATTCATTGTGATCATTTTCAGCATAATATGCAGTAATCCACAATTCCATAAACAGTACAAACCTTCCATGCTTTTGCAGCAAAGATCGATGAACCGACTGCGTAGGATGAGCAGTTAAAACCAGATCCACAGTCTGATTCTTCAAAGCATCAAAAACCTCTTCAGGACTCTTGTTAAGCTCAGTCACAAGCCTTCATGTGAGGATATTGGTTGATATATTATCACAAAAAGTTGAAAACAATCCCTCGCCACAGTTCTCCTTGATGGAATAGTTAATTGGGGTTGTAATTGTTTGCATAACAACTTAAAGCCTTCCCCTTCAACTACCCTAAAAGCATGTTCATCTAGGATCACAAAGAGAGCAATAGCCTTCCTACAAGCTTCCAAATTAAATTGTTGGCTTGCGGCAACCAAGCCACCACCCTCTCCACCGGCAAAGGAGAGGGCAGTTTGAGTAGGATCATTTTGTGGCATCTTGGTACATACTTTTGTATGAGCAAGCATGTTAGATGTCCCATGGGTTTTTGGATCACACAAATATTTCTTATGACAGTGTTTGCAAGCAGCTACTGCTTCAATTTCATTAGGCAATTTAATAAAATGGTCCCAAGCAGGAGAGGATTTCCTAGGACCATTAGCATTTTGTTTTCTCTTCTTTCCAAGTGGAGGAAGTCCAACAACATGAATTTCATTAGCAGCAACATCAGTTGCACCAACACCAGATGTTAATGAAGAAGGTTGGTTTTGAGTAACATTCTCCATTACTGAAAATTAATGAAGATTATAATCAACACACAACCAACATCATCAACTCGTTAAGTGTTTATAGGCTTAGTTTCAAAGTTTGTTAATCTTATTTTTATGTAGTCATATGTATACTCTTATTTTCATGTAGTTGTTTCTACTACATTTCTAATGACTTACAGGACCTATTACCTTAAACTTTTAATAAGGCATACAAAACAAATGGAGTTACTGTTATTATGCAAAATATTCAACATGATATATCGACATAGGCATACAAAACATACATAAAATAAACTAAACTTACTGTTATTATGCAAATTTCCAGCTCCTTGTATTTCTCCAGCTCTTTGCATTTCTACAGCCTCTTCCATATCTCGATAAAAATAAAACAAATGGAGTTATTAAAACAGTATATAAAAGATTAAAGCTCTTAAAAACATAAACAATGATCTAACCTTCCATTAACTCAAAGAACTCTTGAAATTACAAAACCTGAAAATACAAAATCTGAAATCAAGAACAAAGAAAGACTTAGTGTTTAGAAAGCAAATACGAACACAAAAGAATGTGATTAAGAGGGATAAGGATACAAATGATTCTCTGCTTAGTGATGATGAAGGAGGAAAGGACAGTGATGACGGAGGAGGAGAGACATAGATAGCGATTTTGTTTTACTTTTGGAGATGAAGCAAGGTGGCGGAGCTAAAGCTTTAGGGTTCAGAGGGGTGGACGGAGCTTTAGGGTTCAGATAGGTGGACGGCGCAAGCTGTAGGGTTCAGAGGGGTGGACGGCGCAAGCTTCAGAGGGGTGGGTGGCGCAAGCTTTAGGGTTCAGGGTGGACGGCACAAGCTTTAGGGTTCAGGGTGGACGACACAAGCTTTAGGGTTCAGGGTGGACGACACAAGCTTTGGAGGAGAACTCTGATTTTGTTGGGCCAAAATTCTACTGGGTGCCATAAATTTGGGTTGGGCATAAGATAGTAATGGATTATGTTTGAATATAATATCGGTCGGGCTCAGATTTTGTTGGGCCAAAAAAACAAAACCGAACCCGACCACACACACCCCTCTAAACCCGTTTGCAACACCCGTCCAACCCGTCAAACCGAATTAACCCGACCCGAAACAGCATCCTGCAACTGGTTCGGTTGGTTATTCTCGGGTGGTTTTTTCTTGTCCACCCCTATTAGGTATCACATTAAAAAATAGGCGAGAGATTAGATGACAATAGATATAGAGGTATATGGTGTGGTGTCGAAAAGTTGGTGTCACCAAAACACAAATCAAATCATAATATGCTCTGACAGCTTTAACATATAATTCTTCTTAAAAAATACTAACATATGGTTACAAAACACAATACCCAAGCATTCAACATACAGGAAACCAACATCTTTTAATCTAGTCACTGACCAAGATCCTCATCTTGAGATGAATATTGTGCAGTCACAGCGTTTACAAAGATAATTCTCCCATGCTTTTGTTACATGCTTTTTTATACATGTTGTTTACTGTCGAAATTGGTAAACAAGTCATATTCTTCCAAAAATCAAAAATATATTAATTATTCATAGGATCGACTAGATTGATCATAGGATATGTGTTCTTGTTATTCTAAGTTTTGTAAAAGATGAACATTTTGACAATGTTCTTGGTTTGAAAACAACATTCAAAGTTTAAGAATAAATGCATAAATATAAATGTACAATGTAAAAAACACTTCGAATTAAACTTGTAATGAAGATAAATGGCGAAAATGTAAATGATTTTATGAATATACAAAAGTATGGTTATCACACGTACATTTTCGGCAACTCGTTTCTCAACACACATATATTTAGAGTAAATTTATGGGTTTTGTACAAGATAGAACACCTTGAATCCTAAACACTAAAACTCTTATTTATATTAATTTGAAATAACTGTAATGAACGGTCTCTTCTCCAAAAGATGACACGTTTTCGTCTGCATGCACTTCATTATCCATAGTCTTCCACATGTTTTCCTAAAGAACTAGATAAGGTCAAAAAACAGTTATGAGCCTTATTTGAATTCATGCCCCGACGAAGACAACTCCAATCGAAATGCCTATGTCGAATTGCAATTTGAACCCAAAAATATTTCTAAGTCTCAAACCAGCATTTCCCTCTCCGCAAGGGGTTCCTTCGACTAAAACTCCTTCTGTTGAAAAAATCAATTTCATGTATTCTTTTCAGAATATTTTCCCTCGGCATTTCTAGTTCATCTCAAATATTTCCTTAACATCGAATTTCCATCTAACAAATTGCCCCCCCAAAAATGTCATTTTTGCCCTAATGAAGAAAAATACATTTTTTGAGAACGTTACGACGCAACAACATCTGTTACTGCTATGGCGTCATGGTTATTATGACCGATTTCTCAAAACGTCTCATCAAGACATGCGCACAATCCACTTTAATTATCACGCTCCTATTTCCTAGGAGATCATGGGCCACACCAACTGCTACCATCCACTCAATTTTCCTTCAATCGAACATGTGTCCCACGATCATCATCAACCATTAATGCTTAAAGTGAAACATTTTTTCTTCAGTCCACTATAAATAATCCCTTTTAAATTCTTTTCCATTCCTTCACTCTTCTGAATTTCTCACACTCCCAAGTAAGAAAAAACCTTTCATTTCTCTCAATTTCAAACCCATATTTTCTTCAACAAATCACCATCAATGGCGTCAACAGTAAAAAGCTCCAAAGACTCTAAGAAACAATCAACTTTTGCTCCAGGTCACAAGATTCTTGGCCCAACGATAGTGGGAAACTAACTTTATATCCCAAAACCTCCTCTTGAAGAGGAAAAACGTCGTATTTACCAATCTCAGGTACTAATCCCCATTTCTATCTCTGTTAAAAAACATGCAATTTTAGGTCATTTACTAGATGTGAATGTTAATCCTTCAAAATTGAAGAATTTTTTCCAACATACCACTGTAAAAAACCCATAGCTAGCAAGAAGAAAACTAGGGTTAATACTGAGGTTACAGAGAAATAAACCACGTCTTTGACTGAGCCCACAGAAAACCCCATAAACCTATACTACATGAATAACTTCAGGGTATTTCTCTCTTGACCTTTGTTCAAAGATCCTAAAGACTACCTATCTTGGCTAGCCAAAGTAGAGAAAAAGAAAACCCAAGTCTGGAAAGACATGGGAATCTTCGACATGATTCAACTGTCGAAGGTTGTACCTGGCTATAGCCAAGCTATGTTAACAGCTTCCTTATATTTCTAGGATAGCACTCACAACACTTTTCACCTTCCTTGTGGGATGATGACCCCCACACTCTTTGATGTAGCCGCAATCACCGGCCTTCGACCCAAAGAGGAAAACTATGACCCCAACTTCATGGCTGAAGACACTATTGGCTTCGATGGTAGTCGAGCCACTTTCACCAACTACATCACATACTATCATAAGAAAGATACTAAAGAAGTCTCTGATGTAGAACATATTTTATTTCTTGCACTTTGGCTATCCAGGTGTGTTTTCTGTTCAAAATCACTCCAAGTGACAAACAAATATTTGCCTATGGCGAACCAGTTACATGCTGGGCACGAACTTTGCCTTATCCATATGATCCTAGGTTTGTCTTTATGAATCCTTAGAAGAAGGTATCTACACCCTCAAAATATTCCAACCTGGGTCGAATCTACTACTTTCTGGCCCCTACTAGTTACTTCAATTGTGGCTCAATTCCACTTTTGAAGCGTCGCTACCAATGCGCAACCTTATTAATGAAAAAGCTGACGAAATTAAAAATAGGAGGGGTCGAAGGAACACGCCTCACCCAAATGACTCCCAATGATGAATGGCTTAGTTTGCAGAAGACACTTCACTGGATATATGATTATTGTAAGACCCCAAATTTTGACCCTAAGATCCCTCATGCTATGCATTATCATTAGGATCATACATTGGCATCCTCCTTACCCCTCATTCATGGGTTTATTTTGGGAGAGATCACCAAGCACTATATGATTGTTTCATACTTTGTATTTTATCATTTTTACTAACTAAAATACCAAAAATATGTCTTTGCATTTGTCTAACCCTTTTGTAGGTAGGGCACTTGATCCCCTTTGATCTATCAATTTCACATCTAGGGTTTAAGACCCTCTTTGCTAAGATCTCAACCAAGAAATGATCCACAATGGCTCTAGGCATCATATATGAGTCCCCATGATCTTTGCATGTTGTTTTGATCAAGAATTCTTCAAGAGTTTGGATTTGGTTTGCCTTGGAAATCCTAGTTCATCTGGGTATCTTGAGTAACTTCTGCAACAAGATTCTTCACCAAATGATCAAATATTTCAAGGGACACTTCAAATTTCATCATCTTATGCATATATGATCTCCCATGAGCCCCAAAAGTTAATATAATTGCAAGTTTGCAAGGTGGTTGATGGTAGTTGACCAGAGGAATTCATTTGATCAAAACTAGGGTCCCCTACACCCTATCTCCTACACTTTTCATAATCTGAAAATGATTCCAAGATCAAACTTACTCTAAATGATATTCCAAATAACTTTCATGTTTAGGTCTAGAGCAAATTTTTCTTGGAAAGTCATTTTTTATGTTCAAAGATCATAGGTCATTTTGTCTAAACCCTAATTTAGAGGTCAACTTCCCAAGACCATAACTTGCTCAATTTTTATGAGATGAAATATTTCCAAGTTGCACAATTAAATTAAATGTGTATGACTCAACTTTGATGTTTGGAGGAAGAGCTAATTCAACTTTTATGAGCATGTGATATGAGGATACATTATAGGTCATTTTGGACCAATACCATTGAACAAGTGATTTTCCTCAACTTCGAAAATGCATAACTCATTCATCCCAAATCCAAATGAGGTCAAATTTGTGACCATTTTGAATTTTTTTGAAATATATACAACTTTGATGAAGACACTTTTCTCATTTGAAGCTCACATAAAAAGTTAGCCAAGGTGGAATAAGTGAACATATGGCTTAACACTTAGAAAATGTTTTGACATGTTGGAATTTCCAAATTTCCACCTCAAAATTCATCATGATACAAGCTTTAAATTAAAAAGTGTTCAACATAAGAGTTGTTCCTCTTGATCTCACCTTTCCAAAGAGTCCAAATTCATCCATTTTGGACAAGGTTTGAGTGGTCTGCGCATGGCATGAACATGGCATCATCATTTGGTAAGGATCAACTTCAAACAGCCGCACACTTTTTCCTTAAATTCCAATCCACTTTCAGACTCAATTACATATGATTATAGACTTAATTGATTAGCTTCATGGGCCTGTACACACCCATGCAAGCATGCATCACTCAATTGCCAAATTTGGAAACAACTTTGAAGGTGCAAATATCACTTGCTTCAGCTATAAATAAGAGTCCCTTGCATCAGAATGAAGGACCCCTGACGCGCCAGCTTTGATCCAAGACCTCTAACCCTCACATTTGAAAGGAAAACCTGAGAATTTTCTTTTGAAAATTGAGTTTGAATCTCACTGTTTGGAGATTCAAAACTCCAGGGATCCAAAGCTTTATTTCAATCCTAAGCCATTTCTGCAAGCTTCCTGAGTAAGATCAAATAAGAATCAAAGCAAGAGAGATCAAGTTCTGCATAACATTGAAGATTTTTTCCAGATTTTTTCTTTTCTTCAATTCTCTCTCAATTCTCATCAATTCTCTTGGATCCTTGGTTGTCTGAAGTCCTACCAATGTAGGCAAAAAGATTGAGTTTCTTTGAGGCCAAATCGAAGTAACTCAGTTCATGTACCTCAAATTTCAACTACATGTATCTCTCAATACACTTGGAGTTAGGATGAATTGAGGCCAGATTCGTGATCAGTGCCATTTTTAATTTAAAATCATGTCCTTATTTTTCATTTTTGTGATGGTGATGAGAGAACCAGTCCGGCCAAGGTCGCCTGAGAAGACGACCGATGCTTTGCTCCGGTGATGAGCTGGATAGGTTCTGAGCCATAAGATCTAGTCATTTTGTTTTAATCACGAGCGTTCCTTTTGAATACCATTGGTGTGGCGCACTGACTCGAGTGTATGATGGAACGCGTGTTTTGGTCCACTTGATCTGCCACCTCAATTAATGAGGGAGATCAAGTGGTCCATGTTTTTTCCGATTATTTGATTTTCATTTTATTTGTTTTATTTTCATTAATTCATATTAAATTTAATATTGATCCAAAACATATGAGAGTTTCACCAAATTTTTTTTAAAAAAAATCCTCTTTCATTTTATAAATTAAAATTACTTTTTGGATCATTATTAATATTTTTCATGATTTAATTGATTTTGTGAATATTTTTAATTGTTTAAAAATACTTTTAATTTTCCAATAATTATGAAAAATTTTCTCCAAGCTCCTTTGACCTGTTTGACCTATGATAAATCTCATGGCCATTTCTTTGATGTTTTGATGAGGTTTTAGGAAATTGACCAACCATAATTTAATTTAATGTATATTTTTATTATTTTTAATTGCTTAAATGCCAAATAAATTGTGTAGAGCCATTTTAATTGATTTTGTGAGTTTGACTTGTGTTGTTGGGCCTTGGTCAAGGTTGATTTAACTTTGCTAGGTTAAGATCATTGGATTAGGGGATTGATGGAATGTATATTCCATCTCCCAAAATGAATGGATGATCTTAATTTGGTAAAAGTCCTCCTTTGACCAATTTGTGTTTAATCCATTCCCCCTTCCTCTTCATCTCATTCCCCTTCTTTATCCATTCATGTCATGGACCTATGATATCTCTATATCCTAAGGCTAGTTGATTGCAAAATCAACATAAGTATGGATGGGATTAGACCCCCCATTTGCATATTCTTTTTGTGTGTGGCATGTTTCATGAGCATAGTTTATCATACTATGTCTCGAACATGTATTAGCACCAAAATTCTATTGCCCGACCTCAAATAATTGTGACTTCTACATAAGTCCAATTACGATTTCTTAACATAGCGCTAAATTTGTGACACAGAAGGCATAGAATTCTAGTTAGTGAGATTGTAAGTCTCCCCTCTTTCATGGTATTGTGTAGAAACTTGGCCTTTTTTCCTTCCTTTGGAATATGTCTTGGTTCAAGGATCCATGCTTGTGATAAGTGGGTTGAGTGTTCTCCAAAGAATGACTTAAACAAAAACAAAGCAAAAGCAATACTAACTTCTAATCAACTAACAACTAACATTTAATTTCAAGTCATTTATTTTTAATGCACCTTATTTTTTAAGCTTTATTCATTTGCCATTATTCATACCATTCAAGTTGTTTACTTTAATGTCATTTTCCCTTTGTCCACTTGGACCATATTTTGTGATATATTGTGTTTGTATATACTTGTGTATTTGTGTGGTCTTTTGACCTTAATGTACATAATAAGAACAAAAACCCTAAAAAATACTTTGTGTGGACTGTTGGTTTGATCTAAGACTATTGGACTTAGAATTTAGGCAACACTCCCTATCCAAAGGACTTGGCCAATGCCAACTTTCATGAAACCAAGTACTTGTGAAGTGAACTTTCATCTGATACAAAATTGAAGATCCATTTGAGTTCATCTGTAACATGATCATTGTGAAGTTGTTATCTTGAACTTATGTCTAATGCCATCTTTTGAAGTCATCTGATATATGGGTAATTTTTGAAGAAGATCATGGAGTTGATAAGCTTGGATGTGGCTATCTTTATTGGATGCCTTGCTCTCCAACTTGCTATTGGTATATTGTTTGTTGCTTGATTCTAAAGTCCAAGGGCTGGGTTTCTATATGACATTCTTGTCTATTGGATTACATCCCATTGGTCAGATCTTTTCAACTCTTAACTTTTTAAATTTGTGCTTAGGATTAGTCTTTTCATCTCCTCCCCACTTATTTAATTTCAAATCTCTTCCCCTCTATTTTAAATCTTCTTTGCTTGTGTTTGTTTTCTAAACTTTGACCATATTGTAAATTAGAAACTTTGGCCTTATGCCATTACATTTTCAAACTTCTTTTTTTAAATAAACTTGTAAATAAACTTAACTATACTTGACTTAAAATTTTCAAAAGCCAAAAAGAACTAACACTCATTCAAACCATTTTAGGCCTCTTGTGCCTTTATTAAACTTAAAATTTTGTTAAAAGCAATGCACTCACTTTGAAATTGATACCACGAACTACGAGGTTTTGATCCCTCATTTTATGTTGGTACGTAGGCACAAGTCCGAAGGTCTTGTCAAACAAAAAAATATAATTAATGAATTCTTTTATCACCCCCACACTCCATTTTATTGCAAACATCATTTGTACAAAAACACTTATACACACAAAAAAGGGCTCCCTAGGAGTACCTAGGACACTTTGGGTGCTAACACCTTCCCTCTGTGTAACCAACCCCCTTACCTGTAATCTCTAGCATTTTATTAGTTTTGATTTGAAAACTTCTTATCTTTGGGTTTGTTCGTACTTTTCCCTTTTCCCTTGGAAACAATAAAAGCACGGTGGCGACTCTGGTTTAATTGGCGTCTAGCTTATCCATAACTTGATGGTCATGAATTTACCGCTACAGAAATTAAGTGGTGACTCTACAGGGGAGTAGTCTCCAGTGGGTTTAGCCTACTTTTTTGTGTGTATATAATTGTATATTGGATGTATGTATATTTGCTTGTATGATATAATCTGCTTGTTGTGCTTGGTGATCTCTGAGTGGTGAGATAAGTTATAACCCGAACTTGAGTGCAATTAAGATAGGAGGATGGTATAGTCATGTTCGACTTGTGTGGAGTAATCCTTAACAAGTTGGCTTGAGACCCATCTACTCAGTGGATACTCTTTTGGAGTTAGGAATGTCACACAAGTTATTTGTCGTTAGGCATTACTATCTCTGATTTGGGGTCCGAGAAGCTGATGACCGTAGAACATTTAACCCCTTTTGGCCTATTTAGGACGTAGTGCAGAGACTGTTCGAGTGTAGACTTGATCACGGTTGTTAGGCGATGCTACACTCAGACGAGTTTCTCTTGAGAATATTATGGGTTAATGAGTCAGTCTTCCTAACCTGTAATATCCGATAGATGGAATTAAGACTCTGGGAACTTTTTAAAACATGATCTACAGGTTTTTATCCTTGGTTCACTCCCTTGGGATGTTTCTTACCCAGACTCCATGCTCGTGACTCATAACAAACCCTTAATTCTTGGTTGATCCAATCAAGTCTTGTTAATATCAATGGAACTTGGGTGTTGATAAGGTGTAAACCATAATCCACCAAAATGGATGATTGATCTTGACAATGACTTGATTCATCCCTTGACCTTTGTTTGTTTGCCTTATGTGTGATCCCTTATTTGTGATTGTTGCATTCATGCATTCATGCTCATCATAACATTCATCACACGGAAATTTCGAAGAACTGAGGTATTATTTGCAAATATTTTCAGACCATGGATTATGGAAGAAGGAACACTAAGAAGTACAGTTTCAGGTGCCCAGATTTGAAAGAGTTAAGGAAGCTAGCATCTTTTGTATTAGATCCCTTGGACTTCAAACAATGTCATGGGAAGCTTCTGTCTATTCTATCTGCTGATGTGGTTGAAGGACTCTTGAGTGTGTTGGTTCAGTTCTATGGCCCTCTCTGCCGTTGCTTCACATTTCCTGATTATCAGCTCGTACCTACGTTGGAGGAGTATGCCCATCTCTTGGGAATACCTGTTTCTAGCAAAGTGCCTTTTAGTGGATTGGAAGAGATTCCTATATCTCATCTTATTGCTGAAGCCCTTAACTTGAAGAAGTCTGAGATAGAGGCTAATTGGGTGAAGAAAGGAGGATTGTTTGGGTTGACTTATGAGTTCCTCATCAAGGAAGCTACTGCCTTTGCTCAAGCTGGTAGTGTGGATGCTTTTGAAGCCATCTTTGTGTTTCTCATCTATGGGTTGGCTTTGTTCCCCAACATTGATGGTTCTGTTGATGTTAACGCCATTAGAATTTTCTTGATTGGGAATCCTGTGCCTACTTTGTTAGGAGATATGTACTTCTCTTTACATCTAAGGAATTCTAAAGGTGGTGGAACTATTGTGTGTTGTGTTCCTCTTCTGTACAAGTGGTTTATTTCGCACTTGCCTCAGATACCTGCTTTTGTGGAGAACAAACAATGTCTACCGTGGTCTCAGAGGCTTATGTCTCTCACTAATGATGATATAGTTTGGTATGATCCTTCATTGAGCAGTTTGGATATTATTGATTGGTGTGGTGAATTCTCTAATGTGCCTCTCATTGGTACACAAGGAGGAATTAACTACAACCCTGCTTTGGCTTCCCCTTGAGAGACAAACCTAATAACACTTTGTTAGAAGGTATTTTCTATCAAGAGGGTAAAGATCCCCAACATTTGAAGCAGAAGATTGTGCATGCTTGGCATAATGTGCATAGGAAAGGAAGATCTGAGCTTGGTCCGTGCAATTGTGTAGCTTTGGAAGCTTACACTCTTTGGGTGAAGAAGAGAGCTTTGGAGTTGAAGATGCCTTATGCTTGTGAAAGACCTATGATTATGGTTGTGGATGAGCCATTAACTCTCCCTAACCAAGATGTAGAGGAGTTGGAAGACGCGCTCGCCAAGATGAAGCAAGAGAAGGATATGTGGGAAGAGCGTTTCCATGCTTTGAGTAGAAAGCATGAGGAGTTGCAACTTGAGTATAAGGATAAAGATGCACTTATTGAGCTACTTGAAGACCGAGTAATGAAGAGACAGAGAGAGCCAGAGGTTTCATCTTCCTCTAGTATGCCTCAGCCTCTTGTTTCTTGGAAGAGGATTGTTGACCAGCTTATCCTCGAGAAGACTCAGATGAAGGCTTCTTTTGAGACCGAGATTCGACGCATCCGAAGGAAGTACGCGCCTGCAGCCAGATCTTTTAATGTTGTTAGGGACCCTTAGGATGACTAGTCTCCTTTTCTCTTGTATTTTGTATTTTTGGTTTCTGGAATTGTACTCAGTGTAATCCTTCCAATTATATAAATAAAAAATATTTTTATGGTCATATCAAATTATTGCAATTATTGTTAAACATATATATTTGCAAATAAAGTAGTAAGTTCCTTGAAAATAAAAATAATCAAGCATTGCATTTCATGCATCATTTGCATAAGCAGTTTTCTCTTTCACCAGATGTCTTATTGGTATTTCTTATGTGCTTTAGCCAAGCTGAGTCATCGATACAATACCCGTGCCAATCACTCAAAGATTATGGAGCATCTAGAACAAGAGAACAGAGACTTGAAGGATGAGATCGCCCATCTGACTGCCATGATGGATTCAATGCTAGCCGCTCAGAGCCAATCTTCTCCAACACCTGCAACTCCTCCTCCTTAGAGGACTGTTATTTCCGAGGTTGCTACCTCTACCATTCCTGCAACTGCTGCTCACTTTGAACCCAACATGCCTGCCGGATTCCCGTGGGGAATGCCGCCTAATTTTGTGCCTGAAGGTTTTGCGCCTACATTTTCTTCTATGTCGGCATCTAGCCCGGTCATGTTTGTGCCACCGCCAGTTGTGCATACTCTGCCCCGTGTGGAAGACACCATTTATCATTCTAAGTCGTCTGAGAGCCATGGTGTGTATGAGAAGATGGACGAGATGAAAGATTAATTCCTTGAGTTGCGAAAGGAGTTGAAAACTTTGAGGGGTAAGGATCTGTTTGGAAAGAGTGCGCCAGAGCTTTATTTGGTTCCTAATGTTAAGATCCCGGTGAAGTTCAAAGTGCCTGACTTTGAAAAGTACAAGGGGAATACCCGTCCACTCAGTCATCTTGTGATGTACGCCAGAAAAATGTCTACTCAAACCGATAATGATCAATTGTTGATCCATTATTTTCAAGACAGTTTGACCGGTGCCGCTCTAAGGGGGTACATGGGATTGGATAGTGTGAGCATCCACACGTTTAATGATTTGGGTGAAGCATTTATGAAATAGTACAAATATAATGTTGATATGGCTCCAGATAGGGACCAGTTGAGGTCGTTGTCTCAGAAGGAAAAGAAGACGTTTAAAGAGTATGCTCAAAGATGGAGGGAGCTTCCTGCTCATATTACACCTCCTTTAGAAGAGAAGGGGATGACCAAAAAATTTCTCAAGACCCTGAGATCATTTTATTATGAGCGGATGATTGCCAGTGCCCCTAGTGATTTTACCGAAATGGTAAACATGGGGATGAGGCTAGAAGAAGGTGTCCGAGAGGGACGGTTATCTAAGGAGGAAGCGTCATCCAACAAGAGATATGGTAATAACTTCAGTAAGAAGAAGGAAAGTGAAGCCAATGTAGTGACCGTTGGGAGGCAAAGGAGGCCTCATGTAAGAAGAAGTCAACCACCCCGTCAACACCATCATCAAGTATCATCTGTGATCCCCGTATTTTCAACCAATCAGTCAACACCAATTCAACAACAACAACTGCCACCGCAACGAACAAACACCTACAACAACAATAATACCAAAAATCATCTTCAACAACAATTAAATTTTGAGAGGAAGAAGGTCTCTTTTGACCCAATTCCTATAATGTACGTAGAATTGTACCCATCTTTGATTCTCAAGAACCTGTTGCAACCGAGAAACCCTTTGCAGATTCCTGAACCACTTCCATGGTGGTTTAAATCGGAACTCCATTGTTCCTTTCATCAAGGAGCTCCCGGTCATGATATCGAGAAGTGCCACCCATTATATGAAGTCCAGAAGCTGGTCAAGAATGGAATGGTGTCCTTTGAGGACCGTGCGCCAAACGTCAAAGCTAACCCACTACCTGCCCTTGGAAATTCATCTGTTAATATGGTGGAAGACTGTCCTGGAGAGTTCAAGTTATTTGATGTACACTTCATTAGAAGGTCCTTGGTAAGGATGCACAAGGATATTTCCTTGGTTAGCGATTGTGAGCATGATCATGATGGTTGTGCTATTTGCAGTGTCAATCCCAGAGGTTGTATGGTTGTGAAGAGAGACATCAAGAGGTTGATGGATGAAGATTTGATTCAAATTGTTCAGTCCCGTCATGTAGATGACGATGTCAACGTTATAGTCCTAGTTTTCAAAACTCTTGAGAGAGTGGTGATTCAGTACGACAGCAGTAGCAGTAACAATGTCATCAACATATCGGTATCGTTGTTGGTTATACGGTTAGCGGGCCCCGTCCTGTATGCATCTGATAAGGTTGTCCCATATCAGTATAATGCTACCATGCTAGAGAATGGTCAAGAGGTTCTTTTGCCTACGACTAGTTTCGTTGTAAGTATAGCTGATGTTACTAAGGTGACCCACAACGGTCGTGTCTTTGGGTCGGTGCTCCCAAAGAATGTGGAAGATTTGTCTGTTAGCAAAAAGGTTGATGTACCAGTAGTAGAGTCTGTTAGCGCTCCAAGGCGTCAGTCTGGTGAATCCAGCGGATTGAAGCCTAACGATGACGATTAGGTGCTTAGATTGATCAAGAAGAGTGAGTTCAATATGGTGGAGCAGTTGCTCCAAACTCCCTCCAAGATTTCAGTACTATCTTTGTTAATGAATTCATAAGCGCATAGAGAAGCACTGCAGAAAGTTCTAGAGCAAGCTTATGTGGAACATGATGTTACGGTGGATCAGTTCGATCATATTGTGGCAAACATCACTTCCTGCAATAATCTTAGTTTTTATGATGAAGAACTCCCCGAGGAGGGTAGAAATCATAATTTGGCTCTACACATCTCAATGAACTACAAAGATGATGTTGTGTCCAATGTATTGGTAGACACCGGGTCTTCATTGAATGTACGTTCGAAGTCAACTTTGTCTAGACTGTCATACCAAGGAGCTCCTATGAGATATAGCGGCGTGATCGTTAAGGCATTTGACGGCTCTCGCAAAACTGTGATCGATGAAGTGGACCTTCCACTGAAGATAGATCCGAGTGATTTCCAAATTACTTTCCAAGTAATGGATATCCACCCGACCTATAACTGCTTGTTGGGAAGGCCATGGATTCATGAGGCAGGAGTGATTACTTTAACGTTGCATCAGAAGCTGAAATTTGTTAAAAGTGGAATGCTTGTCATTGTTGGAGGGGAGAAGGCGTTATTGGTCAGCCACATGTCATCTTTCTCTTATGTAGAAGCTAAGGATGAGGTTAGAACTCCGTTCCAAGCCTTATCTATTGTTGAAGAAAAGATAGTTGGGGCACCCATGTCCTCATTTAAAGATGCAAAGAAAATTGTTGAAGAGGGTCAGTCTGATCAGTGGGGACAGATGGTAGAGGTCTCCGACAACAAGAGCAGAGCCGGTTTGGGTTTCCAACAAGGTTCATTTGTGGTTAGATCTGAAGATGCGCAACCCAGTTTCCATAGCGGAGGGTTCATTCATGATAATGAACAACACTTAGTTGTGATGCTAGAGGGTGATGAAGATGAAGACTACACCAATTTTGTGATGCATGGAAAAGCTTGTAACAATTGGACTGCTATTGATATTCCTGTTACTATGCATCGATCTAAGTAATTGCTTTTATTTGTTTTAAAAAAAAAAATCCTTCTCCTATGCCTAAGGGATAAGTGAGCATTGTTTGGGCATTTTCAAATTTGATCATCAATAAAATATAAGTCTATTCATCCACATCTATGATATGTTATTTTTACTTTTTTTGCTTTATTCTGAAAATGGTAATCATAAAAAACATAAATAAACAATATAATTGTCCATCTGCATAATATTTGGTCACAATTCACTTCTCTAAAATCAAAATATCAAATCATTATGCAGGTTGGTTTCTAACCCCATTGAATACAATGATCCTTCTCCTTCTCCAAATTTTGAATTCCATGTGTTTGAGGATGAGGAGGAAAGTGATGAAGAAGTAAGTGAGGAAATGTCTCATCTTCTTGAGCACGAGGAAAAAGCTATTCAGCCATTCGAAGAGCAGATTGAGTTAATCAACTTGGGTTCCGAGGATGATGTGAAGGAAGTCAAGATTGAGTCTCGACTGTATCCAGAAGTTAAGAAGGGGTTGATTGATCTTCTCCGAGAATATTCAGATGTGTTTGCTTGGTACTATCAAGACATGCTTGGGTTGGATTCTGAGATTGTGGAGCATGGATTACCGTTGAAGCTAGAATGCCCTCCAATCAAGCAAAAGTTGAGGAGAATTGATTCTGATATGACAATAAAGATCAAAGAAGAAGTGCATAAGCAGTTTGACATCGATTTCCTTGTGACCGTCAGTATCCACAGTGGGTGGCCAATATTGTGCCTGTTTCGAAGAAGGATGGAAAAGTCCGCATGTGTTTTGATTATAGAGATTTGAATAAATCCAGTCCGAATATGATTTCCCTTTGCCACACATTGATATGTTGGTAGATAACACAACTAAATTCAAAGTCTTTTCGTTTATGGACGGATTTTCCGGATATAATCAGATCAAGATGGCACCCGTGGATATGGAGAAGACCAAATTCATTACACCCTGGGGAACATTCTGTTATAGAGTGATGCCTTTCAGTTTAAAGAATGCTGATGCAACTTACTAGAGGGTAATGACTACTTTTTTTTTCATGATATGATGCATAAAGAGATCGAAGTCTATGTTGATGATATTGTAACACCTCAAAATTTGCCCTCCTCTCTTGGGACTAGCTTAACATATTGCATTGCATTTTTTAGGACATTAGTCATTGCATCTTTGCATATCATGTGACAACATTGGGCAAGTCATACTCCTAAGTCTTGATCAGAAGATAAGGAGGTTAAGAGATTCAAGCTGAGGGTCCTATTGTATTGATCACTAGCCATTTGAGGGTGTGTGCTTCAAATTAGGGTTTCTTGGTTCCTCAGGGAGATTGGTCATTATCTTGGTTGCAATGGTACATCATCATCATCATGGTTTTATCATCACCAAGAGGTTCATTGTGCTTGATCAGATGCCTTGAGATTAGGGTTTTGACCTCTGGTCAACCCTAATCATCTGCATTGTGCCAATCAGGGCTTGTCAAGGAGATGAGATTTTCAATGAGAGATGGATCATCCTATGGTTATAATGAGCTTGGGGAAGCTAGGGTTTCATGTTTGGGCCATTTCATCAGAAGTTTGAGGCTCAATTTCGTCTGTGCAGGGCCAATTCATCTATCAGGCAACAAAAGTCAACCAGAAGTCAACTCATGGATTTGGAGGTGGGAGAGGGTTAGATACACTTCATTCATGTCCAAACAAGTTTCATTTGACATTTCAAACATCAACAATGAAGAAAATAAAGTCAGAAGAAAACTTTCCAAAAATAGAAAGTGACTTGTAATTCAAAATTGCCAAAAATGGAAAGGTTTTCTCCTTAAGATTACATGTCCAAAAATGCTTCAAATGAAATTTTGTCCAACATGAAAGTTGTAGATCTTGCTCTCACCTTTCCAAAAAGTCAAAGAACATGAATTTCTCATGTGTGGTTGGCAAGTTATGGATCAATCTTGGTCAAGAAAATTTGAACTTCAACAAGGCATAACTTTTGAACCAAATGGCCAAATCATGTGGTTCTTTTTGGAGCAATTTTCTCTTGATGTGCACTATCATAATCATGCATCACATTTCATTAAAATTCATCACAAAAAAAGTGCATTTTTCACTTGAACTTAATTTGAAAATTGGAGGGAAAAGATGAATTTGAAAATTAGGCATGGCATTCACTTAATTCCACTTGCCTTGGCTTGGAAACAACATTTCTGAAGTGAATTGAAACTAAACTCTGCACTGTTACATTGGTATGCACATGTACAAGGCCATTTGCTAAAATGCACCAAAACTTCCAATTTCACTAATCATGTGCATTTTGGCTAATTGTGATTAGCAACATGTTTAACAACACATATAAAAGGAAAATCACAATTGTTTCATTGCTAATCATAACAGAATTTGGAAATTGAGATCCAGATCCAAAAATTCTTCAACTTTTTCTCTCAACTTTTCTCCATTTTTCTTCACAAACCTTGCATTGATCTTCATATATCCTTGATCCACAAGCATTTTGGAGTGGAATTGAAGCAAGATCCATTGATTCTCAAGCCAATTCGAGGACTGTTGCAAATGTGTTCAACAATGGCAATTCGAGTTTCCAGCTAGATCGTGTACAATCAGCACTCACCTTGCTCCATTCATTTGTACAAGCATTGAAGAACTTCTATTTTTGATTTTTCAAGCCAGAATCCACGTGTTTCACCACTGCAATCTCTTGAAGGTGAGATTTCGACTTGCTTAATTCTTGAAATCAATGTATGCATTTGATAGATCCTTGGATGTAGAGTAAACTGCAAGTTGAATCATTGATTTTCATCAAGAAATGAACAAGTTATGTGGATTTTAAGTTTGATGCATAGAAATGTTTTCCTTCAAAACTTTTAATTTAGGAAGATTTAGGTTAAATTGATTAGTGATTTGTGTTGCTTGTTAGAAGACCTTTCCAATGGTATAGGTTTCATGAGTTTTGGTGAACAATTGTTCTTGAGCTGGATTTGATGAAGAACACGTGAGGAACCCTAATTTTTTCGTTTCCAGAATTTTCTTGATCTTCCTTGCGCCATGCTGCATGTGTTTTGGTGTTCGTGGCCATGCAATTGGACCACGTGTCCAGGTCCACTTAGGAAGCGTGCGCTGGATTTCAAATAGTCCCTCCCTTCGAATCCGGGCGAGGGACAATTCCATATGTTGCCTTGCATTTATTTCCATTATCATTTTCCATGTTCATACCACTTGTTTCATGCATTTTTATTTTTTCACACAATTAAAAAATTCATATCTCATAAAATAATGGTCCAAATTACATGGAATGTTTTGCACAATGATCCTTATCATGTCTACTATTTAATGATGATTTTTCCAGAATTTGTGCACGTGTGATTTTTTGAATGGCCTAGGGTTTGTTCATACATGTGTTTGCTTGCACCTTGCTTGCTATTTTGGTTGTGAAATGATGATGCTTAATCCAAAATTCTTGAAATTTTGCATGCATAAACTAGAGATCCTAAGTGACATTTTGGCTTTGAGTTTGTGATTTTATCATTTCTGGTTTGTGAGATATGAGCTGATCAATCTAGGTGTGACAATGTGTGTCACACCATTTCTTGTCCAACTTGTGGATTTTTATTACCATGCCAATTCAATTCCAATTGATGTGATTTTTTGCATGATGATACTTCTGGATGTTAAGTTTGATCTTGATTTTTTTTATGGAATTTTTGGATGCATTTCCAATTTGTTGGAGAATTTCCTTTCTGTTTGACCAATTGTGGACTTTTTGTGAGTCATGATCTTATATGATTTGTGAAATTCTTGATGTTTATTGGATGAACTTGAAATTTTGCACATGTATTCTAGACACCTTGAAGTTTGCCATGGCTTTGGTTTGATATCCATATCATGTTTGGATTCTGTTTTATGCCTGCTTGAAGTTGATGTATGATTTGGTGCCTTGTATGAGCTTGTTTGAACATGCTTTGACTTAGGGATTTTATTTGACTTGCTTCCACTTGTCCAAAAGACTTGAAATTTGGTATGATAATCATTTGAGGTGTTCTGTTTAGACATGATTTTTCTTGAGATTTATTGAAATGTTTTTGAGTTGATATGGATTGAATCATTCTGTTTGGTTCTATGAGCTTCAAATTGCATGCTTTGCACTAAATGCTTTATGAAATGAAATTGGTTGATGATATGGATACGAGACCACTTGGATTTGTTTCTTATTTGATTGAACTTGATTTTGGATAATTTTCATGTTCTGTTTTGGTTTATTGCTCCCATTTTGACCCTAGGCCTTGTCCTAGTGGTTAGTGCTTAATGTTTGAGCTTTGTTTCAGGTCAAAGAGCACAATTGCTTATACTTGATGATGTGCACTCAATTGGAGTTGGTCCATTGCTTGTTTATGACTAACCTTGAGTTTGTTTTGTAGGCTTTGAGACTTGTACTTAGGCCTTATGGCTCGCACCTTTGTGCATTGCTTTACTTGATTGTTGCTTGACTGTGTACAGTTAATTGTTGACTTTCTTTTCTGAGTTGAATACTAACTGAGCTAGATTGTTTTCAGGTACATTAGTTGCTTAAGTTCTTTGAACTTGCTTTTGCTGATTGCTTGGTTGCTTAACCAATTGAGGTAGAACTCTTTAACTTCATGTAGTCTGGAAGACCTGGCCTGTTATTTGGTCAGGCACCTGTCTGAAGTCCTCCTTAAGAGGCAATGCTTGTGATTGTTTATCTTTCTCCCCAAGCAGGAAAAGACCTTGAATAAGGCAATTGGCAGATACAAGAGATGTGCAATCCATCTCCTGCTATTCAGTTGAGTCATCCCTTTGCTCACACTACTGGTGTTGATGCATTGTGGGTATTAACCCAAGATCCTTGTACAGTTGTACAATTGAGTCAGTCATAAGTGTAGAAGGGTTCCCACTTTCTGAACCCACACTTCTTTTGTCTAAAGCTCTCCCAGGCCAGGGATAAGAGCTGTGAGGCATACCCCTCACTTCCTATTTCATCTGCTCCACCCTAACTCTCAATGTTAGGGTTAAGAGCTAACATTACCCTGATACAGTTGGCTTGCTTTTGCAGCCTAACCCTTGTGTGAGCCCACCTTTGTCTGTATATAGTGTGTGCTAATTGTGTATGTTTGCTTTGTTTTGATTGTGCTTGCATGCTTTGCTTTGCCTGGTTAGGATTAGCTTGCTGCTTGTGCAAGATAGATAGAAAACTCAACCTAGGACCATTGTGGAATACATGATAACTATTAGGCTCGAGTCAGTCTCCCTTCTAGTTGGTCATTTCCCAGTCTCTGGTTAGGAGAAAGTTTCTCCCCTGTAAAGGGGAACTACGTTGCCCTGATCCTCATACCAGATGAGGTACGTAGGCAGGAGGTCGCACGAGATCTCTCCGGGCACCCTTTTTCTTTTTGTGTGTGTTTGCTTGACAGTTGCTAGGCTCGAGTGCCAGACTCCTTAGTAACTTGTTGTTTGTTAGTCTGCTTGTGTGTTAGGAGATGGATGTAAGCCCATCGATTGGCATTCCGTATCCTATTGTTGTTTGGCTCGGAGTCTGATGTAAGTCCAGCGATTGGCATTCGGTTTCCATGTTTGCCTCTTTGCGTGTGTTTTGTTTCGGCGTGCGTGAGCCAAACTACGGTAGCTCTGATTCTCATTCCAGATGAGATACGTAGGCATAGGATGCGATGTCCTAGCGAGCCCTCTCCCCTCTTCTTCCACCTGTGTTGTCTTCAGTGTGTGTGTGTGATGTTTGTTTTAGCAACCTTATCCTATCTTTTTGAGCGTGGATCCCGTCGAGTACGACGGATGCGTAGGGGTGCTAATACCTTCCCTTCGCATAACCGACTCCCGATCCCATTCTCTTTGGTCGCGAGACCATGTCTTTTCCAGGTTTACTTCGAGCGTTTCCTTTCCCTCTTTTGGGATAAATAACGCACGGTGGCGGCTCTGTGTTGTTTTGTTTAGCCCGCCGGTTGTTTTTCGCGGATGCGACAGCTGGCGACTCTGCTGGGGATATAGCAGAAGTTGACCTCTTGCTGGTCCATCTTCCCTAAGCGAGTCAGTCCTAGCGCTCTCTAGGTTAGGGTTTTGGTTGCTTGTGTTGCTCTATTTTTTGCATTTATGATTATTATGTTGTATATAAGTGCATATCTGTTTGCATGCATCATACTATCATTGTGCTGATCCTGTACAGGTTGGTTCCTCTGTTTGGGGTGGGTGTTCTGAGTGGGGCTAAAACCCAGGCCCGAGTATACACCTAGGATTAGCGTGGTCTCGCGTTTCCTCACTTGCTGTATCAGCATGTTATTGCAACGTGTCACCGCAGCCGGACGAGGTTCATTTGAGAGAGTCCTTCCGTTTGGAGTTATTCCACTCAGGTTGGGTGATCTCATCTGAGCTATTGACTTCGGTGACCGATCTTTCCCGGATCTTTGTTTAGACGATCTTAAGAGAGCTACAACGGCACACCCGAAAGGGCAAACCCGTTGAGTATCTTTGCCCGATTGTCGAGACTATTATCCGCCTTAGGATGACCTGATTAGAATTCACCTGTGAGGGGAGGGTTGATTCTTACAGATGCATGTTCTGATGGTGACTTTGATTGTGACTAATGTGTCGTACCCCAATTTTGTCCGGGCTTGTTTTAATTTCTTTTCAAAATTAATTTCAGTTTTATTTTTGCATCATACGCATAACATCACATTTGCATCATGAATAAATGCCGAAAATATCAATCAGAGGGAATTTATTTTAGAATAAAAAATCGGTTGAATTGTTTAATTTTTCTGAATAAAAATTGTACTCATTTTTAATTGGTAATTTTCTTTTTTTAGATATTTAATTTAATACTAGTTAGTTTTTGTAAATATTAATTAGTTTTTTTTTATATTAGTTGATTTTTAAATATTTAGTTTTTTCAAATAATTATTGGTTAGTTTTTTTTTATATATAGTTACTTAATTAAGTTAGTTAGTTTTTTTTAAAAAAAAATATATATTAGTTAGTTTTTTATTTTTTTATTATATTTTAATTAGTTTTCATATTAGTTAGATTTTGTAAAATATTAAGTAGTTTAAAATATTAATTAGTTTTTTCATATTAATTATTTAATTATATAATAAGTAGTTTAGTAATAACTATTAGTTAATTTATTTTAAATAATAAAGTGTAAAATATATGTATATATTGCATTGGATTCTCTATTCCATAAAAGACAAAAAATTTCAGTAACAAATTCAAAACTCCAACGTCTCTCTCTAGTCTCACATTCCACTAACCATTCCACTACTAACAACCTGTCTCCCTCTTGTACCAGAAAAAGAAAACGACAAAAAAATAAGAAAATAAAAGCAGGACACTATTCACTCTGATGGGGGATTCTCTCACTCATTAATTCACTCTGCAGAAATTCCTCTCAATCACGCTCTCATCTCTCTACCCCAAAAAACAACGCCTCTCATCCTCTCTCACTCATTAACCCTAAAAATTTTTTCACTCTCTCACTCTCAGGCTCACACGCTAACACTCACCCTCATTACCTTCACTATTCATTCATCGCCTCTCCCTACTTCGCTCCAAACCCCATCTCCGCCGAATCACCATTCACTCACAACCCATAAATCCTATCCGCCGTAACCCAGACGCACAACCCTCGTTTCAACCGCTATCCACTGTTCACCAAAAACTCCTCACAATCCCTAAACTCTCCAAATCTCTCACTCTCAACTCTCAGCTAAAAAACCTAGCCGCCGCTTCACAAAACCAACCCTCTCCGTCTTTCTCTTAGCCTTCGCCCTCCATCTCCATCATCTCAACCCTTCTTCACTAACTCACACAAACCTTCATCAATCGTCATCATAACCTTACCACCACCGCCAAATCGAATCGCCGTTCTTCATCGCCCCGTAGCCGCTCGAAACCTCATTCGACCAACCCCAAAACCCATCTTCATCTCTTCATCGCCGTTACCGTACAATCCCTCGCCGCCGTGAAGCTCACCTTCAGATCGACGAACACCCCTAAATACAAATCTCCAACCGTCACAAACCCACCCTCCGTTAATGCCAAACCCTTAAAATCAAACCCATTCCGCACTACCTCTCAACCGTTCCTGTCAAAAAAAATTAACTCTCGGAAATGTGTTGTTGCTGTAATTTGCTGTTTTTCAGGGAAAAAGTTTGAAGGTCAAAGAGCCATGGATATATTGGGTGAAGCAAGCTGTGCGGATTGTCAAAACGCCGAAGACATGACGATTGGATAAGAGATCTCAAGCTGCTGCTGTTATTGATTTGGGCTCTATTGCAGTTACTGCAATTACGGTAACTCCTCGGGTTAACTTTTCGGCAGTGGTTACAAACCTGTTTTCGTCATCTTTTCAATTCATTAGGTTCTGTTTAGGTTTAGAATCATTAATTTTTTATGTGTTATGTTGAATTTGTGCTGATATCTGTTAAACGTATTTAACTGCGAGCGAGGTTTCACTTCTGTTTAGGTTTTGAATCAGTGTGCAGGGGTTGTCTGATTTGTAATTTCTAATTAGCCTTTTAATCCTGTCGATATATGTTTCGTTTTAATTGCAATTTCTTTGATTTTCTTCAAATTCTGTTTTGGTGTAGCATTGAGACAGATTGATTATTGAGGTAGATTGATTACTAAACTGAGGTGTAATATTTGGACAAATTGGTTCTGTTTTAATGTAGTGTGTAGACATAGGAGTTTTTCAATTAAGCTGTCAAAAAGTGTTTTAGCTTTTCCAATGGTCATCTTTCTTATCTTGAAAATTTGAGTTATGGATGTTTATGATTGCTTTGCTCTGTGATATGCTTGATACGATTAAGTGGAAACCGAACTGTTCATATTCTTGATACAATTTGATTCTAGATTTTTAGTTGAATTTTGGTGTTTACTGTTATTATTGTAAATAAACTTGTAAATATTAAATTGATTATGTTTACATTTGATGCATGAATCAGATTTTTTTTTAAAACGACATCGATAATACTGTCATCTCACCATAACCGGTTTTTTAGCACATTTTGTGACTACCATGATTCGAGTTTTGTAAATCAATGTTATCATATGTTTCTTTTTCTAATTAATCAATTTAATTGTTGTTTAATTAATTAATTAACATTAATTTTAATTAACATAATTATATTTTCTAAGTGAATAATTTTGGTGATTAGTTTTAGTTAAAGTAATTAATTAATTCAATCAAATTTTGAGAAATTAATTTGGTTAATTAGAAAACCATAATCATTTCATTCCAATTCCACCATCTTTTCATAAATCATTTTTTCAATTTCAATTTTATTTCAATTCATCATCCAACACAAATAAATTTCACAAACACAAACACAAATCATTTTCTTCAAATAACTCAATTTCAAAATTCATTTCAAATTTCCAAACACAAATCATTTTCTTCAAATAACTCAATTTCAAAATTCATTTCAAATTCAACTCCAAATCAATTTTTTTTTTTAAACCAATACAACTTCTAAAGAATTTTTAAACATAAATTTGGGATGAAAAAGAGATAGGAAGCGTACGCTTCATTATTTCTCAAGCACTTGAACAATTGGCGTACGCCATATTGCACGAGTTCTTGTCATTCGATTAAACCTTAATCACACATTTCAAATCACTTTTCAAATTCAAATTATTCAAACCACTTTTTTTTCAAACTATTCAATTTCAAAATCATTTTCTCTTTCAAACATAAGCATGGGATGAAAAGGAGATAGTAAGCGTACGCTTCACTATTTCTCAAGCACTTGAACAATTGGCGTACGTCATATTGCGCAAGTTCTTGTCGCCCGATTAAATCTATAATCATACAATTTCAAGTCACTCTTCCAAATCAAATATAAATTCCAAATTCAAATCATTCAAACCAAATCATTTTAAATCATAATCATTTCTACACATTCCAAATCCTTTTAATTAATTTTTGGATGAAAAGGAGAATAGTGAGCATCCGCTTCATTATCTCTCGATTATACGAATAATTGGCGTACGCCACATTGCTCGAATCTTCGTCATCAATTCAAACCTACAAATCCAAAATACAAACTATTTTCTAAATCAAATACAACATCTAAAAACCTATCTTTCACAAATTAAATTTCGGATGATAAGAGATAAGAGGCGTACGCCTCACAATCTCTCGATTATTTGGATAATTGGCGTACGCCATATTGCACAAATTATCGACTTCCGACTAAAACATGTTAAATAAACTTGGATAAGGGAATAGGTGGCGTACGCCTCATTATTCCTTGAATAAGCAAGTAGGAGGCGTACGCCTCACTACCGTGCATATTCAACATCCACAAACAAACTTTCGATAAAAATTCGAACGAAAAAGGGAATAGAAGGCGGACGCCTTGTTATTCCTCGAAAGAATTGGACGATTGGTGTACACCACATTGCTCAACCTTTCGTCGTTTTCCAAAAACATCTCAACAAGTCAAAACTAATTTCTCGCCCCCGAGCGATCGAAACCTAACTTCTCGCCCCCGAGCGATCGAAACCAAAACACCCAAACACATCAATTCAACCTGTCACCCCCGCGTGACCAAAAAGAACACTGTCAATCCTTTCTAATGCGCACAACAAACCAGTGCTTAAGCCTCCCCCGAGAGTAGACAAGCCAGCGTTTAGCCTTTAGAACGCCGACCTACACAGTCGTTCATCAAAACAAAACCCACCAAATATTCGTAGTAGCCCGAACTACGAATGCTCTGATTTCCTTATTGCACCATAAGGATACGTAGGCAGGAGATTGCTGTATCTTCGCGAGCACACTAATAAAAAACTTCCCATTTCCCCATCATGAGGTCTTCATCCATATCTATCATCAATTCTAATCACTCAAAGCAAACAGATAAACAGTCAATTAACAGTCAAATAGCAAAATCAGACTAAGAGGTTCCCGTTGAGTACAACGGACGTAAGGGGTGCTAATACCTTCCCCTTACGTAATCGACTCCCGAACCCGAATATGGTTGCGATGACCATTGTTCTTATTTCTAAAGGTTTTCTCGATATTTTCCTATTCCTTCATTGGAATAAATAAAGTTCGGTGGCGACTCTGTTCGAACTAACATTTTTCCGCGTCCCATCGCGAGGGATCGCATTATCACATCATTTTTGAGGTGCGACAGACTGGCGACTCCACTGGGGACCCTGCTCCAAGCAAGAGAGAGTCTAGCCTAACTTAGTCTGATTTTGCTATGACTGTTGGAAGATATTCTTTTCTTCCGTATTATCTCTCTGTATTTTATTCTGATTACTTATGTTGTATTGTATGTCTTGATACTTTGATATGGGACTTGGTGTATGCTGTGAGATAAGCTCCATACCCGAGCTTCGAGAAAAACTTAGAACCCGGAGTTGTGTAGTATTGAACCGAGGGGCGTACGCCTATTGGGACAATACGAAGACTCCACCTAGAGTAGATCTGTTTGGAGTTCCTATCACAATATGGCTAGCCCATCATTGCGGTGGAGGTTCTAAACACGATCCGTGACTCTAGGGACCTCGCCTTAAACCAAGTTTTGTTTTCATAATCGGTGATTATGTAGTGTTGAGCCGAAGGGTGTACACCCTGTTCGTACAATACGAGAATCCCACTTAGATTAGATCATTTCAGAACTCCCATCACGATGTGGCTAGCCCACCATTGCGAGGAAGTTTTGAACTTGATCCGTGAGTCTAAGTTCCTTCCTTGAAAACACAAACTTTAGAACCTACCCTTGGGAATTTCTAGTAATCAGAGAAATTCGTACTTCTTCCTGTTATCCTGACGTACCCGACGTGTGAATAATTTTGAGTCTGTATTCCTCTATGAAAAAACCTGGCAGAATTTCATGCATTTGCATATCATAAACATGCATTGCATTTCATCTTCCAAAAACAAAAACTTACACCATCTTCTCCCCTTGTCCAGTAAACGCTGACTACTCGACACCGGTACGAGACACGCCGCAATTACGAGATGACACTTGAACAGCTTGAAGCTAACCAAGTTTCGATGAGGACCGACATTGACTCCATGCAGGCAAAGATGGATCGCTTGCTGGAAACCATGTTACTCTTGGCCCAAAAGGAGAAGGATGCTGAGACTAACGCCGAAGCCAGGAAAATTGCTGCCCAGTTTGGATCGCCATCACTTAGCGTCCCTGGAGTACCTAACCTTGATGGTAATCCCGCCCAGCCTGGAGGAGGACCCATCCATATTCCTGTTCCCATGATCAACATGAACCCCCATGAGCACTCTGCTACATCTGCTCGATATGGATCCATGATGGGTGATGAAGATCCATATGACGCCTTCTTCATGCCACAACCCGCCAAACCTGCTGTTGGAGGTCTCCCAGACCCAGCTGTTGATAGACTCCATGCTTTGGAGGAAAAGTTTAAGTCCTTGGAGGATCACACTACTCCCGGTTTGGACGCCGTTGATATGTGCCTGGTACCAGGACTCGTGATTCCACAAAAATTCAAGGTCCCGGACTTTGATAAATACAAGGGAATCAGCTGCCCAAGAACACACCTCAGAGCTTACTGCCGCAAGATGGCTGCCCACATCAGTAATGATCAACTCCTGATTCATTACTTCCAAGATAGCCTCAGTGGGGCATCTTTGGAGTGGTATATGCAACTAGAGAGAGGACATGTCCAATCATGGAGAGACCTTGCTGAAGCCTTCCTCAGACATTATCAGTACAACACTGATCTAGCGCCCAATCGCACACAACTGCAAGACATGACTCTACGCAACAATGAGTCATTCAAGGAATACGCCCAGCGGTGGAGAGAGCTTGCATCTCGTGTCCAACCTCCTCTCCTTGACAAAGAGCTAATTGACATGTTTATGGGAACTCTGCATACCCAATACATGGAGAAAATGGTAGGATCCAGCTTCCCAACTTTTGCTGAGGTTGTCTCCGTGGGAGAACGAATCGAGAGCCAAATCAAGAAGGGAAAACTACCTTGTGCTGCCAATGCTTCAAATGGGATGAAGAAACCCTATCCCAACCTCTCAAAGAAGCCAGAAGGTCAGACCAACGCCATAATGAGAGGAGGAGGATATAGGGCACCTCCGTATGCGCCTAATCCTCAGGTTGTTGTTGTCATCCCAACGCCATATCAGCCTCCACATCAGCAACCATATCAACAACAATATCAACAACCTTATCAACAAGATCCTTCCCTACCTGCTAAAGGATGGATCGGTCGTTCTGAAGGAGATAACACCTGCAACTCCACCATATCCTCCAGGCTACGACGCCAATGCTCACTGTGAGTATCACATGGGTGCCCCAGGGCACACAATAGAGAACTGTAAGGCTTTCAAGCACAAGGTTCAAGATTTGATTGACAGTAAAGCACTTACATTCACGCCAGTGAGGCCAAAAGTTGCAACAAACCCCATGCCGGCGCATGCAGAGTCGAGTGAAGCTCGAAGATAAAGCCCCTCACCAGCCTGAGCAGGCAGAACAAATCCCAATGACAAATCAAGAGATGAAGGCCCGTTTCTTCGAATGAAGGCAATCATTATGCCATTTTTACCATTTTGCATTCTTGTAATTTGATCTTGTTTGTTTAAGTACTGTACGCTTTAAACATTGTTATTTGTATTTGGTCTTATTAATGGGATGATTATGCATGCTTTGAATCAATCTTTCATATTCACTCATTTATCACATTTGCAAATCACAAACACATATTTTTCCACTTCACCTCCTCTATCACACTATTGTTAGTAAATGTTGGAAGGAGGATGACGAAAACAAAATACTCATAATTGCTGATTGAATGCTTTCGGATAAAATCCTGCTAATGATGTACAGGCATTGTTTCAAATCCCCAAACACTGGAGAGATAAGGAGTTAATCCCTAGTCAACCACTTCGAGCCTAGAAGTAGGAGTTTCTTTCGGATCTACAAACCCTTACGCTTAACCCGGGGCAGGGTAGTGTTTAGTTAATTTAACTACACTTTCGAATTACAAAGATGAAATATCCCATACAAGGATCAATCACATGATAGTCTTCGCACATATCATGAAGTGTCGAAGGAACCATACAAATCCAAATTTTATGTCGGTTGTTCTTCAATGACCAATGACTTGGCAGTCACAATTTCAAAAAAAATCAATCAAAGAAAGAGCCCGCTAAGTCAAACACCCTAAAAAGGAGACTTAGGCAAAAACAGGGGCAATCCCGATGGATTAAAGCTTCAAACAAAGCGGTCCATGCAAAAGTTAGGGATCAAAACAAAAATTGAAAGAGACAATGAAAGTCCTCAACAAAACAAAAGAGAACAAGATTCAGTGACCACTATACCAAAATCAAAGGGTCACCGACATCCAAAAAACGAAATAAGGTGGCTGCCATTCCAAGAGACCTTGAATCACCATCTTTATCCTTACACCTGCAAAAGACGAATGTGTGTGAATTAACTGAACGTAGGATTGGAGATCATCATGAAGAAGGGGTGGGTTAAAATAAACTTTGAGCCTTATATCCTTTTGTTTCAATAACCGTGAACCAAGCCACGTTACAACCCTCAAAAGACCTAATTGAAGTAGGGTTTATTCTAAAAGCATACTATAGCAAGGTTGAGTAAACTGACTCCTAGATATTTTCTAATCTTCTCTTCTCACTATATCACTCACACGCTAGCTAAAATCAGCACCGCGTTTGGACTCATGATCCACTCGTCACACACTACCACAACACTCCAAATGAATGATTGTTTTTCAAAACTTGCATAACTGTTGCATTAACATCACCATTTCTTGGATAACAATTCTTAATTGTTAGTCAGTACTTGACATCGAGAAAATTCCAACAAGGTGCAATTCAAGGGGCACTTGATCTTTGGTGCTAACACAAATCAAGACCACCCTGTGAATCAGGGGCATGGCATCTTCTGATCATATTGACATAAGAAGTAGTCAGCATAAGACAAATCTCCAAGCATCAGTTGATCAGGGAGGAAAAACACTTCAATACTCAGTCCATCTGGGGCAGATCCCTCAAAGGCTAAATTGGGGCAAGACAAGTGGCAAGGGGCAAATTCCCTTGATGTCTTCAAGACAGTCAAGCAAATTGCATCAGACATTAGTGACTGCTTGAATTCACCACCAAAGTGTCGAAAGTTCATACCAGTACAACATCATGTCTTGACAAGAATCTATAGGGCACATCAAAGGCATAACCAACATGCATTGATCACGTCGCTATGCTCAGTTACAGGCTGGCCAAACACTTTAGAAGAAGAACCAAGATCTTCTCAGAGACAAATACACAATATATCAGCAAGAGATCAAACTTGGGGCACCAAGAGTATCCGCATCTATTGCGTGTTCATCACATCATCAACTACCGGGTGTCGGGAAGTCAGATCCTTTCACCCACCAACAGTCCGATCCACCATTGACAATCACCAAAAAAACCAAAGCCCACATTGCTGGCACCCACACAAAAAAATACAACCAACACTGGTTTCCAGAAAACACATTGCCTTTGAAAAGGGGGGCCGACCCTTATCAAACCAATAATCCTTTGCATTCAAACATGCATCTCATGCATTACATGCATCACCTCATACATAACGCATACATATCAGTCGTGTACATAACACAAATCAAAATCCAAGGTTTAGTCGTAGGCATCCAGGCCAACCCTCAATGAGTCGTTTCCTGTAACCTTTTGTTGACAGAAACTACATCTCCCCTGAGAATATCGGTTCTGCAACCTTTTGTTGTTGATACCCCAAGCAAATCTTACCCAATGATGTTTTAATCTTACCCAGCAAATCAGGTTTACTGAACTTTGACAGTAGCCTTATTTTTCCAATATTTTTCTCACTATCATCCTTTTGGTGAAAGTTCATTGAGGAATAATATTAATCATCACCCTGTTTACGATCACCGTTATCCTTTTGGTATTGGTAAATCATTGACATTTGTGATCTTATTGTCATCCTTTTGGTGTCAAAGATCCTTGAAGTTTTGGTTCAACCTTCATCCTTTTGGTGAATGGTGACCTCTGCAATTATTACACCCCACTGTCATCCTTTTGGTGTCAGTAATATTTGAAGTTATTATAACTTATTATCATCCTTTTGGTGGTAACAAGTTTTGAAGTTATGATCTCACCTCCATCCTTTTGGTGATGGTGATTGTGGATTCATTATCATCCTTTTGGTGATAACGAGTTCTGTTGTGTTGTAGTGCCTTCATCCTTTTGGTGATGGTGACTATCGACTTATTATCATCCTTTTGGTGGTAACAAGTTTTGTCGTTTGACAATACCTTCATCCTTTTGGTGATGGTGATTGTTGACTTATTATCGTCCTTTTGGCGATAAAAGTTGTGTCTTTTAATTTTACCTTCATCCTTTTGGTGATGGTGATCCACTGCGTGTGTACTTATTATCATCCTTTTGGTGGTAACAAGTTTTGTCGTTTGACAATACCTTCATCCTTTTGGTGATGGTGATTGTTGACTTATTATCGTCCTTTTGGCGATAAAAGTTGTGTCTTTTAATTTTACCTTCATCCTTTTGGTGATGGTGATCCACTGCGTGTGTACTTATTATCATCCTTTTGGTGGTAACAAAGTTTTGTCGTTTGACAATACCTTCATCCTTTTGGTGATGGTGATTATTGACTTCTTATCATCCTTTTGGTGATAACAAGTCTGGGTCTTGATCCTACCTTCATCCTTTTGGTGATGGTGATCAGTTGCGTGTGTGCTTATTATCATCCTTTTGGTGGTAACTAAGTTTTGTCGTTTAACAATACCTTCATCCTTTTGGTGATGGTGATTGTTGACTTCTTATCATCCTTTTGGTGATAACAAGTTGGTGTCTTGATCCCACCTTCATCCTTTTGGTGATGGTGATCAATTGCGTGTGTGCTTCTTATCATCCTTTTGGTGGTAACAAGTTGTGTCTTTTAACAATACCTTCATCCTTTTGGTGATGGTGGTTATCATCCTTTTGGTGATAACAAGTTTGCGTCTTGATTATACCTTCATCCTTTTGGTGATGGTGGTTATCATCCTTTTGGTGATAACAAGTTTGTGTCTTGATCTTACCCTCATCCTTTTGGTGATGGCGATCAATTGCGTGTGTGCTGATTATCATCCTTTTGGTGATAACAAGTTTTATCCTTCAATTATACCTTCATCCTTTTGGTGATGGTGGTTATCATCCTTTTGGTGATAACAAGTTTGTGTCTTGATCTTACCCTCATCCTTTTGGTGATGGTGATCAATTGTGTTGTGTGCTTATTATCATCCTTTTGGTGATAACAAGTTGTGTCTTCTAATTATACCTTCATCCTTTTGGTGATGGTGATTGTGTTGACTTATTATCATCCTTTTGGTGATAACAAGTTTGTTGTGTGACTATACCTTCATCCTTTTGGTGACGGTGATCTTTGAAGTTGATAAGTGAACTATCATCCTTTTGGTGGTAGCCTTGATACTATACTCTCTGTATTGGGAAATCTTATCAGAATACCATCAGCCTTTTGGTGATGGAGATTTTTGTTGTAGCCACTGTGACCATCATCCTTTTGGTGATGACTACTTTCGAAGCTCGGATCTTTTCATCATCCTTTTGGTGATGACAATCTTGACAATCATGATGAACTACTATCATCCTTTTGGTGATAGCAAGTCCTACTGTCATCCTTTTGGTGCCAGAAAACCAGTCCCACAATTGTCTCTACCTCAATAATAACAACTTGTGCAAGATTTGAATGTTGACTCGAGGGTTGACATTGATCGAACATCCTACCCCCACTACCTTGGCATCCATTGCATTTTCCATCTGCATCTCTCCATTACATTTCAAAGGACAAAATTCGGATCCTTTAGTATTTAATTACCTTCTACCACGAACGTATGATGACCATTGTCATTCTTACTTTCTAGTTCAAGATAATTAAATAGGGGCAGCTGTCGTACCCCAATTTTGTCCGGGCTTGTTTTAATTTCTTTTCAAAATTAATTTCAGTTTTATTTTTGCATCATACGCATAACATCACATTTGCATCATGAATAAATGCCGAAAATATCAATCAGAGGGAATTTATTTTAGAATAAAAAATCGGTTGAATTGTTTAATTTTTCTGAATAAAAATTGTACTCATTTTTAATTGGTAATTTTCTTTTTTTAGATATTTAATTTAATACTAGTTAGTTTTTGTAAATATTAATTAGTTTTTTTTTATATTAGTTGATTTTTAAATATTTAGTTTTTTCAAATAATTATTGGTTAGTTTTTTTTTATATATAGTTACTTAATTAAGTTAGTTAGTTTTTTTTAAAAAAAAATATATATTAGTTAGTTTTTTATTTTTTTATTATATTTTAATTAGTTTTCATATTAGTTAGATTTTGTAAAATATTAAGTAGTTTAAAATATTAATTAGTTTTTTCATATTAATTATTTAATTATATAATAAGTAGTTTAGTAATAACTATTAGTTAATTTATTTTAAATAATAAAGTGTAAAATATATGTATATATTGCATTGGATTCTCTATTCCATAAAAGACAAAAATTTTCAGTAACAAATTCAAAACTCCAACGTCTCTCTCTAGTCTCACATTCCACTAACCATTCCACTACTAACAACCTGTCTCCCTCTTGTACCAGAAAAAGAAAACGACAAAAAAATAAGAAAATAAAAGCAGGACACTATTCACTCTGATGGGGGATTCTCTCACTCATTAATTCACTCTGCAGAAATTCCTCTCAATCACGCTCTCATCTCTCTACCCCAAAAAACAACGCCTCTCATCCTCTCTCACTCATTAACCCTAAAAATTTTTTCACTCTCTCACTCTCAGGCTCACACGCTAACACTCACCCTCATTACCTTCACTATTCATTCATCGCCTCTCCCTACTTCGCTCCAAACCCCATCTCCGCCGAATCACCATTCACTCACAACCCATAAATCCTATCCGCCGTAACCCAGACGCACAACCCTCGTTTCAACCGTTATCCACTGTTCACCAAAAACTCCTCACAATCCCTAAACTCTCCAAATCTCTCACTCTCAACTCTCAGCTAAAAAACCTAGCCGCCGCTTCACAAAACCAACCCTCTCCGTCTTTCTCTTAGCCTTCGCCCTCCATCTCCATCATCTCAACCCTTCTTCACTAACTCACACAAACCTTCATCAATCGTCATCATAACCTTACCACCACCGCCAAATCGAATCGCCGTTCTTCATCGCCCCGTAGCCGCTCGAAACCTCATTCGACCAACCCCAAAACCCATCTTCATCTCTTCATCGCCGTTACCGTACAATCCCTCGCCGCCGTGAAGCTCACCTTCAGATCGACGAACACCCCTAAATACAAATCTCCAACCGTCACAAACCCACCCTCCGTTAATGCCAAACCCTTAAAATCAAACCCATTCCGCACTACCTCTCAACCGTTCCTGTCAAAAAAAATTAACTCTCGGAAATGTGTTGTTGCTGTAATTTGCTGTTTTTCAGGGAAAAAGTTTGAAGGTCAAAGAGCCATGGATATATTGGGTGAAGCAAGCTGTGCGGATTGTCAAAACGCCGAAGACATGACGATTGGATAAGAGATCTCAAGCTGCTGCTGTTATTGATTTGGGCTCTATTGCAGTTACTGCAATTACGGTAACTCCTCGGGTTAACTTTTCGGCAGTGGTTACAAACCTGTTTTCGTCATCTTTTCAATTCATTAGGTTCTGTTTAGGTTTAGAATCATTAATTTTTTATGTGTTATGTTGAATTTGTGCTGATATCTGTTAAACGTATTTAACTGCGAGCGAGGTTTCACTTCTGTTTAGGTTTTGAATCAGTGTGCAGGGGTTGTCTGATTTGTAATTTCTAATTAGCCTTTTAATCCTGTCGATATATGTTTCGTTTTAATTGCAATTTCTTTGATTTTCTTCAAATTCTGTTTTGGTGTAGCATTGAGACAGATTGATTATTGAGGTAGATTGATTACTAAACTGAGGTGTAATATTTGGACAAATTGGTTCTGTTTTAATGTAGTGTGTAGACATAGGAGTTTTTCAATTAAGCTGTCAAAAAGTGTTTTAGCTTTTCCAATGGTCATCTTTCTTATCTTGAAAATTTGAGTTATGGATGTTTATGATTGCTTTGCTCTGTGATATGCTTGATACGATTAAGTGGAAACCGAACTGTTCATATTCTTGATACAATTTGATTCTAGATTTTTAGTTGAATTTTGGTGTTTACTGTTATTATTGTAAATAAACTTGTAAATATTAAATTGATTATGTTTACATTTGATGCATGAATCAGATTTTTTTTTAAAACGACATCGATAATACTGTCATCTCACCATAACCGGTTTTTTAGCACATTTTGTGACTACCATGATTCGAGTTTTGTAAATCAATGTTATCATATGTTTCTTTTTCTAATTAATCAATTTAATTGTTGTTTAATTAATTAATTAACATTAATTTTAATTAACATAATTATATTTTCTAAGTGAATAATTTTGGTGATTAGTTTTAGTTAAAGTAATTAATTAATTCAATCAAATTTTGAGAAATTAATTTGGTTAATTAGAAAACCATAATCATTTCATTCCAATTCCACCATCTTTTCATAAATCATTTTTTCAATTTCAATTTTATTTCAATTCATCATCCAACACAAATAAATTTCACAAACACAAACACAAATCATTTTCTTCAAATAACTCAATTTCAAAATTCATTTCAAATTTCCAAACACAAATCATTTTCTTCAAATAACTCAATTTCAAAATTCATTTCAAATTCAACTCCAAATCAATTTTTTTTTTAAACCAATACAACTTCTAAAGAATTTTTAAACATAAATTTGGGATGAAAAAGAGATAGGAAGCGTACGCTTCATTATTTCTCAAGCACTTGAACAATTGGCGTACGCCATATTGCACGAGTTCTTGTCATTCGATTAAACCTTAATCACACATTTCAAATCACTTTTCAAATTCAAATTATTCAAACCACTTTTTTTTCAAACTATTCAATTTCAAAATCATTTTCTCTTTCAAACATAAGCATGGGATGAAAAGGAGATAGTAAGCGTACGCTTCACTATTTCTCAAGCACTTGAACAATTGGCGTACGCCATATTGCGCAAGTTCTTGTCGCCCGATTAAATCTATAATCATACAATTTCAAGTCACTCTTCCAAATCAAATATAAATTCCAAATTCAAATCATTCAAACCAAATCATTTTAAATCATAATCATTTCTACACATTCCAAATCCTTTTAATTAATTTTTGGATGAAAAGGAGAATAGTGAGCATCCGCTTCATTATCTCTCGATTATACGAATAATTGGCGTACGCCACATTGCTCGAATCTTCGTCATCAATTCAAACCTACAAATCCAAAATACAAACTATTTTCTAAATCAAATACAACATCTAAAAACCTATCTTTCACAAATTAAATTTCGGATGATAAGAGATAAGAGGCGTACGCCTCACAATCTCTCGATTATTTGGATAATTGGCGTACGCCATATTGCACAAATTATCGACTTCCGACTAAAACATGTTAAATAAACTTGGATAAGGGAATAGGTGGCGTACGCCTCATTATTCCTTGAATAAGCAAGTAGGAGGCGTACGCCTCACTACCGTGCATATTCAACATCCACAAACAAACTTTCGATAAAAATTCGAACGAAAAAGGGAATAGAAGGCGGACGCCTTGTTATTCCTCGAAAGAATTGGACGATTGGTGTACACCACATTGCTCAACCTTTCGTCGTTTTCCAAAAACATCTCAACAAGTCAAAACTAATTTCTCGCCCCCGAGCGATCGAAACCTAACTTCTCGCCCCCGAGCGATCGAAACCAAAACACCCAAACACATCAATTCAACCTGTCACCCCCGCGTGACCAAAAAGAACACTGTCAATCCTTTCTAATGCGCACAACAAACCAGTGCTTAAGCCTCCCCCGAGAGTAGACAAGCCAGCGTTTAGCCTTTAGAACGCCGACCTACACAGTCGTTCATCAAAACAAAACCCACCAAATATTCGTAGTAGCCCGAACTACGAATGCTCTGATTTCCTTATTGCACCATAAGGATACGTAGGCAGGAGATTGCTGTATCTTCGCGAGCACACTAATAAAAAACTTCCCATTTCCCCATCATGAGGTCTTCATCCATATCTATCATCAATTCTAATCACTCAAAGCAAACAGATAAACAGTCAATTAACAGTCAAATAGCAAAATCAGACTAAGAGGTTCCCGTTGAGTACAACGGACGTAAGGGGTGCTAATACCTTCCCCTTACGTAATCGACTCCCGAACCCGAATATGGTTGCGATGACCATTGTTCTTATTTCTAAAGGTTTTCTCGATATTTTCCTATTCCTTCATTGGAATAAATAAAGTTCGGTGGCGACTCTGTTCGAACTAACATTTTTCCGCGTCCCATCGCGAGGGATCGCATTATCACATCATTTTTGAGGTGCGACATAATGGTTCTGTTGATCAGAGTCCTATTTATAAGTCGGATTTATGGACTTATTTCCGAGACGCCGGAGTTCTGTCCGCGGTATTTATCAGTGGGGATCCGTTTATTTCAGGATTCCTCGGGCTGGTTCAGATGATTTTGTGGTTATCAGATCAGTGAATCTCTGGTTGATGATGGTGATGTATCTTTCAGTTCCGTTTATTTCGGAACCTTGAGTCGGATTTGTGGTTACATAGTCCTTCAGATGGTTGTGATCAGTTCAGGGGCCGTAACTCAGTGCAACAGATGTTCAGATGACTCGGAGGATGACTATGCATTGCATTCATTCATCAGCATCATCACATTTTGCATTTACCTGCATCTAACACATGTTTATCCATATGCAGGGACATTTTTGATCGAGATCCTGGTAGAGAGACTTCTTTGCTCAGACATGAGGACCGGTTTGAAAGATGATGTTGTCTACAGTTTCTTTGACCCAGAGATTGGTGTGCTGAGAGATATGATAGCATTGATTACACCCGACCATGTGGGGATGTTCAGAGAGGCATACGGTGGTATTCTGAAGATGGTTTTCAGGTTCACAGACAGTGACAGGAGCGCCATTCATACACTTCTCCAGTTCTATGACCCGGGTTTGAGATGTTTCGTGTTCCCGGACTACTTGTTGGGGCCCTTGATGGAGGATTATGCTAGCATCCTGGGTATTCAGATCCGAGATCAGATTCCTTTCTATGCCATTCAGAGGGAGCCAGACCTCGCTGAGATTTCCCGTGCTCTTTATTTGAACCCGGAGGTGACAAAAGGGGGTTTGAAGGAGAAAGGAAAGTTATCCGGTTTTCATTTGAGTTTCTTGGAGGCTAAGGCCAAGGAACATGCTGCTTTGGGTAATTGGAAGACGGTCTGTGCCTTGATTGCTGTGAGCGTTTATGGGACCATCTTGTTTCCTAATCAGAAGAGCTTAGTGGACCATAATGCCATCAGATTGTTTGTACAGAGGAACCCCATTCCTACTCTGATTGGAGATGTCTATTACTCGGTTCATAACAGGAACGAGAAGCGGCGTGGGGGATTGGTTCGATGTTGCACTCAGCTGTTGTACAAGTGGTTTATGGGGTATTTGCCTTCCCGAGGTGCTTTTGTCGCTCTTGATCCCACGGTCAAGTGGTCGGTCAAGTTGATGGGTTTGCGAGCCACTGATCTAGCTTGGACTCATAACGGTATGGCTGGACAAGATTTCATCTACAGTTGTGGGAGTTTTCCCAATGTGCCTCTTATAGGAGTTCAAGGTTGCATTAATTACAACCCGACGCTTCTTAGGAGACAAATGGGGTTTGCTATGGAGGTTCCTCCTCTCGAGCGCGAGATTCAGGAGTCTTTCTATTTCCCGGCTGAGGGTAATCTGACGCGGTTGAAGCAGGTGTCTGGGGCATGGCGCAACATTAAGAGAAAGGGAAAGGTTCCTTTTGGAAAGGTTAACAGCACGTCCTTTCCTCCATTTGATGATTGGCTTCGGAAGAGAATTGAGCTCACGTATCTACCTTTTCCTGAAGGTGATCCTTGGTGTCCTTTGATTGAGGGTCCGCGTTCTTCTGTCAGTATGGAAGAATTCCTCGAGATGAAGAAAGCTAGAGATCAGTTGCTTGCAGAGAGAGCTGAATTGGAGATGAGTGTTGCTCGGATTCAGATCTCTAATCAGGAGATCAGAGTGAGGATGGAGGATCAGGATAAGTGACATGCCCTGGAAGTGAAGCGCTTTGAGATGGATACTGCCTATTATGGGAAGGTCAGCCAAGCCTTAGCGTCATCCACAAGGGAGCACGACATCACTAAAGAGAAGCTAGCCAGAGCCTCAAAGGTCATTGAAGATGAGAAGAGAAGGCAAATCCTTGTGAGGGATCAGAGGGAAGACAGAGTCAGAATCCTCGTCGCTGAGTGGGAAGCAAAGTTGAAGACCAAGGAAGCAGAGAACGCGAAGATCACTGCTGAGAGAGATCAGTATCTTGCTGAGAGAGACCATTACTTCAGACAGATGAAGATTCACCAGAAGGAGGTAAGGAGATTACAGCAGGAGAACACCGAGCTCAGGTTCACCGCAGAGTTTGCTAGGATGGTTGATGTAGGGCCTTCTGTGGGACCTTCGTCAGGCTAGACTTTATTCGTTTGTGTGGATTACCGTCAGGCCTGTTGACGGAATTCACTTGCTTGTATTTCCTTTCTGATTCTGGAGATTTGTATGTGACTTGTATCAGCTTGATGTATGACTGTGGCACTTATTGTGCACTTTTGATATGCAGTGGTTATTTTTCATTCAGTGATCAATCTTCAAGCTTTATTTGATTTCCTGTATGCACTCACACAGCACACACATGGTTGGGTGGTATTTTGCTAAATCATATATCTCTGATCTGTATGATGAAATCAAATGATGAATGTCAGAGTATTGCCGCCGGATTATTATCTGTCTCGATGAAACCAGGATCGAAAAGACAGAGTGTTCCTCATACGGATAGACATTGCATTCATGCATAATCATAATAACTTGTCTTCTATTTTGCAGGTGTCAGTGTCTAACCTGTTTGACTGATACAGGAATGATGAATCCACTCAACGCCGACGTTCTCGACTTGAAAGAGAAGATAGGTGAGTTGTTCAACATCATGCAAGGGCTCGCCGTGGGGCAGAAAGCAATCGCTGAGAGGTTGGAGAGGATTGAAAACTGGTTGAGAATGGGGAAAATCCAGGGAGATGCTCTGTCGTCTGGAGTAAAGAAGCCCTCTGGCAATAGTCAACGCCAGAAGGAAGTTGAATCAAGTGATGTGCATACCAAAAGGGGTAAAGATCGTTATCACCCGTATGCTGCCGCATTGACTATTCCTGCTGGTAGCTCATCTGTACTACAGCAACGGCAGTCACCTCCACAGAGAACACAGAAAGCTGGGGGCCAGGTGAGGAGAAGGACGACAGATCGTCATTTTAATAAGCCGCCCGTGACTTATGCCTCTCTGTTTAAAAGGTTGATGGATCTCGGGTTGGTGCAACCAAGGACATTGGTTCCAGGGAAACCGGATCAGAGGGTTGCAAGTTACGATGAAAATGTCAGGTGCGAGTTCCATGCTGATGCTCCCGGACATCACATTGAGGATTGCAAAGCTTTCAAGCATGTCGTTCAAGATTTGGTGGATTCTAAAGCCATCAATTTTGCACTGATGTCGGATGTTAATACTAACCCCGTGCCAAGGCATGGTCCTGTAAAAGTAAAAATGATGTCGAAGGACAAGAGGGGGATAGAGGTGACTGAGAAGGATCAGTTAAAAATTCCAATGTCTGTGGTCCCAAAATGTCTGACGAAAAGTGGAGCATGCCCTAGTGTTGATAATTGTTGTGCGGCTGTCGCCACAAATGGGCGTGCAATGATGAGGGAAACAATTCAGGGAATGATTGAAGTAGGAATGGACGATGTAAGATGTAAAGTACCCAGTCTGGCAGTTGAAACCGTCAAGGTGGAGAACGCCATTCTTGCTGAGAAAGAGAGGAAGATGTCCATTTCTTCTTACAAACAGGCAGTGGAAGTGGTGAGAAATGGAGGGATCCCAGGCTGGGGAAGGATCATAGGCATCGTGGTAAAGGCGGATATGTTTGGGATTGGCTATCAGGAAGGCCAAGATTCGTCTGAGCAAAACAGAGGACGTCGTCCACCGTTCACATTCGTCAGTGCTGGAATGTTGGATCCAGATCACGCCTATACAGTGGGTGAAGAGATTGACAGTGACCGCGAGCTGGAGTCGTGGATAAAATCGTGCGTACCAGGAAGCTGGAAGGCCTAACAGATCATCACTGTCATTCTACTGGAAGAGTAATATTTCTGTTTTCAGTTTTTATTTGCATGAAAGCTGTACGTTTTACCCGAAGCGTAATGGTTCATTGTAAGGGCCATCTCATATGTTTCATTGTGCAACGTTTTGCATCATTAATAAATGGATGTTTTTGTAATTAAAAGCGGTGTTCCCTGTTTTTTTCATTTATTTTTGCAGTTTAAAAACAAATAAAAATGGCAATGTTTGTTTTCACTTTTTCCCCTTTTTGATTTGTCTCGTTCCGACTTCGAAAAATAATTCTCCGGATCTCATTGATAACAATTTGGTTACACCTCATATGACTTCGACAATCCGATCTATCATGCCAAAGAAGAAGGCGAAGAAGATTGTGATCTGCTGGAATTAGCCAGTTTGTTGAAACAAGAGGAGAAGGTGATTCAGCCGCACGAGGAGCGATGCGAGATTGTTATTCCAAGCGCCGCCGAGGTCAGAAAGGAAGTGAAAATTGGGGCCGCTTCAGAGGCGAGTCGAAAGCAGAATGGTAGCCCTGTTAAAAGAGCAGGTGGATACCTTCGCCTGGTCGTGTCAGGATATGCCAGGGTCGGATATCGATGTCGTTGTGCACAAGCTATCATGGAGAGAAGACTGTCCTCTAAAAGAAGCGGAACGCCGGTGCCACGTATCAGAGTGACTTTGTTTCATGATATGATTCATCATGAAATCAATTGTTATGTTGATGACATGATAGCAAAGTCCCAAACAGAAGAGGGGCATTTGGTAGATCTGGCCAAGTCGTTTGACTGGTTGAGATAATTCAGACTGAGGTTGAATTCGAATAAGTGCACTATCAGAGTGCGGGCCGGTTAGTTGCTGGGGTTTATTATAAGTGGAAAAGAGGAATCGAGGTTGATCCTGCTAAAGAAAAAAACAAAAAAAAGAAAAAAATAGAAAGAAAAACAAGAAATGCCTGAGCCGAGAATGGAAAGAGAGGTTCGTGGTCTCCTAGGTAGATTGAACTACGTTTCACGGTTCACATCTCATCTATTAGCCACGTGTGAACCCATTCAAGATGTTAAAAAAAAAAGATCAAACGGTCAGGTGAAATAATGATTGCCAAGGGGCATTGAGAAATAAAAGAATGAGTTGCAGGAACCTCTGATTCTGATGCCTCATGTGGAAGGAGCAATTGTTAATTCTGTACTTGACGGCCTTCGAGGAGTCTACGAGGTGTATGGGGTCAGTATGACGAGTCATGTCGAAAAGAGCATGCAATTTACCTTAGCAAAAAGTTTGCCGACTGTGAAATAATACATTCACTGCTCGAGAAAACTTGATGTACTTTGGCATAGGCTGCTCGCCGACTGAGACAGTGTATGCTGGTTCATACCACTTTGTGGATTTCTAAGATGGATCTGATCGAGTATGGGTTTGAGAATCTAGCATTGACCGGACGGGTTGTGAGAGTGCAAAAGAATATTGACTGATTTGTGATGCTCTCGGAAAGCAATCAAGGGGTGTATTGTCTGATTACCTCGCCCGGCAACCCTTTGAGGATTATCAACTGAGGAAGTTTGAGTTCCCTGATGAGGACATCTCGAGGTGCTCAAATCGAAAGATTGAGAGTAACCGATCCCGGAGGAGGGGCCTGACCCTGAATCCGAACGGATTCTGATGTCTGATGGGGATGTTAACGTGAATGGTAGGAGTTGGTGTTGTTTTGGTTACGCCAAAGAGATCCCATATTCCTTTTATTGCCCGGATAACATTTGAATGCACCAGCAAGCACTACGCCAAAAAGCGCTTTTAACAGCGCATCTTAGACAGCGCTTTTAACAGAAAGCGCTGTCTAAGGTTAAAATTAAAATAAAGCGCTGAAAATGTTCCAAGAAAATACTAAAAGCGCTGTCTAAGGGGGGGTCTTAGACAGCGCTTTTTAAAAGCGCTGTCTAAGACCCCCCCTTAGACAGCGCTTTTAGGAAGCGCTTTTAAATATAGACCTTAGACAGCGCTTTTGATAAAGCGCTGTCTAAAGTCTTTAAATTAAAAAAAAAAATAAAACCAAAAGCGCTGTCTAAGGGGGGGTTTAGAAAGCGCTTTTGGAAAGCGCTGTCTTAGGCATACCTTAGAAAGCGCTTTACACAAAAGCGCTTTCTAAGGTCTTATTAAAATAAAATTTCAGACCAGAAAAGCGCATTCGTTCTCTGTTATTTCGTTTTCCCTCTTCTTCACTTACGCCTTTTCCTCTTCCCCTACCTTCGTCTCAACTCACACAATAACCCTACCTTCTCACTCTCGGCGGCCGTGGTCACGTATTGAAGCTCTGGAAACAAACCCTAAATAACTTTGGTACCGGCGGTGCTCACGTATTTCTTCTCACCCTTTTTCTTCCATTTCGCTGAATCACTACACACCCTTTTCCACACTGACAAGACTGTACTCTGTCTCTTTCAAACAAGGTATGTGTTTTTGGAATTTGATTTTGGAATTTAGAGCACCCATTTCGCTGTATGCATGTGTTTTTGGAATTTGATTTCTGTTAAAGATTGATTTTTCTGCTGATTATTAGTCATCTCAAGATTTGGGAGGTTGGATGCTTGTTTTGTGGGTGTTTAATCATTTGATTTTCTGTTTTTTCTTCTAAATTTTGCTTGTTTAACAAATTATGATGCTGAGAATAGATATATTTTATTTTCTTCGTGTAAACATTATAATTTTTCTTCCTGCTACTTGTGAGAGGTATGCCTAAATATCTAAAAAGCATATGACTAACAACAAAATGAGTCATGTTTTGGATTACCTGTTGATCACTAGGCTCCATTTTTCCAAAATAAACTCTGCACTTGTTAGGGTTAACCTCCAAACCAGTAACTTGAGAAAACTCGTTGAATTTCTGCATGACCAACTTAATAGATGTTGGATATCCCCTGGTAAAAATTAGCAAATGCCTTGGAGGTTGGTTGCAGTGGAGCCAACTAAATTGCTATAGAACCTCATAATTTCACTTTCAAACTCTTCATGCTTAGTTAAGATATTAGCATACTCCATAGTCATGGAACTAATATTACTTTGATTTTGCTTACTTTTGAGAGAAGCATAGAAGTACTTATTATTACTATCTCCCAGTTTGAGCCAGTCCACCTTCGATCTTTGTTTCAACAAGGTTTTTCAATTAACTTAGAAATATATTAGAAATAGAGACTACAATATAATCAATTAATAAAAGAAGAAAAATTTAAGAATTCGCTTGATTAAATTATGAATTTGCACAAATATTTCACTAACAATAAAAATAACAAATATTTCACTTTTATCTTATGTATATTATGATAAACTTTAATCACAAAATATCTTATCTTCCCTTTTATCTTATGTATGTTATGATCCATTTTTTATGCCATCATAATATTATCATGAATATTTCTCCCTAATACAAAGCGTGATTGAAAAGGAGAGATAGTTGGAGGAATAATAATCTTCAACCTATTTACAACCACTTTGTTAATAATTTTATACGACATGGTTTAATTGTTTACTTTAATAAGTAGGAAAACCATGGATAAAACATGGATCTGTGCCGATCGAATGACCAAAGAGTACGAGAGTGGGGTTTTGGAATTCGTTAAGTATGCTGTTCAACACGCTGAAAACCCCAGACGAATGCATTGTCCTTGCTTGCGTTGTTGTTATATTGGTAAGGTTGACGCACATGGATTGAAATCGCATTTGCTGAGGCATGGAATTGATCAAAGTTATCAGTGTTGGATATTTCATGGTGAGAAAATTAACGAGAATGTTGAATCGAGTGGAAAAAGTAGTACGACCTATGCTTCATACGACAAAGACACGGAAACATACGATTGTGATCGAGTTGAAGAGATTGTAGAAGCACTGGAAGAAGATCTTCATGATTGTCCTGAAATGTTTGAGAGGATGGTAAGCGATGCTGAGAAACCGTTGTACAAAGGTTGCACTAAATTCTCAAGACTTTCTGCGGTATTAAAGTTGTACAACTTAAAGGCGGGTAATGGATGGTCGGATAAAAGTTTCACAGAGTTGTTGGCCCTTATGAGAGAAATGCTACCGGATGATAATGTTCTTCCTAATCGAACCTATGAGGCAAAAAAAATGTTGTGCTCTATTGGCATGAGCTATGATAAGATACATGCTTGTCCTAACGATTGCATTTTGTTTCGTAACGAATATGCAATGTTAACTGAGTGCCCTAAATGCGGTTTGTCTCGATATAAGAAAAGATTATCTCCCGCAAAAGTCTTATGGTATTTTCCGATAATTCCGAGATTTAGGCGCATGTTTCGTAGTGAAACCGATGCAAGACATCTTACTTGGCATGCAGATGAAAGAATTATTGATGGAATGTATCGGCATCCGGCTGATTCACCACAGTGGTCGAAGATTGATAATGATTATCCTGAGTTTGGATCAGAAGCAAGAAACCTTCGATTGGCATTATCTACTGATGGAATGAACCCACATGGTCTTCAAAGTATCTCACATACCACATGGCCTGTGATTCTTATGATTTATAACCTACCTCCGTCGCTATGTATGAAGCGTAAGTACATGATGTTATCTATGTTAATCTCTGGGCCTAAACAACCAGGGAATGACATAGACGTATACTTGACACCTCTGATCGAAGATTTAAAGATTTTGTGGGAGAACGGTGTGGAGGTTTATGATGGATATAGGAAAGAAAGTTTCAATTTGAGGGCGATGTTGTTTGGCACAATTAATGATTTTCCAGCATACGGTAATCTATCTGGGTATAGCATTAAAGGTCAACGTGCGTGTCCTATTTGTGAAGACGGAACCGATACGATTCGATTGGAACTTTGCCAGAAGAATGTGTTTCTCGGTCATCGTAGATTCTTACATTCTAAACATCACTACCGTGGGTGGAGAAAAGCATTCAACGGAGACACCGAACATCGTAGAGCTCCACCCGCATTGTCAGGTGAACAAGTTTTTGAAAAGGTGAAAGATGTGCGTACTGAGTTTGGCAAGCCTTTTGCACATAAGATTGTGAAAGGTGGGTGGAAGAAAAGGTCGATATTTTTTGAATTGCCATATTGGAAGTCTTTGTACGTGAGACATTTTCTCGATGTTATGCATATTGAAAAAAACGTATTTGAAAGTGTTATCGGTACATTACTCAATATAAAAGGCAAGTCTAAGGATGGCCTTAAAGCAAGGGAGGACATGTTAAAAATGGGAATGAGAACTGAATTAGCACCCGTGAAGAAAGGAAGACGAACATATCTACCACCTGCTGCTTTTACTTTATCTAGAAAGGAGAAAAAAATTTTGTGTAAGTCTCTGAGTGAAGTTAAGGTTCCAGAAGGATACTCATCTGATATCAGAAGACTTGTTTCTATGAAAGACCTCAAGTTGAAGAATTTGAAGACACATGATTGCCATGTTATAATGGAACATTTTCTACCGATAGGTATACGTTCTATTTTGCCTGAAAAAGTAAGAAGTGCCATAACTAAATTGTGTTTTTTCTTTAGGTCAATTTGTAGTAAGGTGATCGATCCCGAGATCTTACCAACACTACAAAAAGAGATTGTAATTACCTTGTGTGAGCTTGAAATGTATTTTCCTCCGTCTTTTTTTGACATAATGGTTCATTTAGTTGTTCATCTTGTGAAAGAGACACAGTTGTGTGGACCAGCTTATATGAGATGGATGTACCCTGCTGAACGGTATATGAAAATATTAAAAGGGTACGTGAAATCCCGAAGTCGACCAGAGGGTTGTATTGTTGAACGATACATTGTTGAAGAAGCTGTTGAGTTTTGTACTGAATATTTGTCTAACGTTCAATCGATTGGACTCCCCAGAGCTCAGATTTTCGACAAAATGGAAGGTAAAAAATTAATTGGGAATAAAATTGTGACAATATCAAGGGATGAACGGGATCAAGTTCATTTGTATGTTCTGCACAATAATAATGAGGTTGAGCCATATGTTGAAATGCACAAGGATGTACTCCGAAGGTTAAATCCGAACAGAAATGAAAATTGGATAGTTATAGAGCACAATCAAAGTTTCATACAATGGTTGAAGGATCATATTTATTTGAAGCGCTCTTCAGATCCTTCTTCGGTAACAGAAAGGTTGAGATGTTTGGCGTATGGTCCAAGTTTGCATGTGTTTTCTCATAGCGCATATTCAATTAATGGATACACATTTTATACCAAAGAACAAGATGATAAGAGTACTATGCAAAATAGTGGTGTCACCGTGCTAGCTGAAGCAATGCATATATCAAGTATGAAGGACTTAAACCCCAAATATGCAAATTTGTCATATTTTGGAGTTATTGAGCATATTTGGGTGTTTGATTACGAGAAGTTTCAGATTCCCATCTTTGGTTGCAAGTGGGTGAATAGTAGTGGCATACGAATGGATAAGGCTGGATTTTTGCAAGTTGATTTTACTAGGGTGGGGTACAAAGATGAACCTTTTATTCTAGCATCTCAAGCTAAACAAGTGTTCTATGTGAATGACCCGAAGAGTACAAAATGGTCTATAGTGCTTTTCTCTAACAAAGTGACTGATGATAGCGGTGTCGATCAATGTGATATTGATGTTGAGAATGAGTCATGCATTAGACGGAATGAGTTGAATAGAAATGATGAAGTTGAGGATCTTATACCGGATGAGTCATATATAAGAAACGATCATAATGAGGGAATTTGGATCAATTCATCCGTACGCATTGCTAAGAAACAAGTGATTAATATTCCAACAAAGAAAAGAAAGAGATGTTAGTGACTTAGGTAAATTATCCATGGTTTCTTTATGTTTTTTTTCATTTGTTTTGATTATAAGTTATATGTGGTAATGCATGATTTCATTATATTTTTGTATTCAATTGCTTTGATTATAAGTTATATCTGATAATGCATGATTTCTTTATTTTTTTGTTTTCAATTGTTTTGATTATAAGTTATATTTGATATTTGATGGTTTCCTTGGTTTATTACAGGTTAGACATGGCTGATGACCAACATGAGGAAGTTAGTAAAGTATCCGCGGAAGAAGAAATCCGAAGAGGCATCACAGTAATGCGAAGGGTGGTCCAAGGAAGATCTCGAGGCATCATACTAGATGTCTCTTGGAACAACCAGGGACAACTTATAGAACCTAATGGGCATACCTTAACTAGTTTCATCGGTGCACTAGTAAGGAATGAAATTCCCATTACATGTGATGATTGGAGAAATAAAGAGTTGAAAGAGTCCAAAGAAAAAATTTGGAGTGAGATAAAGGTACAATCATTTGGCCCTTAATTATACGGTATCAATTATGTTTTTTTCAATTACCGATACTAACTATCAATCTGTATGTTTTTCTTAGCGATGTTTTAACATCGAAGAAGAAAGAAGAGGGTTTTGCATGAAATTGGCCGGAAAGCTTCTTAGAGGGTTTCGGACATTTTTATCATCCAAGTTCCTTAAGGATGCGGATGGTAATTTTGTGGATGCGAAGCTTCCTAGAAAATATGAAAGTTTGATATCGGCTGAAGAATGGGAAGCTTTCAAATCCAAGAGACAAGACCCGACTTTTCAAAGAATAAGTGCTACGAATCGGGAAAGAGCATCAAGTCCCGCATATCCGTACCGAAAAGGACGTGTCGGATATGGACGCTTAGAACAATCCATGGTAAGTATTTATAAATTGCGAAAACAAATTTGTTCATCATATATTAGTTTTATCTGATCAAATTGTATGACTTAATGTGTAGCTGCAGAAGGAGGAAAGTTCAGAAACATCTCTTCCTGCACATGTTTTGTGGAAGGAAGCCCGTGTGGGCAAATCTGGAGTTCCACAAGAAGAAGTTTTAAACGTATACCAGAAATGTGTAAGTATAATATTTTTTCATTAATTGAATAACATTTTTATACACATATTTGACAAGTATACGGTATTCATCTGATTTTTCAGGAGGAGCTATCTCAGTCTCTATCTCCCGATGATACTAAGAGCATACTTAGTCGGGCATTAGATGTCCCTGAGTATTCTGGTCGGGTGAGGGGTAAGGGATTTGGAGTCACTCCGACCTCCCTCAGTGTTAGAAAAGGAAAGGCTCCTAGTAATCGGGAGCTTCATGCAAGATTGGAAGCCATGCAAGCTGAGCTTGATGCATTGAGGAGAGAAAGAGAGGCTAGCGCCTCAACGGTATACAGAGATGCTTCGGACAAAAACAGTATCAACTGTACCTTTCAGCCGAACATTCCAGAGGTAATTACATATAATTGTCTTAAATTGAACTATTTGCTTAAATTATGTATTTGACATATATACACATTAACGATTTCTTGTTATTATTGGTTTTAGGGCATTTCCCATTGTCAGCTGTATTTGTCGTCACCACACTATCGGATGGTTGGCAAGGGAAAAGTGCATAACGTTAGCGGAGTATTACTCCACACTAGAGAGCTCCCTGCTGGATGTTTGAAGGTATCAGTTGATATTGCAGTTGACCCGAATGCATTATTACCATATCCTAGCGATGATTCGGATGCAACAACGGTGCACGAAGCAGTAGGTTCGTTTGTTGCATGGCCGACAAACCTCATATGCGTAGGATATGAGGTATGCTTAAAACTTATGTTAACTTTAATGTGTATATTCAAAGTTTAAAATTTATGCTTAAAATTTTACTTACATATTTTCCTTGATTATGTTAAATAGACTCCCACAAAATCCAAATCAAGAAAAGAGGTAATATACAATTATATGACATATATTCATGGAAGTTGTTACATTCTTAATTTGATCTAACTATTTGTATGACATGTAGGTTCAAGAAAATGAGGTTAGCAATGCCTCCGCACAACAAATAAAGGAGGTTAGGAACGCCTCCGCACGGGTAAAAAGTTCTGGTGCTAAGAAGACCGTAGCTAGGAAAAAACCTACCACCAAGTATAGGTCGTGCCTCAGGACATTTCTAGAGATGACCGATATACCGACCGGAGGTGTTCGGATTATACATATGGAGGAAGGGATTTTCGGCTTTGATTACGACCAAATGATTGGTAATGAAGACTTCATGCAAGTTTTTGGTCATGAAGAAATCGGCGTCAACATTGTCAATACATATATTAGGTAAATCCGGTCTACTTTGTTTTATTAATTAAACAACTTATGTTAATGATGTTTACTTTATGTTAATCCGGTTTACTTTATGTTTCAAAAGAGGTGTTAATGATGTTTTTATATTAGGTTTTTGTATGACAAATTGATGCGCCCCAATGATTTGGACGGGTCATTCGGATTCTTAGCACCCGCGAGCGTCAACTTAGGTTTAATCTTAAGTAGACCGCATACCGTGACGGAGTATGTTCTTCGGATCCTCATGGAGAATAAAGATGCGGAGAAGTTGTTTTTTATACCGTTTAATACCGGGTTAGCATTTCATTCTAAATTCATCTATTATAATTATTTTCCAAGTTACCATCTAACATTTGCCTAATCATTACAGTGGACATTGGTTGTTGCTCGCAATCAATCCTATCCGAGAAATTGTGTATTATCTTGACTCGTTAGGAAATGATTGGACAACATACCCGGATATGAAGGACCTAATTGACACGTAAGTGAGAATGTTCAAAATTTTTCTTAGTTTATGTGAATTGTTCTAATTTCTTCATTTTTATTTTATTAGCGTCCTACAAGCTTTTCGGGCCCAACGAGATATCCAAACCTCAAGGAGGAGCGCCAACCGCATTACATGGATTAAAGTGGCGGTATATTTTTAATTACCACATTTTTTATTATATTAGTGATGACACTTGATAAAACTTAGGATTTATAATCCATATTTTTTTTTCATGTAGTGTCCTCAACAACGTAATCAAATAGATTGCGGGTATTTCGTGTTGAGGTTTATGCGGGATACTCTTGCTTTGGGCCGATTAGTGATTCCCACCGATGTATGTATTTCTAACCTATGAGTTATTTTTATATTTACACATATCTCATATAATTAAATAGTTGGAATTAATTCAAAATATGTTATATTATTATGTAGTACTTTGAGGAATTCAAGTGTGCATTTTATACAAAGGATCAAGTGGACGAAATCAAAGAGGAGTGGTGTCAATTCATGATAGAGCTCAAAGTTTTTTCATAAATTTGTGTAATTAATGTGTACATTTGTAGTATATGTAATGACTTGTAAATGTGTACATAAATTTGTATATATTTTGATACTAATTGTCATATTTGTAAATGTGTACAAAATTGGTTTGAATTGGTATATATATATATATTTGTTAGCCAAAAATTGGTAGAAAAAAGGCCAAAATGGCATGTATAAAATGTGATAACTGTCTGTCAAAATCTGGTTGAAAACAGGTAGAAATTCTGGTTTATAAACCTGGAAAAAATGGGATTTAAAACAAAAGCTACAAAAATTTTCGTATACATTAGACAGCGCTTCTGTAAAAAGCGCTGTCTAAAGGGGGGGTTAGAAAGCGCTTAAGGCAAAAGCGCTGTCTAAGGGGGGGGGGCTTAGACAGCGCTTTTTGAAAAGCGCTGTCTAAGCCCCCCCCCCCCCCCTTAGACAGCGCTTTTGCCTTAAGCGCTGTCTAAGGTATACCTAAAAAAATTAAAATTGGGGGGGCTTAGACAGCGCTTTTTGAAAAGCGCTGTCTAAGCCCCCCCCTTAGACAGCGCTTTGGCCAAAAGCGCTGTCTAAAGTATACCTAAAAAAATTAAAATAGGAGGGTCTTAGAAAGCGCTTTTGGCCAAAGCGCTGTCTAAGGGGGGGGGGGCTTAGACAGCGCTTTTAAGATTTAAAAAAGCGCTGTCTAAACCTTTAGCAGCGGAGGTTTAGACAACGCTTTAAAGTGCTGTCTAAGGCCAAAAAAAGCGCTGTCTAAGGTCTTGTTTGGCATAGTGAAGTGTGGCTGAGTACGAAGCTGGTATACTGGGTATTGATCTCCGGTGCGTACATCTACTGGGGCAACGCTTTCTCGTTGGTATATGGAATGGAAGCCGTGCTACCAGTTGAGGTTCAAATTCCCTCTTTGAGAGTCCTGATAGGCGTGAAATTGCAAGAGGCTGAATGGGTAAGGACCCGGTACGAAGAGTTAAGCCTGATCGAGGAAAAGAGGCTGGCATCCATTTGTCATGGGCAGTTATACCAGCAACGGATGAAACGTGCTTTTGACCGAAAGGTACGACCTCGGGTATATCATGTAGGTGATATGGTGTTGAAAAGGATCCTTCCTCCTCAAAACGATCGTAGGGGCAAATGGGCACCCAATTATGAAGGTCCATTTGTGGTCAAGAAGGTTTTCTCTGGCGGAGCCTTGTTGTTAACGACCATGGATGGCGAGGATTTTCCATCCCCTGTGAATGCGGACGCAGTTAAAAAATACTTCGTATAAAGAGACCCGCTGGACGAAAAGAATAAAACAGTCCAGGCAAAAATGGGCATCCCGACGAACCAAAAAACAGAAAGAAAAGGTTCGGGCAAAAATTAGGGATAAAAATGAAAAAAACTGTACACCCGGCAAGTCGAAAACCTGAAAAGGCGACTTGGGCAAAAAAGGGTATCCCGGTGGATTGAAAACCCGAAAGGGTGGTCCAGGCAAAAGAGGGATTGAAACGAACAACTGCGTCTGGCATGATCGTTTGCTTTGGTTAAGGCACATGGATAATACCCGATAGGGATCAATCGGAAGCGTCTTGTTCAGAAGGCAGAAAACACGGAGAGTCTGAGGACATATGGGGTGTAACCGAGTTGGAACTCGATGAGATCGTGGTTTCACATTGCCATTAGGATAGATTTTTTCCTTTTGTGTGCAATTACCTCTTTTCAGGAATTGCTTCCTTTGTATTGCTCACTCATGGGCCACACTTTTTCAATCAATAAAAATGCATGTTCAGTCAAATAATTTTGTTTTTGTTTTTCATCACCGCTTTGATTGCAAAAACATCCAGTTATTCTTGATAAAGAATCTTTGCATTTTAAGACATACAGGTCCCTTCCAATGCATGTTTATAAGATTGAAAGCTTGAAATCTTATTTGGAAGGTTGAGTGACCCAAGTGTTGAAATCTTGACACGCCTGGGGCACGTTTTTATCTAACGATCTCGTTTGCAGGTAATGTTAGGTATCCTCACTCACTTGCAGGTGGTGATGTGGAAGCTTTCGATGAAAGATCCCCGAAGAGTACGATAAGGGACGAATAAGGGGAGGGAAGATGAAAAGACGGTGAGGACACGACGATCCTGGATTAATCAAGAAGACTCTTCAAAGTCTGATATTGAAAAGTTTGTATAGATCCCCGTGGAGTCCGATCAGGGACGAATAAACAGAAGAATGGTGAAAGGACGGCGAAGGACACACGACGATCCTGGATATTAATCAAGAAGACTCTTCAAAATCTGAAGATTGGAAAGTCTGTATGAGTCCCAGGGGTTCGTTCTTCGCAGAGTACGGAGCCGTTGGGAATACAAGGTGATGAATCAGAAAAGTTCAGATGAGTCTGGGAGTTCTCAAAATTGGAAAGCTGACATTGGAGTTGGATGTTGAATACCAAGGTTCGGCGAGTCGACGGGTATTCGGTACCAGACTTTCTTATCTCCCCAAGCCGAGTCGAAATGATTAATTCCCCAGCAGATTCAAGGTCCGTGGCTTCCTGTAGCACCTCAAATTTGCACCTATCATTGTGCATACCATCTCATATTAAGTCATAGCATATCATGATACATTGCATAGCATTTGCATTGTCCTAGTTGCCTCAAGAGCAAGCAAGCAAGAATTAAGTCAAACTGATCAGGAGATCAATCAACCAGTCAAGCAAAGTTGTTTCTCAAGGAATCAAAGCCCTAGGGTTTGTCCAACAAGTTCACATGACTTGGAGGTCTGTTTGAAGTGTTCAAGTCAAGGGTTGAAGGCTCAAAGGTCATCAGTTCATGTACAGACAATCAGAAACCCTAAATAGTCAACAATCAATCAAAGCAGTGGATGGTGGCCATTCTTGTGGAATTTGGGCACCATGGTCAATAATCAAGAGTCCATACAACTTGGGACATCATTTGAAGTCAAGGTCTTAAGGAATTAGGGTTTGGAATTCATCAGAAGTGCACAATCAGTCCAAAACCCTAGAAAAGTCAAAGTTGGTCAACTGTGATTGATTTTATGGTTTTGATGGATGGAAATGGTTTGAAGGAGCTTCTTCATGTCCTAATAGGCCTTATATGTCATGGCAATCAATATCATGGAAGAATTTGAAGCCAATCAGAAAATTTCCAGAAATAGAAACTGGACCTGTAATTTCAACTGCCAAAAATAGAAACTTCTTGATCCTCAACTTGCATCATGATAAAAGCTCCAAATGAATTTTTGCCCAACATGAAAGTTGAAGATCTTGTTCTCCCATTTTCAAAAAGTCCAAGAACTCTCAAATCCCATGTGTGGTTGTCAAGATATGATCAATTCATTTTCATCAATTTTTGAACTTCAAAGAGGCATATCTCTCAAACCATAAGGCCAAATTTGGTGGGGTTTTTTCCTACAAACCACATTTTTCATCCTCTTTCCAAAAATGTAAATTTCATGACCTAAAACCTTACCATTCAAAATGGCATTTTTTGACCTTTTTCATTAAAAATCAAAGTTTGACCCAAAGTTGACTTTTTGATTTATGGACTTTTTGCACAATTGGCCAATTGGGATTCACTCTATACCATATTTGTGACATGTTCCAAGCTTAATTCCATGTTCATTTCATCATTATGTCATAATTTTGGCCAAAGGTATAAATTGGTGCAATTTTGCAAATGGCATCTTTAAAACAAAACAAGTTAACAATGCATGGTGCAGACCAAAAACAGTTGAGTTACAGGCCATTTTGCAGCCAATGCCAAGCCCAGCTCGTGTAGATTACACCCTCCATTTTTCACTTATGCAAGTTTAGCAACTTTTGCAATTAGCTTCATAAAACAAAAACAAAGTGAGCAATTCTTGAGCAAGTGAAAAACAGCATAAGTATTGGTCCTGTACAGCATAACCAAGGCCCAATTTCGCAGCACATACACCTCCATTTATTCATTTGCTTCCAACATTAGCAATTTGCATTTTGCTCCTTAAGTTAAAACATGGTTTAGCATTTCACTAAGTGAGCTTAAACAGACCATATAAAAGATGATTCTCAGCATTTGCAACCCTAGCCACAACTTGGAAACCACAGAAAAACTGCATTCTCTCCTCTCTTGCAAATTGGCATCTTGACTCGATTTGAGAAAATCAGCAAAGCACACAAGAAATCCTTGGTTCCTCCATGCTCTAAACAACATTTTGAGTTCATTTTTACCATCAATCACTAGCTGGAAATCCCTTTTGTGCTGCTGCTACAAGAAGCTACCAACAATGGCAAACATGGATTCAGGTTATCTCATGCATTTGTGAGTGAGAATAGCTCCACCATCTACCATTCCAAGGCCAAAGGAGCATCTGTATCGAGCTGAATCCATCAAAACCTCACTGCATTTCGCATTTCTTCAAAACCAAGTAAGGATTCAAATCCCTTCTTTCTCCATGCTATTATATGTTTATGAAAGGTCCTTCCATGCTTGTTCTAATGCAGCTTGAACCATGTTGAATGATCTATTGTATTGAGAGAAATCTGATTTTATTTTTTTGTGTACAAATGAATTTTTGATCGATTTGCCATGCTAGATTTGTTTCGATGGAATGTGATGATATATTTGTGATACTGGATGAATGTTGAGGAGATTGGCATACCTAATTTTGATTTCTGGGCACAATAAATTTTCGAGTTGCATGAGGTTGTTGAGTTTATGCTGTTCATGTTTAAACATTACTCTGTCCAGGTTTTCTCCCTCGATTAGGTGTGTTTGTTGATGATTAATGTTGCATGATGATGATGTTGCGTGGCCATGTTGGTTTCTTGATGTTGTTCATGTGTTGTTGATTTAATGATGAATGATGCTGAATGTTGCTGTAAATGTCAAAACCCTAGTTGCTTGGAACTTTGCCCAGAAACATTGTTGATTGGCTGTTGTTTTTCGTGGTACTGTTTCATTGAGTTTGGGCCAACCACAACATTTCCCGTGTCCCTCTGAAGCGCTGCCGTTTTGTTAAATGAAAAGCTTATTTACGCTTTTGCCACTGTTGACTAAGTGTTTGACTTGCCATGCCTTGTATTTTGTTCATGTTGCTTCAAATATTCATCCATCTTCCACAATTCATTTCTCTTTCAATTCTCATCCAAAAATCCTGAAAATTTTTCCATCATGTTCATGATTGAGTCTAGTTTTTAATTGTGATTTTTAATGATTTTTCCATTGGTTGGATTTTTTATGGTAATTATTTTCCCAACATGTATGCATAAATGATACCCTTGGCCATTTCAATTGTGAAATAATGATGTTGCATCCAATGAGTTTGAAACTTTTTGTGGTGAAACTAGACACATTGACCTTTGTTTCCATGTAGAGTTTATGCATTTCTTATTTGTGGTTTGTTAGTTGTGAATTTTTGAACTAGGGTGTGACAATTTGTGTCACACCAATGATATGCAAATGTATGATTTTTGTTCACATGTCTCCTGGCCTCCAAATGACCCCAAATTCTGCATGATTGATCCTTGATATGTCTAGTTGATGTATGAATTTTCCTGGAATTAATTGCCCTGTTTCCAATTTATGTGAGAATTTTCTTCCATGCTTGGTCATTTGTTGACTTTTTGTGCTATACATTGCCAAATCTTTTGGGAAATTTTCATAACATATTGTATGACCATGAAATTTCATATGTGATAACTAGACACCTCAAGCTTTGCATTAGTGTTAATCTCATTCATTTCTCTTCTGTTTTCAATTTGATATGATTTTTTGAAGTTGACCCATGCTTGTTGACTTTCATTGTGCTTACTTAAAATTGGTTTGGCTTCATGATTTTAGTTGTCTGCCTTCCTCTCATCCAAATGCCATGAAATTTTACATGTCTACCATGTTAGATGTTAGGATTGAGTGTGATTTATTTGATGATTTTTGAAATTGTTTAGGTTGACTTTTGATGCAAGTCATTCTGTTGACTTTTGTATGCTTTCCTTTGCCTTACTTTGACTTCAAATGTTCATGAAATGATCATAATGCATGATTTGAATGTGGGCCCAATTGTGATTGCTTTCTAATTGGTTGACTTTGACTTTGAGTTGACTTTTCCTTGCTGCCTTGACTTTTTCTTTCATCTTTGACCCTAGGCTAGCCCTAGTGGTCCTTTGGACTTATGTTGAGTTCATCTGTTTCAGGTTGAGCATAGTGCTTCCAAGATCATACCAATTTGATTGATGTTTGTTTGTCTATATTGTGCTAACCTTTTGTTTTGTAGGTGACTCATGTAACTTGAGTCTTGCTTTGCACAGTTGACCTTCTGTGGTTGACTGTTTATCCATTTCCTTTGGTTTTAACTGTTGAACTGTTTACTGATTGGTTTGAATTTTTCAGGTACTTTAGTTGCTTAAGTTCTCTGAACTTGCTTGCTTTGCTATTTAGCATTTGCTTTGAGGTATAATCTCTTTTACTACATGTAGTCTGGAGACCCGGTCTGTTATTTGACCGGGCAAACTGTCTGAAGTCCTCCTTAAGAGGCAATGCCTGTGTGTGTTTAAATTTGTCCTAAGCAGGAAAAGTCCTTCAAGTAAGGCAATTGGTGGAAGGTAGGGATAAGTAGCCTATCCCCCACTATTCAGTGTGTCCTCTCTTTGCTCCCATTACATGGTTGAAGCATTGAGATAAAAACCCAAGATCTATCGAGTCAATAATGGGGAAAGAGTTCCATCTTTCTGAATTCCCCCACTTTCTATTATTTGATGCTCTCTCTGATCTGAGATAGAAGCAATGAGGCACACCCCTCATCTCCTTTCATCTGCTTCACCTTAGCCTCTCAATGGCAAGGTTAAGAGCACACTTACCCCATTCCAGTTGGCCCTAGTGCCTAACCTTTGATGTTTGAGCCCCCTTGTTGGTGTGTTTATTTTATGCTGTATGTGTCTGTGATTGCTTTGTTTGCCTCTTTAGGCTTTAGTTTAGGCTTGCCCTTGTGCAAGATAGGTTGTGCTTGACTTGCCCTTGTGCAAAGTCAAGTCTGTGTGGCTTGCTCCCTGTGTGAGCCATGTTTAGCTGTTCGGCCGAACTACGGCAACTCTGATTCTCATGTCCAGATGAGATACGTAGGCACGAGACGCGATGTCTTGCCGAGTTTGACTAACCGCTAACACTAACTCTTTTCTCTCACCCCTGTGTGATTGAGATCTCTCTTTTCTCTCGCCCTCATTGCGATCGAGACCTCCCCTTTCTCTTGCCCTAGTTGCAATCGAGACCCTTGCTTCCTGTGCAAGCCGTGTCTAGGATAGGTTGGCCCTTGTGCCATTTAGCTAGAAACCTTAACTTAGGGTTGACTTTGCATGACAACATCTAGGCTCGAGTCGTAGTCTCCCTAGAGTTGTGTCTCCCTCTGTTATCTGGTTAGGCTAGTCCTTTGTCCCTGCGTAGGGGAACTACATCGCCCTGATCTTCATACCAGATGAAGTATGTAGGCAGGAGATTGAGCTGATCTCTCCGGGCGCCTTTTCTCTTCTTTTGTGTGAGTTGTTTGACAGTTGCTAGGCTCGAGTGCTTGACTCCTTAGCAATTTGTCGCCCTTTTTCTTTTTCAACCCTTTGTGTCTTAACCACCCTTGTGTGTGTTCTGGTTGGAGTCCGACATAAGTCCAGCGATTGGCAGTTGGTTTCCTGTGTGTGTTTAGGTTCGGATGCTGATGTAAGTCCAGTGATTGGCATTCAGGCTCCACGTTTGCCTGTGTTTGTCTGTTTTGTTTGTGCGTGTCAGCCGAGCTACGAATGCTCTAATTCTTCTCTCGTCCGAGAAGATACGTATGCATAGGATGCGACATCCTAGCGAGCATGTGTCGTTTCCCCAGTCCGAACTACTTCGACTCTGATGTCTATGCCTGATAGACTAAGTAGGCCCAGGATGCGACATCCTGCCGAGTCAGTTTCAGTCAGTCTCTTTTGTCTCTTTCAGCCAGTGTGTGTGTGTTTTGAGCAGTGTTTAGCAACCAATATTCCTTCCTTTTGTGCGTGGATCCCGTAGAGTACTACGGATGCGTAGGGTGCCTAACACCTTCCCTTCGCATAACCGACTCCCGAACCCATACTCTTTGGTCGCGAGACCATGTTCTTTCCCAGGTTTACTTCGAGCGTTTCCTTTCCCTCTTTTGGGATAAATAACGCACGGTGGCGGCTCTATTGTTTCTTTCTTTTCCCGCCGGTTTTTCGCGCGATGCGACAGCTGGCGACTCTGCTGGGGATGTAGAGAAGTTGACCTATGCTGGTCCATCTTCCCTGAGCGAGTCTCTCCTAGCGCTCTCTAGGATTAGGGTTTTGGTTGCTTTCTGCTTGTTGTATTTTATTGCATTCATTGTATATATGTACATTTATTGTTTGCATTGATTGTGTGCATTGATGTTTGCATTTCATATTCATTATTCATTGCTGGCTGGCTGTCTGTTTTCTCTGTGTGGGGGGGGGGAGTCAGTCGAGGTAAAAGGTCCAATACCCAGACCATGAGTGAAAATCTAGGATGATTAGGAATAGAGTGATTCATGGGAAGCGGGTGGTATGGCGCCACTTAGCGGAACATTGATATCACGAGCAGTTCAGACCCTGGTGGGATACTGTCGTTACATACTTCGGGTGTGTATATGATAGTATTTCCGCGAAAGGTTATTTATGCTGCGTTTCTCTCAGCTTTACCCTGGCCTAGACTACACCCGTGAGTGGGGAAGGGTTATTCATTACAGGTACCGTTGGTGACTTTGGTTCTGATGGTGACTTTATGTTCAGACAGTGTGATCAGTTTGACCCTAAGTTGGATTTACGTTCTGATCCCGACTGAAGCTCCGACTTAGTATCAGAGTTTGCACAACCAGCCAGTCCAGTCTGCATCATTTGCATCATAGCATATTTATTTTTCAAAAGAAACGCATTGAAAAAAATCGAAAAAATATTGAAAAAAAAAAAGAAAAAAAGAGAAAAGAAAAAACTAATCTCTGCATGCATATCATTTCTCAGGTACATTCCAGAGTTTGTCTACTGATAGAGATGGCAACAGTCCCCGAGCCGAAGCGGAAGACCTGTTCTTACAGTTTCCACCGTGAGCCATTGACTCCACTAGTTGAGTTGGGTAGCCTTGTGAAGGGTGATCACCTGAAGAGTTTCGTTGGGCGGTATGGAGATATTCTGACAGTGTTGAAGACGATAGTGGATCCAGTACCTCTGCAGACACTACTTCAGTTCTATGATCCAGAGCTCAGATGCTTCACATTCCAGGATTACCAGCTTGCACCTACTCTCGAAGAGTATTCCATCCTGTTGAGTATCCCTGTTCAGCATCAGATTCCCTTCTTGGACGTCCCCAAGGAGGTCGACTTCAGATTGATTGCCAAAGCTCTCCGGTTGAGTGTTGAGGAGGTTGGTAAGAATTGGAAGCCCTGTGGGGAAGTTGTTGGTCTGCCGTTGAAATTTCTGTTGAGGGTAGCCAGAGATGAAGCAGAGAAGGGGAATTGGGAAGTTTTTCACGCGCAGCTAGCTGCCATGATCTATGGGATCATCCTATTTCCCAGTATGCCGAACTTCATTGACCATACTGCCATCAGTATCTTCATCAGAGGGAATCCAGTCCCCACTCTCTTAGCAGACACTTACTATGCCATCCATAGCAGGCATGGTAAGGGTGGAGCCATTAGATGTTGTCTACCTCTTCTGTTTAAATGGTTCATGTCTCTTCTGCCAGCTAGTGGACCATTTGTGGATACCCAGAGCACTCTGAAGTGGACTCAGAGGGTCATGTCGCTCACTTCCTACGACATCAGGTGGCAGTCATACCGGATGGACGTGAAGGATGTCATCATAAGTTGTGGTGAATTCCGGGGTGTGCCACTCATAGGGACCAAGGGTTGCATCAACTACAACCCAGTTCTCTCCCTTCGCCAGCTAGGGTTTGTCATGTGTAGAAGGCCGCTCGAAGCAGAGTTAGCTGAGAGTTTTTGTTTTGAGAAGAAGGATGACCCTGCTAAGTTGGAGCAGATAGGGAAAGCCTGGAGAGATGTTGGAGTGAAGGATGGATCCGTCTTAGGGAAGAAGTTTGCCATTGCCATGCCCGATTACACTGATTGGGTAAAGAAGAGAGTGGAAACTTTGCTGCTTCCCTACGATAGGATGGAGCCGTTGCAAGAGCAACCACCCTTGGTACTTGCTGATAGTGTGCCTGCTGAGCACTATAAGCAAGCCCTAATGGAGAGTCGTCGTCTGAGGGAGAAGGAGCAAGACACTCAGATGGAGCTATACAAAGCTAAAGCCGATAATCTGCACTTGGCCCATCAACTCAGGGAAGTGCAAGGAGAAGATGCTAGTAGGGCAAGGGGTAAAAAGAGATCATATGATGAGATAGAGTCCATGTTGGATACAGAGCATAGGGAATGTCTGAGACTGCAGAGAGCAGAGGTCAACTATCAGAAGAAAATCAGAGACTTGGAGAAGCAACTCAAGGACAAAGATAGTCAGTTGAAGAAGGAGATGGAGTTGAGACAGAAGTCAGAGGAGTATCTTGGAGGAGAAGTCTTGGAGCTGAGGAGACAGTTGAAAGAGAAGATCACTCCTTTACCAGATTGCTCAGAATGTTCACTGTTGATAGACCAGTGTCATTACCTGAAGACCCTCATTCCAGAGGACCGTCTGCCATAGACTGTATCTTTGTGTGTATCTTTTTGTGGAATCACCTCCAGGCTTGTTGGATGGGATTCGTTTGTGTGTAATCCATCTGTGGATCTTTATTGTTGAGAATCACCACCAGGCTTGTTGGATGGGATTCTCTTTTCTTTGTACTCTGTTTTTCGAATATTCAGTTGTATGACTATTTTACCCTTATTCATATATAAGGATGTCTGATTTTCCCTGTTGCTCTCTTTTTCCCTGTATCTGTTTGATCTGTTCTTGTAGGTTGCCATCTTTCCAGAATGGGTCAGGCTCTTGGAATGCCTGAGAAATGAGCATCTCATGTGCATCATGCATATCATTAGACATCATAATCATATCATTTGCATAACAGGTGTTCTTGTGCCGTTTTCTTACTGTGGGTTCCTGTGTCCAGACAGGATAGCTGACCAAAGGCCGCACCGCTACTCAACAAGGCTCAACCATCAACGCAACATGGATCAGGTTCAAGCCGAGTTGGCAGAAATGAGGGCAAGCATGGCCCAGTTCATTCATATGATGCAAGGGGTCGCGCAAGGCCAGGAAGAGCTCCGAGCAATGGTCCAGAGGCAAGAAGCTACATTGCCACCGCCCAACCAACCTCTGCAAGAAGGAAACCCAGTTCCTGAAGTCCCTGCTGCTGCTATTCCCGTCAACAACTACGCTGTGGGTGAAGAGTTGAGGGGTATCCGAGTTGACGGTCAACCGATTGCTCCGGATGTTGTTAGTCCCAGAGTCATCCATGCTCCGGTCCGTAACAGAATTCCAATTGTTGACAGACAAGAGGATTTGTTTACTATGCTCAGTGAAGACGACAACATGTTGGGTAGAAATGATGCGAGAGATCGCAAAGTTGAAGCCCTTGCTGAGAAGATCAGGGCAATGGAATGTCAAAACTCCCTCGGTTTTGATGTTACAAATATGGGATTAGTTGAAGGACTGAGAATCCCGCACAAATTCAAGGCACCGTCATTCGACAAATACAACGGTACCTCCTGCCCTCGCACCCACGTGCAGGCATATTACAGAAAGATATCCGCATACACTGACGATGAGAAGATGTGGATGTATTTCTTCCAGGATAGTCTATCTGGGGCATCCTTGGACTGGTATATGGAATTGAAGCGGGATTCAATTCGATGCTGGAGAGACCTGGGTGAGGCGTTCCTCAGGCAGTACAAGCACAATATGGACATGGCTCCAACCAGAACTCAGTTACAAAGCTTATGTCAGAAGAACAACGAAAGTTTCAAAGAGTACGCCCAGAGATGGCGCGAACTAGCTGCGAGAGTTCAACCCCCTATGCTGGAAAGGGAGTTGACTGACATGTTCATCAGTACTCTGCAAGGTGTTTACATGGACCGGATGGGAAGTTGCCCATTCGGAAGCTTTTCTGACGTCGTTATCTGCGGCGAAAGAACTGAGAGCCTAATCAAAGCTGGGAGGATCCATGATGCTGGTTCCTCGTCTTCTTCCAAGAAACCCTTCTCTGGGGCACCTCGCCGTAGAGAAGGAGAAACCAATGCTGTACAGCACAGAGGGAGTGCGTACAGGGCTAATACAAACAGGGACCAGTATCGTCCAGTAGCTGCAGTGACCATTCCTGCACCACAACCTCGTCCACAACAACAGAGAGTTCAACAACAACCGCAACGACTTCAACAACAGCAACAACAACAACAACGTCCTTTCCAGCCTCAGCAGAGACAGAGGTTGAATCCTGATAGAAGATTTGATCCTTTGCCTATGTCGTACGCAGAGCTACTACCCGAACTACTCCGGTTAGGGTTTGTAGAGTTGCGTACGATGGCAACTCCTACCGTGCTGCCACCCGGCTATGATGCCAATGTAAGATGTGACTTTCACTCTGGGGCACCAGGCCACCATACTGAAAGATGTCGGGCGTTTCAGCACAAGGTTCAGGATCTGATTGATTCCAAGGCAATCAACTTCTCTCCGGTTCCGAATGTCGTGAACAATCCTATGCCACAACATGGGGGGCATAGGGTTAATAACGTTGAAGATGGGGAAGCTGAAGACCTGGTAGTGAATGTGGAAGATGTTCAGACGTCTTTGTCGGTCGTCAAGGGCCGATTGTTGAAGGGGGGTGTTGACCCAGGTTGTTCAGAGGAGTGTTTGGGCTGTTCAGAGGCCATGAATGGTTGTGACCAGTTGAGGGCTGGAGTTCAGAGGTTAATAGATGAGGGCTGTCTACAGTTTAGCCGTGCTACCAGAGATAATGGGGCAGTGTCTACTGTCACCATTTTTTATAAGCCGGCTGAAGGAAGAGGACGTGGGGCTGTCAGTACACCCACCACCAGCAATACTCCGGTTACCATTCCTACCCCGGTAACCATCAGAGCACCTACTACTATTGTGGCGTCCGGCAGAGGACAAGTTGGAAATAGTAGAGCTGTTCCGTGGAGTTATGACAATGCCTATCGCCGAGATAGGAGGGCTGGTAACCAGACAAGGCCAGTTAACCCGACACCGGTTACGATCAGTGCTCCTGTGAGGATCCCTGCTGTTACAAGTCCTGTGGTGGACAATGTTGGAGGACAGGGAGGCTTCACAAGGAGTGGACGACTGTTTGCTCCTCAGCCTTTGAGAGATACTGCTGCTGAGTCATCCGCAAGGGCTAAGGGCAAACAAACAATGGTTGACGAAGGACCGGCTCAGAAGGAGACTGAGGGTTCTTTCCAGAAAGATGTCGAGGAGTTTATGAAGATCATTAAGAAGAGTGATTACAAGATTGTTGATCAACTCAACCAGACTCCGTCGAAAATCTCGATACTCTCCTTGCTGATGTGTTCTGAGGCACATCGGGACGCTCTGTTGAAGATGCTGAATATGGCATACGTCCCGCAAGAGATATCAGTCAACCAGCTGGAAGGTGTTCTAGCAAATGTGAGTACCAGGCATGGTGTAGGTTTCACTGACCTAGACCTAACGCCTGAGGGCCGCAATCACAACAAAGCCTTGCACATCACTATGGAGTGCAAAGGTGCTGTACTATCTCACGTGCTAGTGGACACCGGGTCGTCCCTGAATGTCCTTCCGAAGCAGATTCTGAAGAAGATCGATGTCGAGGGAGTCGTGCTCACTCCCAGTGATCTGATTGTACGCGCATTTGACGGATCCAAACGTTCTGTGTTTGGCGAAGTCACCTTGCCAGTGAAGATAGGTCCTGAGACCTTTGACATCGTTTTCTATGTAATGGACATTCAGCCTGCTTACAGCTGTTTGTTGGGGCGTCCTTGGATTCACGCCGCTGGGGCAGTCTCGTCGACTCTCCATCAGAAGCTCAAGTATGTCTGGAACGGTCAGATCGTGACCGTCTGTGGTGAAGAGGAGATTCTGGTGAGTCATCTCTCCTCATTCAAATATGTTGAGGTGGATGGCGAGATCCACGAAACCCTGTGCCAGGCATTCGAGACTGTGGCGTTGGAAGGGGTAGCTTGTGCAGAGCAGAGGAAGCCGGGCGCTTCGATATCGTCGTACAAGCAAGCCAAAGAGGTTGTTGACTCTGGCAGAGTAGAAGGCTGGGGCAAGATGGTTGACTTGCCGGTAAAAGAAGACAAATTCGGCATTGGGTACGAGCCTCTCGCAGCAGAGCAGAGCGTACAAGCAGGTCCGAGCACCTTCACCAGCGCTGGGCTGATGAACCATGGGGACGTCTTTGCTACTGATGGTGAAGACAGTGATCATGATTTGGATGTCTGGGTCCGCCCTTGTGCACCAGGCGAGGTTATCAACAATTGGACAGCTGAGGAAGTGGTCCAAGTTACTCTACTGACAGAGTAATTTTCTTTTGTTTATCATTTTGCATGAAAACCCTACGCTCCGCCCAGGGCGTAGTGGTTCATTGTAGGGCCACATCATGTTCTCAATGTTTATAAATAAAGGACGTTTTTTCAATCAAATTTTGAGATCTTTGTCTTTCTATTTTTGTTTTCTCACTTTTTCAAAACAATAAAAATGGCAATGTTTTTGTTTTTGTGACTTTATTGAAATCTTTTTCTAAAAACAAAACATTAAACATGCAGAGATGATCTTTTGGCATCCACTGTGAACGACTCTGTTATGGCTCAGTATGATTTCAACAATCCCATCTACCAAGCTGAAGAGGAGAGTGAGGAAGACAGTGAACTCCCTGCAGAATTGGTCAGATTACTGAAGCAAGAGGAAAGGGTCATCCAACCTCACCAGGAAGAGTTGGAAATTGTCAATCTGGGTACTGAGGACGCCAGAAGAGAGATCAAGATTGGGGCTGCTTTAGAAGACTCTGTCAAAAAGAGGTTAATTGAGATGCTAAAGGAATATGTGGAAATATTCGCCTGGTCATACCAAGATATGCCTGGGCTGGATACAGACATTGTGGTGCACCGGTTACCTCTCAGGGAAGAATGTCCGTCAGTCAAGCAGAAGCTTCGCAGAACTAGTCCCGATATGGCAGTCAAGATCAAGGAAGAGGTTCAGAAGCAGTGGGATGCAGGTTTCCTGGCTGTTACAAGCTACCCGCCATGGGTTGCCAACATTGTTCCCGTGCCGAAGAAGGATGGCAAAGTCAGAATGTGTGTCGACTACCGAGATTTGAACAGGGCGAGTCCGAAAGATGATTTCCCATTACCTCACATTGATGTATTGGTGGATAATACGGCTCAATCCTCGGTATTCTCTTTCATGGACGGTTTCTCAGGCTATAATCAGATCAAGATGGCGCCAGAGGACATGGAAAAGACGACATTCATTACACCTTGGGGCACGTTCTGCTACAAAGTGATGCCATTTGGGCTGAAGAATGTCGGTGCTACCTATCAGAGGGCAATGACGACTCTCTTTCATGACATGATGCACAACGAAATCGAAGTGTACGTGGATGATATGATTGCGAAGTCGCAGACGGAAGAGGAGCACCTGGTAAATCTGCAGAAGTTGTTTGACAGACTGGTCAAATTCAAGCTGAGGCTGAATCCGAACAAGTGTACGTTTGGAGTGAGATCCGGGAAGCTCTTAGGCTTCATTGTCAGTGAAAAAGGGATTGAGGTTGATCCAGCAAAAGTCAAAGCTATTCAAGAGATGCCTGAACCGAAGACGGAAAAGCAAGTCCGTGGGTTTTTAGGGAGGTTGAACTACATTGCAAGGTTCATATCTCATCTAACTGCTACATGTGAACCAATTTTCAAACTGCTCAGAAAAAATCAGGCGATCAAATGGAATGATGACTGTCAGGAAGCTTTTGACAAAATCAAAGAATACTTGCAAAACCCTCCAATCCTTATCCCTCCAGTTCCAGGGAGACCACTGATCATGTACCTTTCAGTCACCGAGACTTCGATGGGGTGTGTATTGGGTCAGCATGACGAGTCTGGTCGAAAAGAGCATGCCATATACTACCTAAGCAAAAAGTTTACCGACTGTGAAACAAGATATTCACTGCTCGAGAAAACTTGCTGTGCTTTGGCCTGGGCTGCTCGCCGACTAAGGCAGTATATGTTGAACCATACTACTCTGTTGATTTCTAGAATGGATCCAGTCAAATACATCTTTGAGAAGCCGGCTCTCACTGGACGTGTTGCCCGTTGGCAAATGATCTTAACAGAGTATGACATTCAGTACACGTCGCAAAAAGCCATCAAAGGTAGTATTCTGTCAGACTATCTTGCCGAACAACCAATCGACGACTATCAGCCTATGATGTTTGAATTCCCTGATGAAGACATCATGTACCTGAAGACAAAAGATTGTGAAAAGCCGCTTGTCGAGGAAGGACCGGATCCTGATGACAAGTGGACACTGATGTTTGATGGGGCTGTGAATATGAACGGTAATGGTGTTGGTGCAGTGCTGATCAATCCCAAAGGTGCTCATATACCTTTCTCTGCCAGATTGACATTCGACGTCACCAACAATGAAGCTGAGTATGAGGCTTGTATCATGGGGATAGAAGAAGCCATTGATCTGAGGATCAAAACACTTGACATATTTGGAGATTCTGCTCTAGTGATCAATCAGGTCAATGGAGATTGGAATACAAATCAGCCACATTTGATTCCGTACAGAGATTACACCAGAAGAATACTGACGTTCTTCAAGAAGGTGAAGTTGTATCATGTCCCGCGAGACGAGAATCAGATGGCTGATGCCTTGGCCACTTTATCCTCCATGATAAAGGTTCATTGGTGGAATCATGTGCCACATGTTGCGGTGAATCGGCTCGAGAGGCCTGCATATGTGTTTACAGCCGAGTCTGTTAATGCTATTGATGATAAGCCGTGGTATTATGACATCAAGAACTTCCTCAAGACTCAAGAGTATCCTGAGGGTGCGTCGAAGAATGATAAGAAGACCCTGAGAAGGCTTGCTGGAAGCTTTTATCTGAATCAGGATGATGTGCTATACAAGCGGAACTTTGACATGGTCTTGCTCAGATGCGTGGATAGACACGAAGCAGACATGTTAATGCAAGAAGTGCACGAGGGTTCGTTTGGTACCCACGCTGGTGGTCATGCAATGTCGAAGAAATTGCTGAGAGCCGGATATTATTGGATGACTATGGAATCCGATTGCTTCAAATATGCTCGGAAATGCCATAAGTGTCAAATCTATGCTGACAAGGTGCATGTACCACCAAGCCCGTTGAATGTCATGAACTCGCCTTGGCCGTTCGCCATGTGGGGCATCGACATGATTGGAAGGATAGAGCCTAGTGCTTCGAATGGACATCGCTTCATCTTGGTTGCGATCGATTACTTCACCAAATGGGTGGAAGCAGCTTCCTATGCCAACGTCACCAAACAAGTGGTTGCCCGGTTCATCAAGAAAGAAATCATCTGTCGTTATGGAGTTCCCGAGAGAATCATCACTGACAATGGTTCGAATCTCAACAACAAAATGATGAAAGACTTATGCAGAGATTTCAAGATTGAACATCACAACTCTTCTCCTTACAGACCGAAGATGAATGGTGCTGTAGAGGCAGCTAACAAGAATATCAAGAAGATTGTGCAGAAGATGGTCGTTACGTACAAAGATTGGCATGAGATGTTGCCTTTCGCTTTGCATGGATACCGTACTTCAGTGCGTACGTCGATCGGGGCAACCCCCTACTCCCTTGTGTATGGTATGGAAGCAGTCCTACCAGTTGAGGTGGAGATCCCTTCTCTGAGGGTATTATTGGACGTCAAGCTGGACGAAGCCGAGTGGATTCGAACAAGGTTTAACGAGTTAAGCCTTATCGAAGAAAGACGGTTAGCAGCTGTGTGCCATGGGCAGTTGTATCAGAGAAGGATGAAGCGAGCCTTTGATCAGAAAGTGCGTCCTCGGACATTTCAAACTGGCGATCTAGTTTTGAAGAGGTTCCTTCCTCCCGGTACAGATAACAGGGGCAAGTGGACTCCTAATTACGAAGGTCCATATGTTGTGAAGAAGGTCTTCTCCGGTGGAGCCTTGATGCTTACAACTATGGATGGTGAAGACTTCCCTTCCCCTGTCAACTCAGATGTAGTCAAAAAATACTTCACGTAAATTGACCCGCTGGACAAAAAGAACAAAAGAGTCCAGGCAAAAATGGGCATTCCGGCGAACCAAAAAACAGAAAGAAAGGTTCGGGCAAAAATTAGGGATAAAAATAAAAAATTGTACACCCGGTAAGTCGAAAACCCGCAAGGGCGGCTTAGGCAAAAATGGGTATCCCGTTGGATTGAAAACCCGAAAGGGCGATCCAGCCAAAAGAGGGATTAAAGCGAAGACTACAGTCTGAGTCATCTGTACTCCTTCATGCTTCGTCAGCTGCCATCTCGACAGATGTGATCGGTCCAGTCATTCTTCTCAGAAAGCAAGGAATTGGGAGGAAACTGATGATCTATGAGTTATAACCGAGTTGGGAAACAGTGGATGCCGTGTTCACATTGCCATTAGGATAGTTTATTTTCCTTTTGTGCGCAATTACCTCTTTCTAGGAATTGCTTCCCAATGTATTTGCCTCTTCAGGCACATTTTCAATCAATAAAAGTCGTTATTCAGATAAATTGCTCTCCTGTTTTTACTTTTACTGTTTTGTTTGCAAAAACGTCCGAATTTTTGATAAACATTGCATCTAAAAACATGAAGGCTACACAATGACGTGCAGGAAGATTAAAACATTTGAAAATCATTTTGAATGTTGAGGACACTTGACCGTATTTTGTCCATGTACTCCCTGGGGCATCTGTTGTTCCGATTTGCAGGTCGTCACCTGTGAATATTTTCCCCAGTAAGGTCGTCACCTGTGAGCATTCCCCGGCAATGCTTTCCCCAGACAGGGTTATGCTCCTAGCTATGGTTTGTTTGAGCCTTCCCCAGCGAAGCAATCAGTTCCCCAGCTGAGTTATTTTTACTTGTGAACATTGTGGGTCGTCCCCGGCAGAGTAACAGATATTCCCCGAAGCAGAGTTCATCATATCTGAGGATTGTATGGGCCTTATCCCCAGAGAGTCTCTTAGTTTATCTCCCCCAGCGGAATAGTTATTCCCTCAGCAGAGCAGTTATTTCCCCAAGCGGAAGTTTTTGTGGATTCATTGGACTATCTCCAGCAGATTACCTTTATTTCTCCCTAGCAGAGTTGATTCGTTTCTCCCCAACAGAGTTGCTTTCTTACTCCCCAGCGAGCTGCCTTATCTTCCCCTAGTGGAATGGTATTGTCAGCTCCCCAGCAGTCGTGTTATTCCCTCCAGTGGATTTATCTTGAAGATTCCTCAGCACAGTCGTCCTGTGTATTTTTCCCCGCAGAGTCCTCATCATATTGCATTGCATATAGTAATCATTGCATCCTCAAAACTGCGTAGCATTTCCATTCCATATGGAGCATTACGCTATAGAAAAATTCAAACATATGCATTCATGTGTTCGAGACCACATCAGACCGTATTCCCCGGCAGAGGCGGATCATCTTTATTCAGCATCAGCACCAAGTCAGCTACAGTTGCTTCGGCAGCATTCAGATTTGATTATCCCCACAGAGGTTTATTTCCTCACCCGATGGTGACAGAGGTTTATTTCCTCACCCGATGGTGACAGATAGTCTGTTTCTCCCCAGTGAGACCCCCAGCAAGTGATCAGTCTTGCCTTGATGTATCCCAGATATTGTTCTTTGTGATACCAGTAAGTGTCATGTCAACACCCGCGTGTGTCTTCTTTCTTTTGGTGTCGGTAAACGCCATTGCTTCGGTGTCGGTAAACATCGAGTCTCACCCAGTCATCGGTAAATGTCTGGTCATTTCTTTTGATGTCGGTAAACATCATCTTTTGATGTCGGTAAACATCGAGTCTCACCCAGTCATCGGTAAATGTCTGGTCATTTTTTTGTGTCGGTAAACGCCATTGCTTCGGTGTCGGTAAACATCGAGTCTTTCCCTTAGTCATCGGTAAATGTCTGATAATCCCCAACAAAAATCCCCAGTAGAGTCATCTGTAAATGTCCTATCTGGTTTTCAGTTGCGAATATTTGTTTGTCTCTCACCAGTAAATTTCTCATCCCAGTCATCGGTAAATGTCTGGTCATTTTTTTTGATGTCGGTAAACATCATCTTTCGATGTCGGTAAACATCGTGTCTCATCCCAGTCATCGGTAAATGTCTGGTCATTCCTTGTTCTCTTGTTAATAAAATCAAAACCCCCGGAAGTCGTCGGTAAACGTCTTGTCTGGTATCACCACAAAGATTTTGTTCCTCCCCAAGCGGAGATGCCATCGGTAAATGGCCCAGTTTTCTTCGATATCGGTAAATACCGAATTTTCAGTTGCAGCAGCCATCGGTAAATGGTCTTGCTAAGTTGACATCGGTAAATGTTCAGTTTCTTTGAAGCCACCATCGGTAAATGGTCTTGCTTCTTTTCAAACATCAATTGTTTCCCAGCCGCCATCGGTAAATGGTCGTGCTGAAGTTGATATCGGTAAATATCAAGGTCCCAGCTTTAACCATCGGTAAATGGTTTTGTTTTTCAGAAGTTCATTTTTCCCAGTCGCCATCGGTAAATGATCGTGCTGGAGTCGATATCGGTAAATATCGAAGTTCCCCGTTCTCCAGCCATCGGTAGAGGGTTTTGCTTTTCTGAAGTTGTCATGCAGTTTGTCATCGGTAAATGACGTGGCTCTCCTGTATTATATCCAGTCGGTGCAAATTTCTACGGTTCTTTTGTATTCAATCCCTGTTTACCCTGAAAGTCTGACAGCCATTGCTATCATCCGTTCGGGTTCCCAGCTGATTGAATAGGGGCAGCTGTAGCACCTCAAATTTGCACCTATCATTGTGCATACCATCTCATATTAAGTCATAGCATATCATGATACATTGCATAGCATTTGCATTGTCCCAGTTGCCTCAAGAGCAAGCAAGCAAGAATTAAGTCAAACTGATCAGGAGATCAGTCAACCAGTCAAGCAAAGTTGTTTCTCAAGGAATCAAAGCCCTAGGGTTTGTCCAACAAGTTCACATGACTTGGAGGTCTGTTTGAAGTGTTCAAGTCAAGGGTTGAAGGCTCAAAGGTCATCAGTTCATGTACAGACAATCAGAAACCCTAAATAGTCAACAATCAATCAAAGCAGTGGATGGTGGCCATTCTTGTGGAATTTGGGCACCATGGTCAATAATCAAGAGTCCATACAACTTGGGACATCATTTGAAGTCAAGGTCTTAAGGAATTAGGGTTTGGAATTCATCAGAAGTGCACAATCAGTCCAAAACCCTAGAAAAGTCAAAGTTGGTCAACTGTGATTGATTTTATGGTTTTGATGGATGGAAATGGTTTGAAGGAGCTTCTTCATGTCCTAATAGGCCTTATATGTCATGGCAATCAATATCATGGAAGAATTTGAAGCCAATCAGAAAATTTCCAGAAATAGAAACTGGACCTGTAATTTCAACTGCCAAAAATAGAAACTTCTTGATCCTCAACTTGCATCATGATAAAAGCTCCAAATGAATTTTTGCCCAACATGAAAGTTGAAGATCTTGTTCTCCCATTTTCAAAAAGTCCAAGAACTCTCAAATCCCATGTGTGGTTGTCAAGATATGATCAATTCATTTTCATCAATTTTTGAACTTCAAAGAGGCATATCTCTCAAACCATAAGGCCAAATTTGGTGGGGTTTTTTCCTACAAACCACATTTTTCATCCTCTTTCCAAAAATGTAAATTTCATGACCTAAAACCTTACCATTCAAAATGGCATTTTTTGACCTTTTTCATTAAAAATCAAAGTTTGACCCAAAGTTGACTTTTTGATTTATGGACTTTTTGCACAATTGGCCAATTGGGATTCACTCTATACCATATTTGTGACATGTTCCAAGCTTAATTCCATGTTCATTTCATCATTATGTCATAATTTTGGCCAAAGGTATAAATTGGTGCAATTTTGCAAATGGCATCTTTAAAACAAAACAAGTTAACAATGCATGGTGCAGACCAAAAACAGTTGAGTTACAGGCCATTTTGCAGCCAATGCCAAGCCCAGCTCGTGTAGATTACACCCTCCATTTTTCACTTATGCAAGTTTAGCAACTTTTGCAATTAGCTTCATAAAACAAAAACAAAGTGAGCAATTCTTGAGCAAGTGAAAAACAGCATAAGTATTGGTCCTGTACAGCATAACCAAGGCCCAATTTCGCAGCACATACACCTCCATTTATTCATTTGCTTCCAACATTAGCAATTTGCATTTTGCTCCTTAAGTTAAAACATGGTTTAGCATTTCACTAAGTGAGCTTAAACAGACCATATAAAAGATGATTCTCAGCATTTGCAACCCTAGCCACAACTTGGAAACCACAGAAAAACTGCATTCTCTCCTCTCTTGCAAATTGGCATCTTGACTCGATTTGAGAAAATCAGCAAAGCACACAAGAAATCCTTGGTTCCTCCATGCTCTAAACAACATTTTGAGTTCATTTTTACCATCAATCACTAGCTGGAAATCCCTTTTGTGCTGCTGCTACAAGAAGCTACCAACAATGGCAAACATGGATTCAGGTTATCTCATGCATTTGTGAGTGAGAATAGCTCCACCATCTACCATTCCAAGGCCAAAGGAGCATCTGTATCGAGCTGAATCCATCAAAACCTCACTGCATTTCGCATTTCTTCAAAACCAAGTAAGGATTCAAATCCCTTCTTTCTCCATGCTATTATATGTTTATGAAAGGTCCTTCCATGCTTGTTCTAATGCAGCTTGAACCATGTTGAATGATCTATTGTATTGAGAGAAATCTGATTTTATTTTTTTGTGTACAAATGAATTTTTGATCGATTTGCCATGCTAGATTTGTTTCGATGGAATGTGATGATATATTTGTGATACTGGATGAATGTTGAGGAGATTGGCATACCTAATTTTGATTTCTGGGCACAATAAATTTTCGAGTTGCATGAGGTTGTTGAGTTTATGCTGTTCATGTTTAAACATTACTCTGTCCAGGTTTTCTCCCTCGATTAGGTGTGTTTGTTGATGATTAATGTTGCATGATGATGATGTTGCGTGGCCATGTTGGTTTCTTGATGTTGTTCATGTGTTGTTGATTTAATGATGAATGATGCTGAATGTTGCTGTAAATGTCAAAACCCTAGTTGCTTGGAACTTTGCCCAGAAACATTGTTGATTGGCTGTTGTTTTTCGTGGTACTGTTTCATTGAGTTTGGGCCAACCACAACATTTCCCGTGTCCCTCTGAAGCGCTGCCGTTTTGTTAAATGAAAAGCTTATTTACGCTTTTGCCACTGTTGACTAAGTGTTTGACTTGCCATGCCTTGTATTTTGTTCATGTTGCTTCAAATATTCATCCATCTTCCACAATTCATTTCTCTTTCAATTCTCATCCAAAAATCCTGAAAATTTTTCCATCATGTTCATGATTGAGTCTAGTTTTTAATTGTGATTTTTAATGATTTTTCCATTGGTTGGATTTTTTATGGTAATTATTTTCCCAACATGTATGCATAAATGATACCCTTGGCCATTTCAATTGTGAAATAATGATGTTGCATCCAATGAGTTTGAAATTTTTTGTGGTGAAACTAGACACATTGACCTTTGTTTCCATGTAGAGTTTATGCATTTCTTATTTGTGGTTTGTTAGTTGTGAATTTTTGAACTAGGGTGTGACAATTTGTGTCACACCAATGATATGCAAATGTATGATTTTTGTTCACATGTCTCCTGGCCTCCAAATGACCCCAAATTCTGCATGATTGATCCTTGATATGTCTAGTTGATGTATGAATTTTCCTGGAATTAATTGCCCTGTTTCCAATTTATGTGAGAATTTTCTTCCATGCTTGGTCATTTGTTGACTTTTTGTGCTATACATTGCCAAATCTTTTGGGAAATTTTCATAACATATTGTATGACCATGAAATTTCATATGTGATAACTAAACACCTCAAGCTTTGCATTAGTGTTAATCTCATTCATTTCTCTTCTGTTTTCAATTTGATATGATTTTTTGAAGTTGACCCATGCTTGTTGACTTTCATTGTGCTTACTTAAAATTGGTTTGACTTCATGATTTTAGTTGACTGCCTTCCTCTCATCCAAATGCCATGAAATTTTACATGTCTACCATGTTAGATGTTAGGATTGAGTGTGATTTATTTGATGATTTTTGAAATTGTTTAGGTTGACTTTTGATGCAAGTCATTCTGTTGACTTTTGTATGCTTTCCTTTGCCTTACTTTGACTTCAAATGTTCATGAAATGATCATAATGCATGATTTGAATGTGGGCCCAATTGTGATTGCTTTCTAATTGGTTGACTTTGACTTTGAGTTGACTTTTCCTTGCTGCCTTGACTTTTTCTTTCATCTTTGACCCTAGGCTAGCCCTAGTGGTCCTTTGGACTTATGTTGAGTTCATCTGTTTCAGGTTGAGCATAGTGCTTCCAAGATCATACCAATTTGATTGATGTTTGTTTGTCTATATTGTGCTAACCTTTTGTTTTGTAGGTGACTCATGTAACTTGAGTCTTGCTTTGCACAGTTGACCTTCTGTGGTTGACTGTTTATCCATTTCCTTTGGTTTTAACTGTTGAACTGTTTACTGATTGGTTTGAATTTTTCAGGTACTTTAGTTGCTTAAGTTCTCTGAACTTGCTTGCTTTGCTATTTAGCATTTGCTTTGAGGTATAATCTCTTTTACTACATGTAGTCTGGAGACCCGGTCTGTTATTTGACCGGGCAAACTGTCTGAAGTCCTCCTTAAGAGGCAATGCCTGTGTGTGTTTAAATTTGTCCTAAGCAGGAAAAGTCCTTCAAGTAAGGCAATTGGTGGAAGGTAGGGATAAGTAGCCTATCCCCCACTATTCAGTGTGTCCTCTCTTTGCTCCCATTACATGGTTGAAGCATTGAGATAAAAACCCAAGATCTATCGAGTCAATAATGGGGAAAGAGTTCCATCTTTCTGAATTCCCCCACTTTCTATTATTTGATGCTCTCTCTGATCTGAGATAGAAGCAATGAGGCACACCCCTCATCTCCTTTCATCTGCTTCACCTTAGCCTCTCAATGGCAAGGTTAAGAGCACACTTACCCCATTCCAGTTGGCCCTAGTGCCTAACCTTTGATGTTTGAGCCCCCTTGTTGGTGTGTTTATTTTATGCTGTATGTGTCTGTGATTGCTTTGTTTGCCTCTTTAGGCTTTAGTTTAGGCTTGCCCTTGTGCAAGATAGGTTGTGCTTGACTTGCCCTTGTGCAAAGTCAAGTCTGTGTGGCTTGCTCCCTGTGTGAGCCATGTTTAGCTGTTCGGCCGAACTACGGCAACTCTGATTCTCATGTCCAGATGAGATACGTAGGCACGAGACGCGATGTCTTGCCGAGTTTGACTAACCGCTAACACTAACTCTTTTCTCTCACCCCTGTGTGATTGAGATCTCTCTTTTCTCTCGCCCTCATTGCGATCGAGACCTCCCCTTTCTCTTGCCCTAGTTGCAATCGAGACCCTTGCTTCCTGTGCAAGCCGTGTCTAGGATAGGTTGGCCCTTGTGCCATTTAGCTAGAAACCTTAACTTAGGGTTGACTTTGCATGACAACATCTAGGCTCGAGTCGTAGTCTCCCTAGAATTGTGTCTCCCTCTGTTATCTGGTTAGGCTAGTCCTTTGTCCCTGCGTAGGGGAACTACATCGCCCTGATCTTCATACCAGATGAAGTATGTAGGCAGGAGATTGAGCTGATCTCTCCGGGCGCCTTTTCTCTTCTTTTGTGTGAGTTGTTTGACAGTTGCTAGGCTCGAGTGCTTGACTCCTTAGCAATTTGTCGCCCTTTTTCTTTTTCAACCCTTTGTGTCTTAACCACCCTTGTGTGTGTTCTGGTTGGAGTCCGACATAAGTCCAGCGATTGGCAGTTGGTTTCCTGTGTGTGTTTAGGTTCGGATGCTGATGTAAGTCCAGTGATTGGCATTCAGGCTCCACGTTTGCCTGTGTTTGTCTGTTTTGTTTGTGCGTGTCAGCCGAGCTACGAATGCTCTAATTCTTCTCTCGTCCGAGAAGATACGTATGCATAGGATGCGACATCCTAGCGAGCATGTGTCGTTTCCCCAGTCCGAACTACTTCGACTCTGATGTCTATGCCTGATAGACTAAGTAGGCCCAGGATGCGACATCCTGCCGAGTCAGTTTCAGTCAGTCTCTTTTGTCTCTTTCAGCCAGTGTGTGTGTGTTTTGAGCAGTGTTTAGCAACCAATATTCCTTCCTTTTGTGCGTGGATCCCGTAGAGTACTACGGATGCGTAGGGTGCCTAACACCTTCCCTTCGCATAACCGACTCCCGAACCCATACTCTTTGGTCGCGAGACCATGTTCTTTCCCAGGTTTACTTCGAGCGTTTCCTTTCCCTCTTTTGGGATAAATAACGCACGGTGGCGGCTCTGTTGTTTCTTTCTTTTCCCGCCGGTTTTTCGCGCGATGCGACACTTCCCTAGCAGGATCAGGATGGTTATCCCCAGCAGGTTGTAAATCGATGTTTCCTGGGCAGCCAGGCCCGAAGGTTGCTGTTTCCCAGCGGAGGTATCTATGGGTGGTGGTTTCCTCAAGCAGAGGCGAGATCGTTATTATCCCCAGCAAGTCAGAGACTGTTGTTATCCCCACAGAGTGCGTTGGTGGTTGATTCCCCAGCGAAGTCCCCAAGCGGATCGAGTGCAAAGGAGGTTTTTCCCAGCAAGGGTTGCCTTTTTCCCGGCAGCAGTGCTATTCCCCAGCAGGGTGGAGATTGGAGTGTTGGCGAGTTCTTCAGCAGAGTGCCTCGAGCTCCCCAGAAAAATCCCTTGAGGGGGATACTTTTTCATCCATTCATCATATAGATCAGCATAGCATATTGCATAATAAATCGCGTAGCATTTTCATGATTATGGAGCATTACGCTAAAAAAAAATCATGCATCATCATTACAAGCATACGCTAGTCTCAAGCCTTAATGTGTACATTTGTAGTATATGTAATGACTTGTAAATGTGTACATAAATTTGTATATATTTTGATACATTTAAGGCAAAATTGGTTTGAATTGGTATATATATATATTTGTTAGCCAAAAATTGGTAGAAAAAAGGCCAAAATGGCATGTATAAAATGTGATAATTCTCTGTCAAAATCTGGTTGAAAACAGGTAGAAATTCTGGTTTATAAACCTGGAAAAAATGTGGTTTAAAACAAATCCTTCAAAAATTTTCGTATACATTAGACAACACTTTTGTAAAAAGCGCTGTCTAAGGGGGGGATTAGAAAGCGCTTTAGGCCAAAGCACTGTCTAAGGGGGGGGGGGGGGGGGGCTTAGACAGCGCTTTTTGAAAAGCGCTGTCTAAGGTATACCTAAAAAAATTAAAATAGGAGGGTCTTAGAAAGCGCTTTAGGCAAAAGCGCTGTCTAAGGGGGGGGGGCTTAGACAGCGCTTTTTGAAAAGCGCTGTCTAAGCCCCCCCCCTTAGACAGCGCTTTGGCCAAAAGCGCTGTCTAAGGTATACCTAAAAAAATTAAAATAGGAGGGTCTTAGAAAGCGCTTTTGGCCAAAGCGCTGTCTAAGGGGGGGGGGCTTAGACAGCGCTTTTAAGATTTAAAAAAACGCTGTCTAAACCTTTAGCAGCGGAGGTTTAGACAGCGCTTTAAAGCGCTGTCTAAGGCTAAAAAAAGCGCTGTCTAAGGTCTTGTTTGTTGTAATGCAATGTTCACCAGTAGTACGATACTGGAGGAAATTTTTTCCGTCGGACAGAGATGGAAATGTTACGCGATCAGCGCGATTCAAGCCGTGGTTATCGCTTGAGACTTGGTTTCACCGGATGGTGAAGATGTTACTCTGAGGAGTTTAGCATCATGATGTTAGAACCAATGTTCACCAGTAGTACGATACTGGAGGAAATTTTTTCCGTCGGACAGAGATGGAAATGTTACACGATCAGCGCGACTCAAGCCGTGGTTACCGTTTGAGATTTGGTTTCACCGGATGGTGAAGATGTTACTCTGAGGAGTTTAGCATCATGATGTCAGATCAGCAATGTTCTCCAGTAGTACGATACTGGGGGAAACTTTTTCGTCGGGCGGAGATGGAAATAAAATCAAAGGACGTTACGCGATCAGCGCGAAAATACAATTCAATCAAAGAAAAGCAAAAAAAGGATTATCATCAGAAAGTTTCGGGGTTCAAGAAAAGCAAAAAAAGAAGAGGATAATAATCCCTAGCGGATGTGGTGTTCAGGCCATGGTTATCCCTGTGTTACCATTTATTTTGGTATACAGGTCGACATTCTGTTCCGGTATTCAGGCCGACTTTCTCCGTACCAGACGAATTCTTCTTTCAAGATTGCTTCTTTGCCGGGTCTGACAGGCACTGTTAATTATTTTCCCATCAGAGTGCAAATTGTTCGTCTGTTCTTGGTATTCAATCACTCTTCACCCTGATCATCTGAAAGCTGAGGCTATTCATATCAACAGGTTCACAGTGGATTGAATAGGGGCAGCTGTAACACCTCAAAATTTGCCCTCCTCTCTTGGGACTAGCTTAACATATTGCATTGCATTTTTTAGGACATTAGTCATTGCATCTTTGCATATCATGTGACAACATTGGGCAAGTCATACTCCTAAGTCTTGATCAGAAGATAAGGAGGTTAAGAGATTCAAGCTGAGGGTCCTATTGTATTGATCACTAGCCATCTGAGGGTGTGTGCTTCAAATTAGGGTTTCTTGGTTCCTCAAGGAGATTGGTCATTATCTTGGTTGCAATGGTACATCATCATCATCATGGTTTTATCATCACCAAGAGGTTCATTGTGCTTGATCAGATGCCTTGAGATTAGGGTTTTGACCTCTGGTCAACCCTAATCATCTGCATTGTGCCAATCAGGGCTTGTCAAGGAGATGAGCTTTTCAATGAGAGAGGGATCATCCTATGGTTATAATGAGCTTGGGGAAGCTAGGGTTTCATGTTTGGGCCATTTCATCAAAAGTTTGAGGCTCAATTTCATCTGTGCAGGGCCAATTCATCTATCAGGCAACAAAAGTCAACCAGAAGTCAACTCATGGATTTGGAGGTGGGAGAGGGTTAGATACACTTCATTCATGTCCAAACAAGTTTCATTTGACATTTCAAACATCAACAATGAAGAAAATAAAGTCAGATGAAAACTTTCCAAAAATAGAAAGTGACTTGTAATTCAAAATTGCCAAAAATGGAAAGGTTTTCTCCTTAAGATTACATGTCCAAAAATGCTTCAAATGATTTTGTCCAACATGAAAGTTGTAGATCTTGCTCTAACCTTTCCAAAAAGTCAAAGAACATGAATTTCTCATGTGTGGTTGGCAAGTTATGGATCAATCTTGGTCAAGAAAATTTGAACTTCAACAAGGCATAACTTTTGAACCAAATGGCCAAATCATGTGGTTCTTTTTGGAGCAATTTTCTCTTGATGTGCACTATCATAATCATGCATCACATTTCATTAAAATTCATCATAAAAAAAGTGCATTTTTCACTTGAACTTAATTTGAAAATTGGAGGGAAAAGATGAATTTGAAAATTAGGCATGGCATTCACTTAATTCCACTTGCCTTGGCTTGGAAACAACATTTCTGAAGTGAATTGAAACTAAACTCTGCACTGTTACATTGGTATGCACATGTACAAGGCCATTTGCTAAAATGCACCAAAACTTCCAATTTCACTAATCATGTGCATTTTGGCTAATTGTGATTAGCAACATGTTTAACAACACATATAAAAGGAAAATCACAACTGTTTCATTGCTAATCATAACAGAATTTGGAAATTGAGATCTAGATCCAAAAGTTCTTCAACTTCTTCTCTCAACTTTTCTCCATTTTTCTTCACAAACCTTGCATTGATCTTCATATATCCTTGATCCACAAGCATTTTGGAGTGGAATTGAAGCCAGATCCATTGATTCTCAAGCCAATTCGAGGACTGTTGCAAATGTGTTCAACAATGGCAATTCGAGTTTCCAGCTAGATCGTGTACAATCAGCACTCAAACCTTGCTCCATTCATTTGTACAAGCATTGAAGAACTTCTGTTTTTGATTTTTCAAGCCAGAATCCACGTGTTTCACCACTGCAATCTCTTGAAGGTGAGATTTTGACTTGCTTAATTCTTGAAATCAATGTATACATTTGATAGATCCTTGGATGTAGAGTAAACTGCAAGTTGAATCATTGATTTTCATCAAGAAATGAACAAGTTATGTGGATTTTAAGTTTGATGCATAGAAATGTTTTTCTTCGAAACTTTTAATTTAGGAAGATTTAGGTTAAATTGATTAGTGATTTGTGTTGCTTGTTAGAAGACCTTTCCAATGGTATAGGTTTCATGAGTTTTGGTGAACAATTGTTCTTGAGCTGGATTTGATGAAGAACACGTGAGGAACCCTAATTTTTTCGTTTCCAGAATTTTCTTGATCTTCCTTGCGCCATGCTGCATGTGTTTTGGTGTTCGTGGCCATGCAATTGGACCACGTGTCCAGGTCCACTTAGGAAGCGCGCGCTGGATTTCAAATAGTCCCTCCCTTCGAATCCGGGCGAGGGACAATTCCATATGTTGCCTTGCATTTATTTCCATTATCATTTTCCATGTTCATACCACTTGTTTCATGCATTTTTATTTTTTCACACAATTAAAAAATTCATATCTCATAAAATAATGGTCCAAATTACATGGAATGTTTTGCACAATGATCCTTATCATGTCTACTATTTAATGATGATTTTTCCAGAATTTGTGCACGTGTGATTTTTTGAATGGCCTAGGGTTTGTTCATACATGTGTTTGCTTGCACCTTGCTTGCTATTTTGGTTGTGAAATGATGATGCTTAATCCAAAATTCTTGAAATTTTGCATACACAAACTAGAGATCCTAAGTGACATTTTGGCTTTGAGTTTGTGATTTTATCATTTCTGGTTTGTGAGATATGAGCTGATCAATCTAGGTGTGACAATGTGTGTCACACCATTTCTTGTCCAACTTGTGGATTTTCATTACCATACCAATTCAATTCCAATTGATGTGATTTTTTGCATGATGATACTTCTGGATGTTAAGTTTGATCTTGATTTTTTTTATGGAATTTTTGGATGCATTTCCAATTTGTTGGAGAATTTCCTTTCTGTTTGACCAATTGTGGACTTTTTGTGAGTCATGATCTTATATGATTTGTGAAATTCTTGATGTTTATTGGATGAACTTGAAATTTTGCACATGTATTCTAGACACCTTGAAGTTTGCCATGGCTTTGGTTTGATGTCCATATCATGTTTGGATTCTGTTTTATGCCTGCTTGAAGTTGATGTATGATTTGGTGCCTTGTATGAGCTTGTTTGAACATGCTTTGACTTAGGGATTTTATTTGACTTGCTTCCACTTGTCCAAAAGACTTGAAATTTGGTATGATAATCATTTGAGGTGTTCTGTTTAGACATGATTTTTCTTGGGATTTATTGAAATGTTTTTGAGTTGATATGGATTGAATCATTCTGTTTGGTTCTATGAGCTTCAAATTGCATGCTTTGCACTAAATGCTTTATGAAATGAAATTGGTTGATGATATGGATACGAGACCACTTGGATTTGTTTCTTATTTGATTGAACTTGATTTTGGATAATTTTCATGTTCTGTTTTGGTTTATTGCTCCCATTTTGACCCTAGGCCTTGTCCTAGTGGTTAATGCTTAATGTTTGAGCTTTGTTTCAGGTCAAAGAGCACAATTGCTTATACTTGATGATGTGCACTCAATTGGAGTTGGTCCATTGCTTGTTTATGACTAACCTTGAGTTTGTTTTGTAGGCTTTGAGACTTGTACTTAGGCCTTGTGGCTCGCACCTTTGTGCATTGCTTTACTTGATTGTTGCTTGACTGTGTACAGTTAATTGTTGACTTTCTTTTCTGAGTTGAATACTAACTGAGCTAGATTGTTTTCAGGTACATTAGTTTCTTAAGTTCTTTGAACTTGCTTTTGCTGATTGCTTGGTTGCTTAACCAATTGAGGTAGAACTCTTTAACTTCATGTAGTCTGGAAGACCTGGCCTGTTATTTGGTCAGGCACCTGTCTGAAGTCCTCCTTAAGAGGCAATGCTTGTGATTGTTTATCTTTGTCCCCAAGCAGGAAAAGACCTTGAATAAGGCAATTGGCAGATACAAGAGATGTGCAATCCATCTCCTGCTATTCAGTTGAGTCATCCCTTTGCTCACACTACTGGTGTTGATGCATTGTGGGTATTAACCCAAGATCCTTGTACAGTTGTACAATTGAGTCAGTCATAAGTGTAGAAGGGTTCCCACTTTCTGAACCCACACTTCTTTTGTCTAAAGCTCTCCCAGGCCAGGGATAAGAGCTGTGAGGCACACCCCTCACTTCCTATTTCATCTGCTTCACCCTAACTCTCAATGTTAGGGTTAAGAGCTAACATTACCCTGATACAGTTGGCTTGCTTTTGCAGCCTAACCCTTGTGTGAGCCCACCTTTGTCTGTATATAGTGTGTGCTAATTGTGTATGTTTGCTTTGTTTTGATTGTGCTTGCATGCTTTGCTTTGCCTGGTTAGGATTAGCTTGCTGCTTGTGCAAGATAGATAGAAAACTCAACCTAGGACCATTGTGGAATACATGATAACTATTAGGCTCGAGTCAGTCTCCCTTCTAGTTGGTCATTTCCCAGTCTCTGGTTAGGAGAAAGTTTCTCCCCTGTAAAGGGGAACTACGTTGCCCTGATCCTCATACCAGATGAGGTACGTAGGCAGGAGGTCGCACGAGATCTCTCCGGGCACCCTTTTTCTTTTTGTGTGTGTTTGCTTGACAGTTGCTAGGCTCGAGTGCCAGACTCCTTAGTAACTTGTTGTTTGTTAGTCTGCTTGTGTGTTTGGAGATGGATGTAAGCCCAGCGATTGGAATTCCGTATCCTATTGTTGTTTGGCTCGGAGTCTGATGTAAGTCCAACGATTGGCATTCAGTTTCCATGTTTGCCTCTTTGCGTGTGTTTTGTTTCGGCGTGTGTGAGCCGAACTACGGTAGCTCTGATTCTCATTCCAGATGAGATACGTAGGCATAGGATGCGATGTCCTAGCGAGCCCTCTCCCCTCTTCTTCCACCTGTGTTGTCTTCAGTGTGTGTGTGTGTGATGTTTGTTTTAGCAACCTTATCCTATCTTTTTGAGCGTGGATCCCGTCGAGTACGATGGATGCGTAGGGGTGCTAATACCTTCCCTTCGCATAACCGACTCCCGATCCCATTCTCTTTGGTCGCGAGACCATGTCTTTTCCAAGTTTACTTCGAGCGTTTCCTTTCCCTCTTTTGGGATAAATAACGCACGGTGGCGGCTCTGTGTTGTTTTGTTTAGCCCGCCGGTTGTTTTTCGCGGATGCGACAGCTGGCGACTCTACTGGGGATATAGCAGAAGTTGACCTCTTGCTGGTCCATCTTCCCTAAGCGAGTCAGTCCTAGCGCTCTCTAGGTTAGGGTTTTGGTTGCTTGTGTTGCTCTATTTTTTGCATTTATGATTATTATGTTGTATATAAGTGCATATCTGTTTGCATGCATCATACTATCATTGTGCTGATCCTGTACAGGTTGGTTCCTCTGTTTGGGGTGGGTGTTCTGAGTGGGGCTAAAATCCAGGCCCGAGTATACACCTAGGATTAGCGTGGTCTCGCGTTTCCTCACTTGCTGTATCAGCATGTTGTTGCAACGTGTCACCGCAGCCGGACGAGGTTCATTTGAGAGAGTCCTTCCATTTGGAGTTATTCCACTCAGGTTGGGTGATCTCATCTGAGCTATTGACTTCGGTGACCGATCTTTCCCGGATCTTTGTTTAGACGGTCTTAAGAGAGCTACAACGGCACACCCGAAAGGGCAAATGATAAGTGCATATTTATGCACAATTCTCCTACTTTTTACTTAGGCATTTCTTTATTTTATTTTGTTTATTTTTATATTTTATTATGTTTTCATATTTTATTTTATTTTTAGTTAAATTTAATTTTCGCACTTATTTTTCAGCTTTAGCAGTCTGCGCGGAAACGATCATAACTGGAGTTCCGAGAATCCGTTTGAGGCGTTCTAAAAATCGCCGGAAAGCTAAGAGAGAGAGCTACGACTTTTGTGTTGGAGTCGAAGTCAGATTCGAAGCTCAAAATTCCAGAATTTCGTTTCAAGTTACAGCATTAGAATTTTATTTTAGTGTTGGGTCATATTGTGGGTCTGAGTTATGTTTTTGACCCAGTTGGGTTTTGAACCGGATCCACTTTTTATCTTTTTAAGGAGAACGTGTGTACTGTTGAAAAAAAAGACGATTCACGCAAAAAAATATTGTTGAAGCTTGAAAACTCATGGAGAACTAATCCTCTTTGGACGGATTCACTGTACTCAGGTTTCAAACTTTGAGATTGTTATGATATTTACAATTTAATTTCTATTCCTTTCAATTATATCATGTGATTGTTGTTTGCTTAATTCAATTATCATATAGTGTATTTGATTTAATTTGAGTGATCTGTGTTCCTAATTTTAATCGTAGATTAACTCTGCTTAACTATTAATTTGCTCTATCATTTACCGTATGCTTAATCCGGCAATAGGAACATGTTCTCATAAAATCTTCCACGCTTGTTGACTGATTTTTTCATCAAATAGGATAGAAGTCCCGCTTGGGAAATTGTATTTTCATCGGTCGATGATTAGTAAGAACCGAGGCAGTGGATCCGTTACTTTAATCGCTTATTTCAAAACAACTTATTTCAGTAATCAATTATTTTAAGTGCTTTTTTCTTTATCGGAACCCTAAACCAAACCCCCCTTATTTTATTACTGTTATTGATTTTCCCACAAGAATCCTTGAGAGACGATATTTCGAGTCATTGTCGCTATATTACATATTTACAAAAACCACTCGTTTTTGATCCGCGAGCGACCGCGGATCAGCAAACCCGTTGAGTATCTTTGCCCGATTGTCGAGACTATTATCCGCCTTAGGATGACCTGATTAGAATTCACCTGTGAGGGGAGGGTTGATTCTTACAGATGCATGTTCTGATGGTGACTTTGATGGTGACTAATGGTTCCGTTGATCAGAGTCCTATTTATAAGTCGGATTTATGGACTTATTTCCGAGACGCCGGAGTTCTGTCTGCGGTATTTATCAGTGGGGATCCGTTTATTTCAGGATTCCTCGGGCTGGTTCAGATGATTTTATGGTTATCAGATCAGTGAATCTCTGGTTGATGATGGTGATGTATCTTTCAGTTCCGTTTATTTCGGAACCCTGAGTCGGATTTGTGGTTACATAGCCCTTCAGATGGTTGTGATCAGTTCAGGGGCCGTAACTCAGTGCAACAGATGTTCAGATGACTCGGAGGATGACTATGCATTGCATTCATTCATCAGCATCATCACATTTTGCATTTACCTGCATCTAACACATGTTTATCCATATGCAGGGACATTTTTGATCGAGATCCTGGTAGAGAGACTTCTTTGCTCAGACATGAGGACCGGTTTGAAAGATGATGTTGTCTACAGTTTCTTTGACCCAGAGATTGGTGTGCTGAGAGATATGATAGCATTGATTACACCCGACCATGTGGGAATGTTCAGAGAGGCATACGGTGGTACTCTGAAGATGGTTTTCATGTTCACAGACAGTGACAGGAGCGCCATTCATACACTTCTGCAGTTCTATGACCTGGGTTTGAGATGTTTCGTGTTCCCGGACTACTTGTTGGGGCCCTTGATGGAGGATTATGCTAGCATCCTGGGTATTCAGATCCGAGATCAGATTCCTTTCTATGCCATTCAGAGGGAGCCAGACCTCGCTGAGATTTCCCGTGCTCTTTATTTGAACCAGGAGGTGACAAAAGGGGGTTTGAAGGAGAAAGGAAAGTTATCCGGTTTTCATTTGAGTTTCTTGGAGGCTAAGGCCAAGGAACATGCTGCTTTGGGTAATTGGAAGACGGTCTGTGCCTTGATTGCTGTGAGCGTTTATGGGACCATCTTGTTTCCTAATCAGAAGAGCTTCGTGGACCATAATGCCATCAGATTGTTTGTACAGAGGAACCCCATTCCTACTCTGATTGGAGATGTCTATTACTCGGTTCATAACAGGAACGAGAAGCGGCGTGGGGGATTGGTTCGATGTTGCACTCAGCTGCTGTACAAGTGGTTTGTGGGGTATTTGCCTTCCCGAGGTGCTTTTGTCGCTCTTGATCCCACGGTCAAGTGGTCGGTCAAGTTGATGGGTTTGCGAGCCACTGATCTAGCTTGGACTCATAACGGTATGGCTGGACAAGATTTCATCTACAGTTGTGGGAGTTTTCCCAATGTGCCTCTTATAGGAGTTCAAGGTTGCATTAATTACAACCCGACGCTTCTTAGGAGACAAATGGGGTTTGCTATGGAGGTTCCTCCTCTCGAGCGCGAGATTCAGGAGTCTTTCTATTTCCCGGCTGAGGGTAATCTGACGCGGTTGAAGCAGGTGTCTGGGGCATGGCGCAACATTAAGAGAAAGGGAAAGGTTCCTTTTGGCAAGGTTAACAACACGTCCTTTCCTCCATTTGATGATTGGCTTCGAAAGAGAATTGAGCTCACGTATCTACCTTTTCCTGAAGGTGATCCTTGGTGTCCTTTGATTGAGGGTCCGTGTTCTTCTGTCAGTATGGAAGAATTCCTCGAGATGAAGAAAGCTAGAGATCAGTTGCTTGCAGAGAGAGCTGAATTGGAGATGAGTGTTGCTCGGATTCAGATCTCTAATCAGGAGATCAGAGTGAGGATGGAGGATCAGGATAAGCGACATGCCCTGGAAGTGAAGCGCTTTGAGATGGATACTACCTATTATGGGAAGGTCAGCCAAGCCTTAGCGTCATCCACAAGGGAGCACGACATCACTAAAGAGAAGCTAGCCAGAGCCTCAAAGGTCATTGAAGATGAGAAGAGAAGGCAAATCCTTGTGAGGGATCAGAGGGAAGACATAGTCAGAATCCTCGTCGCTGAGTGGGAAGCAAAGTTGAAGACCAAGGAAGCAGAGAACGCAAAGATCACTGCTGAGAGAGATCAGTATCTTGCTGAGAGAGACCATTACTTCAGACAGATGAAGATTCACCAGAAGGAGGTGGGGAGATTACAGCAGGAGAACACCGAGCTCAGGTTCGCCGCAGAGTTTGCTAGGATGGTTGATGATATAGGGCCTTCTGTGGGACCTTCGTCAGGCTAGACTTTATTCGTTTGTGTGGATTACCGTCAGGCCTGTTGACGGAATTCACTTGCTTGTATTTCCTTTCTGATTCTGGAGATTTGTATGTGACTTGTATCAGCTTGATGTATGACTGTGGCACTTATTGTGCACTTTTGATATGCAGTGGTTATTTTTCATTCAGTGATCAATCTTCAAGCTTTATTTGATTTCCTGTATGCACTCACACAGCACACACATGGTTGGGTGGTATTTTGCTAAATCATATATCTCTGATCTGTATGATGAAATCAAATGATGAATGTCAGAGTATTGCCGCCGGATTATTATCTGTCTCGATGAAACCAGGATCGAAAAGACAGAGTGTTCCTCATACGGATAGACATTGCATTCATGCATAATCATAATAACTTGTCTTCTATTTTGCAGGTGTCAGTGTCTAACTTGTTTGACTGATACAGGAATGATGAATCCACTCAACGCCGACGTTCTCGACTTGAAAGAGAAGATAGGTGAGTTGTTCAACATCATGCAAGGGCTCGCCGTGGGGCAGAAAGCAATCGCTGAGAGGTTGGAGAGGATTGAAAACTGGTTGAGAATGGGGAAAATCCAGGGAGATGCTCTGTCGTCTGGAGTAAAGAAGCCCTCTGGCAATAGTCAACGCCAGAAGGAAGTTGAATCAAGTGATGTGCATACCAAAAGGGGTAAAGATCGTTATCACCCGTATGCTGCCGCATTGACTATTCCTGCTGGTAGCTCATCTGTACTACAGCAACGGCAGTCACCTCCACAGAGAACACAGAAAGCTGGGGGCCAGGTGAGGAGAAGGACGACAGATCGTCATTTTAATAAGCCGCCCGTGACTTATGCCTCTCTGTTTAAAAGGTTGATGGATCTCGGGTTGGTGCAACCAAGGACATTGGTTCCAGGGAAACCGGATCAGAGGGTTGCAAGTTACGATGAAAATGTCAGGTGCGAGTTCCATGCTGATGCTCCCGGACATCACATTGAGGATTGCAAAGCTTTCAAGCATGTCGTTCAAGATTTGGTGGATTCTAAAGCCATCAATTTTGCACTGATGTCGGATGTTAATACTAACCCCGTGCCAAGGCATGGTCCTGTAAAAGTAAAAATGATGTCGAAGGACAAGAGGGGGATAGAGGTGACTGAGAAGGATCAGTTAAAAATTCCAATGTCTGTGGTCCCAAAATGTCTGACGAAAAGTGGAGCATGCCCTAGTGTTGATAATTGTTGTGCGGCTGTCGCCACAAATGGGCGTGCAATGATGAGGGAAACAATTCAGGGAATGATTGAAGTAGGAATGGACGATGTAAGATGTAAAGTACCCAGTCTGGCAGTTGAAACCGTCAAGGTGGAGAACGCCATTCTTGCTGAGAAAGAGAGGAAGCTGTCCATTTCTTCTTACAAACAGGCAGTGGAAGTGGTGAGAAATGGAGGGATCCCAGGCTGGGGAAGGATCATAGGCATCGTGGTAAAGGCGGATATGTTTGGGATTGGCTATCAGGAAGGCCAAGATTCGTCTGAGCAAAACAGAGGACGTCGTCCACCGTTCACATTCGTCAGTGCTGGAATGTTGGATCCAGATCACGCCTATACAGTGGGTGAAGAGATTGACAGTGACCGCGAGCTGGAGTCGTGGATAAAATCGTGCGTACCAGGAAGCTGGAAGGCCTAACAGATCATCACTGTCATTCTACTGGAAGAGTAATATTTCTGTTTTCAGTTTTTATTTGCATGAAAGCCGTACGTTTTACCCGAAACGTAATGGTTCATTGTAAGGGCCATCTCATATGTTTCATTGTGCAACATTTTGCATCATTAATAAATGGATGTTTTTGTAATTAAAAGCGGTGTTCCCTGTTTTTTTCATTTATTCTTGCAGTTTAAAAACAAATAAAAATGGCAATGTTTATTTTCACTTTTTCCCCTTTTTGATTTGTCTCGTTCCGACTTCGAAAAATAATTCTCCGGATCTCATTGATAACAATTTGGTTACACCTCATATGACTTCGACAATCCGATCTATCATGCCAAAGAAGAAGGCGAAGAAGATTGTGATCTGCTGGAATTAGCCAGTTTGTTGAAACAAGAGGAGAAGGTGATTCAGCCGCACGAGGAGCGATGCGAGATTGTTATTCCAAGCGCCGCCGAGGTCAGAAAGGAAGTGAAAATTGGGGCCGCTTCAGAGGCGAGTCGAAAGCAGAATGGTAGCCCTGTTAAAAGAGCATGTGGATACCTTCGCCTGGTCGTGTCAGGATATGCCAGGGTCGGATATCGATGTCGTTGTGCACAAGCTATCATGGAGAGAAGACTGTCCTCTAGAGAAGCGGAACGCCGGTGCCACGTATCAGAGTGACTTTGTTTCATGATATGATTCATCATGAAATCGATTGTTATGTTGATGACATGATAGCAAAGTCCCAAACAGAAGAGGGGCATTTGGTAGATCTGGCCAAGTCGTTTGACCGGTTGAGATAATTCAGACTGAGGTTGAATTCGAATAAGTGCACTATCAGAGTGCGGGCCGGTTAGTTGCTGGGGTTTATTATAAGTGGAAAAGAGGAATCGAGGTTGATCCTGCTAAAAAAAAAAAATAGAAAGAAAAATAAGAAATGCCTGAGCCGAGAATGGAAAGAGAGGTTCGTGGTCTCCTAGGTAGATTGAACTACGTTTCACGGTTCACATCTCATCTAACAGCCACGTGTGAACCCATTCAAGATGTTAAAAAAAAAAGATCAAACGGTCAGGTGAAATAATGATTGCCAAGGGGCATTGAGAAATAAAAGAATGAGTTGCAGGAACCTCTGATTCTGATGCCTCCTATGGAAGGAGCAATTGTTAATTCTGTACTTGACGGCCTTCGAGGAGTCTACGAGGTGTATGGGGTCAGTATGACGAGTCATGTCGAAAAGAGCATGCAATTTACCTTAGCAAAAAGTTTGCCGACTGTGAAATAATACATTCACTGCTCGAGAAAACTTGATATACTTTGGCATAGGCTGCTCGCCGACTGAGACAGTGTATGCTGGTTCATACCACTTTGTGGATTTCTAAGATGGATCTGATCGAGTATGGGTTTGAGAATCTAGCATTGACCGGACGGGTTGTGAGAGTGCAAAAGAATGTTGACTGATTTGTGATGCTCTCGGAAAGCAATCAAGGGGTGTATTGTCTGATTACCTCGCCCGGCAACCCTTTGAGGATTATCAACTGAGGAAGTTTGAGTTCCCTGATGAGGACATCTCGAGGTGCTCAAATCGAAAGATTGAGAGTAACCGATCCCGGAGGAGGGGCCTGACCCTGAATCCGAACGGATTCTGATGTCTGATGGGGATGTTAACGTGAATGGTAGGAGTTGGTGTTGTTTTGGTTACGCCAAAGAGATCCCATATTCCTTTTATTGCCCGGATAACATTTGAATGCACCAGCAAGTGTGGCTGAGTACGAAGCTGGTATACTGGGTATTGATCTCCGGTGCGTACATCTACTGGGGCAACGCTTTCTCGTTGGTATATGGAATGGAAGCCGTGCTACCAGTTGAGGTTCAAATTCCCTATTTGAGAGTCCTGATAGGCGTGAAATTGCAAGAGGCTGAATGGGTAAGGACCCGGTACGAAGAGTTAAGCCTGATCGAGGAAAAGAGGCTGGCATCCATTTGTCATGGGCAGTTATACCAGCAACGGATGAAACGTGCTTTTGACCGAAACGTGCTTTCAACAATGCATTTTTTCACATAGACTTAAAGGAGGATGTCTACATGAGTGTACCTCAAGGAGTCAAGTGCACTAAGCCAAACCAAGTTTGAAAACTAGTCAAGGGTTTATATGAGTTAAAATAGGAAAACATGAAGTGGTATGAGAAGCTCACATATTTTCTCTTGAATCTTGGTTACACTAAATCAAACTCATATTATTCAATAGTCATCATTATAAGATAAAGTTAGATCACAATCCTACTAGTATATATGGATGACATCATACTAGCAAGCACATATTTATCTGAATTTGAGAATGTCAAAGGCATCCTTGACAGGAATTTCAAAATCAAAGACCTTGGGATTTCAAAATACTTTCTTGGTCAGGAGGTGACACATTCTAAAGAAGGCATATCTATTTCAAAAAGGAAATATTGCCCAGATTTGTTAAAGAATCAAGGTTTGCTAGTTACAAAACCTGTTTCAACACCTTTAAATCCTTCAATATAACTTCATCTAGTTAGAAGCAATCCACTTGAAGATATCACTCTATATAGAAGGCTTATTGGTAGATTATTGTACCTAAATAACACAAGACCAAACATAACCCTTGCTACTTAACTGTTAAGCCAATTTCCATAAAGTCCAACTCAATTACACTGCCAAACAACTTAAAGAGTCATCAGATATTTGAAGCAAAATCTTGGCATAGGATTTTTATTTCTAAGGTCTTTTAACCTACAGATATAGGCTATTGACATGCAGATTGGGATGGATGTATCTACTTAAGAAATTCAACATCATAATATTGTTTTTTTTCATTAGTTTATCCCTTGTTTCTTGGAAATCATATAAATAACAAACATAATCTAGGTCCACTTCAGAAGCATATTATTAGGCTCATGGTTCAACTACATGTGAGTTGATTTTTATCCTATACATTTAAGAGATTTGCAAATTACATGTGCATAATCACATGTCTTGTATTGGGACAATAAGAGTGCATTGCAAATAGCATCCAATCTTGTCTTTCATGAAAGAATGAAACATCATGAGATAGTGTCATACCCCAAAATTTGCCCGTTGATATTACAAGGCATCTTTCAAGGCATTCCGACTTGTTTTGCAAGGCACTGACTCTAAAGGAACGAAAGCCCAGCTCACAACAGGCCCAATCCAAAGACTGCCCAAAATAGCTTGCTCGCTAGGCGAGCAATTCCTTCGCCTAGCGAACACTTCATCATGACACTCGCCCAGCGAAGCATCAGATCCAGAAAAAAAGCCCAGAATAGCTTGCTCGCTAGGCGAGCAATTCCTTCGCCTAGCGAAGCTTGCGAAAATCTGAAGTTTTGGACCTCATTTTAAGCCCATTAGATCACCACCACTACTACTATAAATACCAGCTCTTCAGCCACGAAAAAGAGAGACACACAGACACACAGACACAGCCGGAAGGACACCGAAACGGAGAGACCAAGACGAAGGACGGAAACCCTGGTGCAAAAACCCTGCTAACCTGAAGGCAGCCCATCCGCGCCGAAACTACCGCCGCCCAACTCAATCCGGCCTCCAAGCAATCAGTCCCTTTCAATATCGCAATTGCACACAGGTTTGCGTATCACCGCTGTTTTACGTTTCCAATTGATATTCTTTACATACATGATGCATTCCGATTAAAGTTTTGATATGTAATTTGATTTCGTACGTGAATCTAAGTATGAACATCCTGTATAATTGTCTATGCTATGCCTGTGATCAAATGCCATAAGAGTGCAGGTTTTCGGAAGTCATGCTGCTGTCAAACTCCAAACCCGTGGCCGCTCGCTAGCTCATCGCTAAGCGAGCCTGCAGCGAGCATTCGCTGAGCCTTCGCTAGGCGAAGCAGAGGCGAACGGGACAGTGGTTGCTTTGTCTCTTTGCTGTTCTATCTTATGCTTATCTAATTACGATTTTTGCATCACTTGGCCTGAACTCATAACTGTTATGTCTATTTTATGGTGCAATTGTCAAATCATATTTTATCTCAATGCTCTAACCCGTGTGTTGAATGGTGTAAAGGCTTCCGTATCCTCAATGAAGCGGCCGGCTAGGTACTCCACTTTACGTGTGGGAGACCTTCGTGGAGATGGATTCTAAATTACTTCACTTTAATGTGAAGATTCATATTGATTGCCTAATTAATTTTAATGTATTAATTTTTAATGTATTGATTTTAATGTGTTGATTTTAATGTGGAGATTCATCATAATTACCTAATGAACGTTAAAATATGGACTTTAAATAAATGATATTGGACCTCTCTTTGTTACCCCACGATTACGTAATACGGTCATGTCCCGCGAATGTAGGGATACACTTAGCAACGGCCCTTCGATTAAATCATCATAAAATAAATCATGGTCCCTCGGATGTTGCCTTCGAAAATACGATTTTATCCCTCGATGACCCTTCGGTGTAGCCTACGGTTAAATGATGATCGTCCCTTCGAATGCTAAGGTATCCTTACAACTGTTGCCTTCAATGACCTATCGATGACCCTACGACGACCCTTTTACATCCCAAGGATAAAACTACTTACTTCTCAATAGTAAGGACAGTTTTACCCTCATAAGGATAGGAAATGCCCGGAAAGACCTCGGACATGTATAACCCTTAATTGCTCATTCATAACCTAAAATATTTTTCCCACCTTACACATTTCAAACATCCTTTTTGGAAAATCACCACTTAGCATACATCCATACTAGGATCATTGCTGAGTTATATTTTTCTAAATAACTTTCAAATCTAAATGAGATAACCACTTTGTATACATTCATGCAAGAATCATTACAAAGTTAAATTCTCATTTTCAAAACATTTTTCGCACATTTCTCAAAACACTTTTTCAAACAAGGAAAACATAAATGATTGAGCAATTAAGAGCCCATGGATAACCATGGATACAAAGGGTGCTAACACCTTCCCTTTGTATAACGTACCTCCCGAACCTAAGAATCTAAATTAAGGTCTTTCCTGTTCTTTTCCACCTTTCCTTATGGGATAAAAGAAAAGTCGGTGGTGACTCTTGCTAACCGCGACATTGCGATTAAAAACACAAAAAAGTCCAGTTCACCGTATGACAGAACTGGCGACTCTGCTGGGGACTACAAAGAGAGGTCACCTTAAAATCATTTATGTTTTAAATTGTTCCTTCTTTTAAGGGTATTTTTGAGTGAAAGATCCTACACCCGGATCTAGTGTACCTTAGGTAAGTAGCAATAGATCATCGCGACTATCCGGCGTATACTGGAATGGTTAAAATGATGGCTACGGTTAATGTGACACTTTGGATGTCCTGATGTTCCTCATGTTCACTTGAGGAAAAATTTGGCATTCGCGTGGTGTCATCAAAGCATTAACCAGACCTTTAGAACCCTAATTGACTCATCCTAGCCATTAGAAAGTAGTGAGATAACTGGCTTCGGTTCCGACTGAGGTTGGTTGATACTCGATGCTACACTCTTTGAGATTGGACTTTTGGGAAGCTTCGGTCAACCACTTGGTGTTGCACTGAAGTGGACTTAAAAGAAGGTCAATGATTGGAGATCCTTCTAGAACCCGGTTACTATTCTAGGACAGGTTGAACCAACCAAACTTCAGTGGGGAGGGTACTTACCTATGGAACTCATGCAAGCCTTAAAACCTAGGAACGATGGTTGTGTGACTTGCTTGTGCTTGTTATTTATTTAACCTCATAACATCATAACATCATGACATCATAACATTGTACTAACCATTTCAAGGACTTAGGGATTTAACTTTGCTCTGTTTTGTATAAAAAAAAAAAGTTTCCTTTTTTAGTTTACGCAAAGTTAAATTCCAAAAGGCCTTGAAAACATTTCATGCATTGCATAGCATAACATAGCATAACAGGTACTCTAAAGGGATCAGTGTTCTCACGGTTTTCCTCCAAACAGAAAAATGGACCTCGAACAAATTGTCAAAGATCTCCAGGCTCAGAATGCTCAACTCCAGGAGATGATCTTGAAATTATCCAAGGGGCAGGAGGAACTGAAAGCTCTCTTCCTCGAGCAAAAGGAAGACAAGAAATCTATGAGGCACATTAACCCGGGAAGAAGGCAGTTTACGAAGATCAATATGACTTTAGCTCAAGCACTGCAGGGTATGCTAAAAGCAAATTTAATTACCTTCAGAGATCCTCCTGCAAAACCCAACACTACTTCTCCTAGTTATAATCCCGATGCCAGGTGTGCCTATCACTCCGATAGCCCCGGGCATGATACAAACGATTGTTGGTTGTTGAAAAACAAAATTCAGGATATGATCGACGCTGGAGAATTTGAATTGGATCCGCCTGAGACTCCTAATGTCATCATTGCCCCTCTGCTTAATCATGACGAGACTGTCAATGCTGTGGAAGATACTGATAACGATTATGACTTGGATAGCTGGATTTTCCCAATAATTGATGACGGACTCAATAATTGGAAGGCTGAAGACATTATCCCGATTTCCTTTAGTCAGGAGTAATTGTTATTGCTATTTTTGTGTTTCAAAGCATTGTGTCTATACCCGGGGCATAATAGCTAATTTTTCAAGGGTTTGTCATTTTCATAAGCATATTTACATTCAATAAATCAATGGACTTTTTGCATTCAAATATTGCGCTCTTTATCTTTCCTGTCATTTTTTCAAAAACAAGCTATGTTTTCTTGCACACACGCACGTAACAGTTTTCCGATCCATATCCACTCTGGATCCTGTTGATAATAGTTCTGCTACTGTTCATTATGACTTTGAAAATCCGATCTACCAAGCCGAGGATGGAGGGGAGGAAGATTGTGAAGTCCCTGGTGAACTTGCCAGACTGTACTACAAGAAGAAAAGACCATACAGCCGCAAGAGGAGTCAATTGAAATTGCAATGGGTACTGAAATAGACAAGAAAGAAGTCAGAGGTTTCTTGGGGGCACTCGAATTACATTGCCCGATTCATCCCGCACTTGACTGCAACTTGCAAACCCATCTTCAAATTACTAAAAAGAAAAATCAAGAGATGGTATGGAGTGATGAGTGACAAAATCAAGAAATATCTCCAAGAACCTCCAATTCTGATGCTACCAGTTGAAGGAAGACCTCTAATCATGTATTTGGCCGTGTTAGAAAATTCAATAAGGTGTGTTGGGGCAACATGACGAGTCTGGTCGAAAAGAGCATGCCATACACTGCCTTAGCAAAAGGTACCGACTGTGAAACAAGATACTCACAGCTCGAGAAAGCTTGCTACGCTTCGGCCTAGGCTGCTCGCCGACTAAGACAGTATATGTTGAATCATACCACTTTATTGATTTCTAAGATGGGTTCTATCAAGTATACATCTGAGAAACCTGCTGTCCCCTGAGAGAGTTATCACTGATAATTGTACTAAACTGAACTCTACACGCAGTTCAAAATAAAGCACCATAACTCTTCTCCGTACAGGCCAAAGACGAACGGCGCCGTGGAGACTGCTAATAATATCAAGAAGATCATACAAAAAACGGCATAATGTACAAAGACTGGCATGAGATGTTACCTCTTGCTCTTCATGGTTACCGCACTTCGACAGGGGCAACCCCTTTCTCTTTAGTCTATGGAATGGAAGCCGTTTTACCAGTGGAAGTTCAGATTCCCTCTCTAAGAATCATGAAAGAGGCGGGCTTAGATGAAGATGAATGGATTCAGACTCGACTCGATCAGATAAATCTGATTGATGAGAAGAGACTTGCGGCTGTTTGTCATGGGCAGATATATCAGAAAAGCATGACCCAGGCATTTAACAAAAGAGTTAAGAGACAGGTGTACCAACTTGGCGACTTGGTGATCAAGCGTATCATTCTACCACAAGGTGATCCCAGAGGCAAATGGACTCCCACATACGAAGGGCCGTTTGTGGTTAAGAAAGTATTCTCTGGTGGAGCCATGATACTCGCTACTATGGACGGCGAAGACTTCCCGCACCCTGTGAACGCGGACATAGTCAAAAAATACTACGCATAAAAAAGACCCGCTAGGTCGATGTACCTAGGCAAAAGTAAGGGCATCCCGGCGAACCAAAAGGGTTCGGGCAAAAATTAGGGATAAACATATAAAGACATACACCCGGCAAGTCGAAAACCTAAAAAGGCGGCTTGGGCAAAAAGGGGTATCCTGGTGGATTGAAAACCTGAAAAGGCGGTCCAGGCAAAAATTAGGGACTAAAGCGTATGACTATGTCCCGTTCTCTGTCAGCTTCAACCAAGTTCCAAGGACTGAACAAGCCAATCACTTCCATCCGACAGCAAGAGATGAGATGCTTGAAGACGTAATGACAGTAGTGAAATTAGAATCAATGGGATTTTTTTCTGCATAGCTTTCTCTCTGTTTTCCTGACAATTTCCTCTTACTAGGATTTCTGTCTCCTTGTATTCAAATCGCCTGTTTATAGGCTCTCTTTCAAAATCAATACAATTTCATTTCCAAAAATATGCTTTTGTTTTTACTTTTTCTGTTTTGATTGCGTAAACGTCCATTGACTTAACTTGAATTGATATATGCATTTGAATATGATCAATGTTTACAAAAATACATGCCTAAAATAGAAATAGCGATTACTACAAGACTTCAGGATCGAGGATAAGGTCTAACCAGGCTTTCCAACAAATCCGGTTACAAATCCATTCCCCAACAAAAGCCAGTCATTCCCAGAAGAGAGTGGCATTACTAGACAAATGGGTCATCTCTTCCATCCCCAGCCAGGCTCTGTTCAGTGTTTCCATCGTCAGACGGCAGTCAAGTATCCCCCAGCTAAGAAAGGGTCATCAATACAAATATCTCCGACCAGAAGACTGGGATTTATTTCCCCAGTAGAGTCCCTGGAAGAACGTTTCAGACGCATAGTGCATTCATTACATCATTTCACATCACATACCTACATACAATTTTCATACCGCATCATATACATTACATCATTTCGTAACATATACATGCATACAATGCTCGCATTTATTCCAGACGCATAATTCATTCATCACATCATATCACAGCATACGCATGCATACAACATTTGCATCTCATGCATCATGACATGGCATGAAGCTAACTTTATTTTTCAGGTTAATTATCCTCTTGATACAACCAACACAAAGGTCCATTCAGACGGACATCTTTATCAATTACATTCAAGATTCAACTATATCCCTCAGATACTGCCTAGCGTACGGTATATTCCGAGGTGTAGTCTAGCGTACGACTACTTTCTTCTTCAGATACATCTTTCAGATATACTCCATGTCAGCATTCATTCTGACGTCCTCCCAACGATGGCATCTATAAGCCTCTCCCAGACATTTATTATAAATACAACATATACAAATGCTATCAGATATAGCCTAGCGTACGGTTTATCCTGATGCAGCTCAACATATGACCCCTTCAACTCAGATACGATCTAACGTATGATCCATTCTGACCTTCAACAACTCAGATACGATCTAACATATGATCCATTCTGATCTTCAACAACTCAGATACGATCTAACATATGATCCATTCTGATCTTCAACAACTCAGATACGATCTAGCATACGATCCATTCTGATCTTCAACAACTCAAGTAAGGTTTAATGTACGACCAAGTTAGACCTTCATCTCCTCAGATGCTACCTTAGGACAGGTACATTTCTGAATGGTAGTCTAGTATACGACTACTCCCTTTTCAGCAGATTCAGCCTAACGGACGGCTCATTCTGTTACTCAGATGCTACCTTAGGACAGGTACATTTCTGAATGGTAGTCTAGTATACGACTACTCCCTTTTCAGCAGATTCAGCCTAACGGACGGCTCATTCTGTTACTCAGATGCTACCTTAGGACAGGTACATTTCTGAATGGTAGTCTAGTATACGACTACTCCCTTTTAAGCAGATTCAGCCTAACAGACGGCTCATTCTGTTACTCAGATGCTACCTTAGGACAGGTACATTTCTGAATGGTAGTCTAGTATACGACTACTCCCTTTTAAGCAGATTCAGCCTAACGGACGGCTCATTCTGTTACTCAGATGCTACCTTAGGACAGGTACATTTCTGAATGGTAGTCTAGTATACGACTACTCCCTTTTCAGCAGATTCAGCCTAATGGACGGCTCGTTCTGCTCAGATATGGTTTAATGTATGACCAAGTTAGACCTTCATCTCCTCAGATGCTACCTTAGGACAGGTACATTTCTGAATGGTAGTCTAGTATACGACTACTCCCTTTTAAGCAGATTCAGCCTAACGGACGGCTCATTCTGTTACTCAGATGCTACCTTAGGACAGGTACATTTCTGAATGGTAGTCTAGTATACGACTACTCCCTTTTAAGCAGATTCAGCCTAACGGACGGCTCATTCTGTTACTCAGATGCTACCTTAGGACAGGTACATTTCTGAATGGTAGTATAGTATACGACTACTCCCTTTTCAGCAGATTCAGCCTAATGGACGGCTCGTTCTGCTCAGATATGGTTTAATGTACGACCAAGTTAGACCTTCATCTCCTCAGATGCTACCTTAGGACAGGTACATTTCTGAATGGTAGTCTAGTATACGACTACTTCCTTTTAAGAAGATTCAGCCTAACGGACGGCTCATTCTGTTACTCAGATGCTACCTTAGGACAGGTACATTTCTGAATGGTAGTCTAGTATACGACTACTCCCTTTTCAGCAGATTCAGCCTAATGGACGGCTCATTCTGCTCAGATATGGTTTAATGTACGACCAAGTTAGACCTTCATCTCCTCAGATGCTACCTAGTGACAAGTACATTTCTGAATTGTAGTCTAGCGTACGACTACCTCCCTTTCATCGTCAGATTCAGCCTAATGGACGGCTCATTCTGCTCAGATACGGTTTAATGTATGACCAAGTTAGACCTTCATCTCCTCAGATGCTACCTAGTGACAGGTACATTTCTGAATTGTAGTCTAGCGTACGACTACCCCCTTTCATCATCAGACACAGCCTAACGGACGGCTCATCCTGCAACTCCAATACAGTCTATCATAAGACCCATTTGGATCTTCAACTCAGAGACGATCTAGCGTACGATCCGTTCTGATTTTTCATCCTCGGCAAAGTCATCCGCCTAATGAACAACTCACTCTGGTATTCAGATACGGTCCAGTGTATGATCCATTCTGATCCCTTATCCCCAGCAGTATATAGCATACTCTGACTCCCCAGCGAAGTCAACAGCATGATGGATGATTCACTATACGGTCTAGCGTATGACCCGGTATGACACCCATGTCTTCAGACATCGTCTAACGTACGACACAATCGGAAGCTCGTCATCAAACTTCCTGGATGGCATCTCTAAGCCCATCTCCATCAAGACTAGCTCCTGATTGACAAGCGCAAATTTTTGGGGCATTCTAGTGTTCAATAATCTTTCACCTCCAGACCACGAACGGCACATACCATTCTACTCTCTCGGTTCAAGAATATTGAACAGGGGCAGCTGTCATACCCCAAAATTTGCCCGTTGATATTACAAGGCATCTTTCAAGGCATTCCGACTTGTTTTGCAAGGCACTGACTCTAAAGGAACGAAAGCCCAGCTCACAACAGGCCCAATCCAAAGACGGCCCAAAATAGCTTGCTCGCTAGGCGAGCAATTCCTTCGCCTAGCGAACACTTCATCATGACACTCGCCCAGCGAAGCATCAGATCCAGAAAAAAAGCCCAGAATAGCTTGCTCGCTAGGCGAGCAATTCCTTCGCCTAGCGAAGCATGCGAAAATCTGAAGTTTTGGACCTCATTTTAAGCCCATTAGGTCACCACCACTACTACTATAAATACCAGCTCTTCAGCCACGAAAAAGAGAGACACACAGACACACAGACACAGCCGGACGGACACCGAAACGGAGAGACCAAGACGAAGGACGAAAACCCTGGTGCAAAAACCCTGCTAACCTGAAGGCAGCCCATCCGCGCCGAAACTACCGCCGCCCAACTCAATCCGGCCTCCAAGCAATCAGTCCCTTTCAATATCGCAATTGCACACAGGTTTGCGTATCACCGCTGTTTTACGTTTCCAATTGATATTCTTTACATACATGGTGCATTCCGATTAAAGTTTTGATATGTAATTTGATTTCGTACGTGAATCTAAGTATGAACATCCTGTATAATTGTCTATGCTATGCCTGTGATCAAATGCCATAAGAGTGCAGGTTTTCGGAAGTCATGCTGCTGTCAAACTCCAAACCCGTGGCCGCTCGCTAGCTCATCGCTAAGCGAGCCTGCAGCGAGCATTCGCTGAGCCTTCGCTAGGCGAAGCAGAGGCGAACGGGACAGTGGTTGCTTTGTCTCTTTGCTGTTCTATCTTATGCTTATCTAATTACGATTTTTGCATCACTTGGCCTGAACTCATAACTGTTATGTCTATTTTATGGTGCAATTGTCAAATCATATTTTATCTCAATGCTCTAACCCGTGTGTTGAATGGTGTAAAGGCTTCCGTATCCTCAATGAAGCGGCCGGCTAGGTACTCCACTTTACGTGTGGGAGACCTTCGTGGAGATGGATTCTAAATTACTTCACTTTAATGTGAAGATTCATATTGATTGCCTAATTAATTTTAATGTATTAATTTTTAATGTATTGATTTTAATGTGTTGATTTTAATGTGGAGATTCATCATAATTACCTAATGAACGTTAAAATATGGACTTTAAATAAATGATATTGGACCTCTCTTTGTTACCCCACGATTACGTAATACGGTCATGTCCCGCGAATGTAGGGATACACTTAGCAACGGCCCTTCGATTAAATCATCATAAAATAAATCATGGTCCCTCGGATGTTGCCTTCGAAAATACGATTTTGTCCCTCGATGACCCTTCGGTGTAGCCTACGGTTAAATGATGATCGTCCCTTCGAATGCTAAGGTATCCTTACAACTGTTGCCTTCAATGACCTATCGATGACCCTACGACGACCCTTTTACATCCCAAGGATAAAACTACTTACTTCTCAATAGTAAGGACAGTTTTACCCTCATAAGGATAGGAAATGCCCGGAAAGACCTCGGACATGTATAACCCTTAATTGCTCATTCATAACCTAAAATATTTTTCCCACCTTACACATTTCAAACATCCTTTTTGGAAAATCACCACTTAGCATACATCCATACTAGGATCATTGCTGAGTTATATTTTTCTAAATAACTTTCAAATCTAAATGAGATAACCACTTTGTATACATTCATGCAAGAATCATTACAAAGTTAAATTCTCATTTTCAAAACATTTTTCGCACATTTCTCAAAACACTTTTTCAAACAAGGAAAACATAAATGATTGAGCAATTAAGAGCCCATGGATAACCATGGATACAAAGGGTGCTAACACCTTCCCTTTGTATAACGTACCTCCCGAACCTAAGAATCTAAATTAAGGTCTTTCCTGTTCTTTTCCACCTTTCCTTATGGGATAAAAGAAAAGTCGGTGGCGACTCTTGCTAACCGCGACATTGCGATTAAAAACACAAAAAAGTCCAGTTCACCGTATGACAGATAGATTTTCATCTAGTGAGAGAGAAAGTTCAACAAGGCATGTTAAAGTTACTATCTATCTCTTCCAATGAGCAACTAACAGACTACCTTACTAAAAGTTTGCATATAAACAAGTTCAATGATTTTGTTTCTAATATTGGTGTTCTGGATATCTCTCATGCTTAAGCTTGAGGAATGATGTTGAAAGAATGAAAAGAATAAAAACCTCTAAGTGTTTGATAAAATTTGTTTCAACTTACAACTAAGTTTCCTTTTTTAGTAAGGGTTTTCAAATTTTAGTTAGAGAACTTCCCCTTTTAGGTAAGTAGTCAATTTCGAGTTTGTTACAAGCATGAGTATAGGATTATATACTTTATTGTATTGATTCAAAGCTTTTAGCACAATAATGAAATGGTAAAGCTATCATGTGATACATCTACATTTATTTTTGATCCCAACGTAACACGTGCAAAGATGTATATCTTTAGCTTTATATTTATTTTTCTCTTTGTTTTGATTTTGTTTTCTTCGGTATGCATTATCATTTTCGATCCTAGTGGACCATTCATAAAAAAAAAGTCTTTCTTCCTCAATTCAAAACCAGATTTTTTTTACGGATATACCTATTCATAAGCTCTTTACGTACAAATCCAAAATAGATTTTTTTTTCGATTTGTCATCCCCCTTCAAACAATTGTAATGCTGCTTTTTTAGATCACATAATTAGATTAGTTCACATAAAGGTGTGCAACTCTATGATCGTAACATTTATGTTGGTGCCAGTGTTGTTATTTTTGTCTTGCTCAGGATCAATGAAACAGACCATAAAACGAGGTTTTTCAATTCAGATCAGTGGTCCTGAGATGTGTGGCAACGAAGTGTGAAGCTTTTCTAAATTTATTTCTTACACTACTAGAAAAACAGTTATTAGCGTCGGCCACGTTCAGACGCTAAAGGTGAAAAAACAGACACTAATATGTGGTTAGCGTCGGTGTCGGGCCTTGAATAAAAGTTGCGAAGCTACCGTGTAACGTCGGCTAAAGATACACCGAGGCTACGTAGCCTCGGTGAAACGGAGGCTAACGCGGACACTAATGAGACCTACGCTATATTGTTTCAAAACCATGAAAAGTCAATATTATGTTTAGCGTTGGCCTGTCCGACTCTAAAGTCAACAAAAAAAGTCAACTTTTTTTATGCATCGATCGACTGGCATTGAGGTCAATTTATAAAACTCAAGAAAAAACATATAGCGTCCGTAGCACCGACTCTAAAGTCAACATAGAAAAGTCTATAATAATATTTAGCCTTGCATAGACCGACTCTAAAGTCAACAAAAAAGGACAATAAAGATGTTTATAGTCGGGTTGCAACATGACAACCTCACTCGAACAAATTTTTTCAATCCACTCCATCAACTGAACAATATCATATTTATGGTAAAACATTTGGAAACAATTTTAAACATTCGTGAAAGAAACTACAAAAGTTCTACCCACATTAACTTTCAAAAAACATACACAAAAAGTAATCACATCCGAGATTAATTCGTTCTACTAAAAGTACAAGATCAATCTTCATCTAATGATTGATCATCCAAATCGTCATCATAATGATGAGAATGTGATACAAAAGTTGAAGTGTCAAATTTCTTCATCATAAATTCCTTCCAAGCATTCATCTCCCTCTCCATCCTTTGTGCAGTCTCGGTAGCAGCTTTTGCAGCCTCGGTAGCAGCTCGCATTGCTTCGTTAGCCTCTTGTAATTGGGTCGTTGCAGCCTCGGCAATTTGTTCAGCTCTAATTCTAGCTGCTCTTTCAGCTTCTAATGACATCCCAAACATAGAGTGTTGAGGAGTTTGAGATTGTTGGGTAAAACTTTTTGATCCACGTTTTAGATTAATAGCTAAATCTGCAGCGCCATAAACCCGACCAGGGTTACGGCCCCCAACAGCCTCTGTCCATAGCTGATTTACACGCTCTCCATCTAACACTTGAACAACCTCTCCATTCCCTTCTTCAGTTGGCTGAAGTTCTGCATCAAACTTCTCTTTAAAAGTCTTCTGCATAACACAACATTATAATGCTAAGTTAGTGCTCTGTTAAGAATTTAGAGATGATATGTTGGTTAGAAGTTAGTGCTCTGTTAAGAATTGTTAGAATTTGTTAAATGTTGTTAAAAGGTTGAATCAGTTAACTATTTATAATGCTAAGTTTGTTTGAGTTACATAGTTAGTAATAGTTAGTTATGTTAGGGTTAGCTCTACTAGAAAGATGCTAAATTCTATTAGTAAGGTCTGTTAGTGAAATACTTGGTGTCAGCTTTAAAATGAACAAATCAGTTGGCTTGAGTTTGTAATTAAAAAAAAGTTAGAAAATTGTTAGTGTGATTTACAATTAGTTTTGCAATTACAGTTAGGAAAAAAATGTTAATGTTCGTAGGTTAAGTCGTTAGGAAAATGTTAACTGTTAGAAATCAGTAAAGAAAATGATTATGTCAATGCAATTGAATTAATGCTTATTGGATGATTACACAGTTTTACAGGTGAATGGTTTTTTGTTGACTCTGAAGTTGCTATGCTATGCTCCTTGTTGATTAATAGAACGAATTATCACAAAAGTTAGAGTTAGTTTACATGGATAGAGTTAGCAGTTTTGAAACTCTATTAGAATTATATACCAACCTTAATTGGACTGCAAGTAAAAAAATAGTTCGAATTAGTGGTTAGCATGGTTAATTGAATGTTTGATTTCTGTTAGTGTTAGGAGTCGGATTAGTGAGTAATGTTGAGTTGTTAGCACGTCACTGTCAGTAGGTTGAAAAAGTAAGGAATATTTAACAGCAAGATAACACAAGCAATTGTATCATTCTTATACAGTTATGCCAATGAAACTCAAAATGGTTATGCCCCATATCTATCTAAGAAAAGTCCCATATCTGCCAAATGGCTATGCCAATGAAACTCAAGATAACACAGAAAGTTTAAAGTCCCATATCTATCTAAGAAAAGAATCAATAATAATAATAGTATTTGTGCGCTGTCTCATGCATTGTCACTATAGCAATCGACACATCCACGTTGTGCTCAGAAATCTAATGGGACTGATAATTATTTTGCCTAAATTGTCACTATAGCAAACAAAGATACACATCACTAGTGTTCATACTCATTCGAGTTACTGAATGTTGCACGTGAAGTTGCTTTTGAATGTGAAGGTGTGCCTAAATTGATTAAAGACGTGGGATGTTCCTTACAAAATAAACCAATTGAAGAATGGAAAGTGTCGTTAGATAATCTTAAACATTAGTTAATATATATCTATCCATATAAAGTGACAAATCCATAATTTTAGTTCCTATTTTGAAAAGCAGCAACAACAAACAGTTTATGGGACTTTAAACTGTTTTTCTGTAATAATAGTTAATAAGGCTGAATCTTGGTGGAATAAGTAGCACCTGCCTTCCAACCTGCAGGTATTGTGAACCGTGATCCCACCCAATTGGACCCAACATTGCTACTCACTTGAAACCTCAATCGGATTTCATTTTCAAACTGATAGCAGGAAGTAGGAATTTCAAACTGATAGCAGGAATTTCAAACTGATTGCAGGAATTTCAAACTGATATCAAACAGCACAACAAATATTGATGCAGGAATTTCAAACAAATATCAAACAGCACAGCAAACTGATTGCAGGAATTTCAAACTGATAGTTAAACATAGGACTTGTGCTATTATATCTAACTTACATTAGACTATAAAAATGGATAACTAGATCCTTTTTGGAGAGTTTAATTTGAATAAGTCTGCTTCTGAAAGCATGGATGCAAATATTGATGCAGTAAAATTTACGAGAACTTACATAAGTAGATGCAGCACGACTGTCAACCCATTCACCATTTTTCCTCTTGTGTGTTTTTAAAAATAACTCATCGGGACGCAGATCCCTTTGAAGTTCACGTGACTACAAAAATCAAATAATCCAATAATCAATACAGAATACGAGTAAAACTGTCAAGATATAAAGAATCTTCATAATAATAATAATTTGTTAGGATTTTATTACTTACAAGTTGAAGTGCAACATCAATATGAGCCTTACGGCCTGTGGTGTGGACTGCTCCGCCTCTTGCGGAAGCTCGATTGGTCTTGTTTTGAGAAGACACAGCCAAAAACTCGGTCTTTTTCCAATAAGTTTGAAGTTCAACCCAAGCATCATCACCAATCCATGAAGGTCGAGTCCCTTTTCTCCTCGCCTTCCCCAACATGTCGTTTAATCGTTTTCTTCCTTTTTTTTCAAATGCGCTATAGACAAATGCATGATCGAAAGGATCCCACGACGATGCTTTCTGAGCTGGTGTTGGCATCGACGATGCAGCCTGCACAGATGATTTTTTCGAAGCTGATGTCGGCATCGACGATGCAACCTGCACGGACGGTGCTGCCTGAGCTGGTGTTGGTGCCGATGATGCATCCTGCATAGACAATGTTGTTTGAGCAGGTTTCCTAACGATATGCTTCTTGTTAATTATGCGATTTCGTTCTTCTTGAAGTTTTCCTGGTGCTAATACCTTAGCTTTTCCACCTCTTTTAGTCATCTGTTGTCATAAAAATAAAAGGATTAGTCAGTCTCACACTCTTAACATTATCATAACATTATCAAATGCAGTTTCTGATAAAATTAAAAGTAAAAGAAAAGAAACAATGTTGTTTCTGATAATTCAAATGCAGTTGCCAAACATTATCATAACACGCAAAAACCCCTCCAAACATCAACAACAGCAAAAACCTCTCCATACTGTGGCGAGTCCGAAAACTGCCACGTATACCTACCATAGCGCCGCAGTTACGGATATTTGATAACACAACACTGCTCTACAGGAAACAATTTGAGCAATTTACAGTACGGATTCTTAATGGAGAATCCAAAATGCCCCCTAGTTTCAACAGAGAAGATGTGGATTTTTTATTATATGCCAGAAGACAGATAAAGGGAGGCGGCTGCTTGCTAAATAAAAAAATTTCATAAAACATATAAAGTGAATTCTAGTTCTACTAGAAAACAAAACATTCATTGTTGTTGTACGATATTCTCATACATCTCCAAACTTTATAAAAACAGGACTCATATTAATCAATCAATAAAAAAAGTTAAGAGAAAGATATGCATACTCTATTGTGGTCCTAAAGTAATAATAACTAAAAGATTAACAACAACTTCATGATAAAGCATGCAACGATCTAATGCAAAAACATGTAAAATGATATTGCAAGGTGTAGAAAACTGTATTTGACCTTTAGAAAGTATTATACTGCATGATAGCACAGGGAAGAACTATAGTGATTCACTACATAGCCAAATTATTGGATATTAGAAATGGAGCCATTTCAAATACAAAGGAATGCTGCTAACAAAGGAGGGGTAAACAAAGAAAAAGTTCTCTACAGGGAAAAGATAAATGCACAGCGACTTAATTTATCTTACATAACTTGTCCAGAATTGATTCTAGCTGAGAAACTAGAAAGAGAAACTAGAAAGAAAAGAAAATTTAGTTCTGCTTCACCCTTTTGTTTCTATTTGAACCCTCATTCACGTCACATCACGCTTATCTTCATCAATGCCCTCTATCTGCTTCACTAGTAGAGCAATCAAAAATCTCTTCAAACACATCTAATTGTGACATGTCACGCAAACAAGATATTGCTTCAATTTCTACATTGGGTAGCGCCGATAACATCCCATCAGATTGATAAGGTACTTCATCCTCTATGTTGTCAATCTCTACGCGACCCCTTGGTTTTGTGGTGATTGCCGCACACCATCCACGCATATCTCTACACATTTCTGGATATGGGACATAATACACTTGTCTTGCATTTTGCGCAAGGATGAAAGGATCATAAGGACGATAACGTTTATCCATCTTAATATCCACAGTTTTATATTGTGGGTGAACCTTTGTGCCCGTATTCCTTGTTGGATCAAACCATTCACAATAAAAAACTGGAATCTTATGCTTTAGACCAAAGTAATCTAGCTCAAAGATATGTTTGATTATTCCATAAAAATCAGTATTTCCTCCTTCTGCAAGACCTTTCACGTGCACACCACAATTGCTAGTTTTTCTACCTTTGCTCCATTCTTCAGTATGAAACTTGTACCCATTGATAAAATACATGTTCCATGATATGGCCATTGATGCAGGACTGCGAGACAAGGCAATTATATCTTGGTTAGTAACTCCATTTGTCTCCTCATTTACATATTTCTTCAGCCATATGGGAAACTCTATATGTATGCGCCCAGATGAATCTTCTATATCTAGAGAGTGGTTCTCTAAGAATATGCTGAAATAAATCACACGATTCATAAGTAAATATCTATTATGATATGCATCAATAATTTGATTGAATATATTATGATGCACACTTACTCAAGATATGGTTTAACCTCATCACAATTTATCAAGACATGCACATGTGAAGACTTCCATTCCTTATCAGATAGAAAATATTTTCGTGACTTCCCACTTGGTCGACCGCCACTTTGTAGAATGGACATTGTAGGTAGAATGTCATCATTGTCTAAATGAGGTTTGTTACTAAGATTTATGGTTGGCAACAAACGGAAAGAGTTGAAATAATGAGAGCAAAAGTAATTTGTCTCGCGATGTATATAATCACTGCATATGGAACCTTCAACTCTAGCCTTATTTGTCACTGCCCTCTTTGAGACTCCCATAAATCTGCACATTCAATCATTCCACGTTTATTAATTTATGATAAACATGCAATAACTTAATAAAATCAACCACAACAATTACCTTTCGAATGGATACATCCATCGGTACTGTACTGGACCACCTAGAATTGCTTCTTTGGCAAGATGGATTGGAAGATGCTCCATTGAGTCAAAGAAACCTGGTGGAAAAATCCTTTCCAACTTGCATATGATAATTGGAATATTCTCATCCAACTTAATTAAGTCGTCCATCCTCAATGTATTGCAACAAAGATCTTTAAAGAATCGACTTAGCTCAGTTAATGGTTTCCAAACCAAATCTGGCAATGAATGGAATGCAATTGGGAGTAAACATTCCATGAAAACATGACAATCATGGCTCTTCATCCCATGCACCGTACCCTTTTCTACATTGGCACACCTACTGAGGTTTGAAGCATAGCCATCTGGCATTCTCAATTCCTTAAGCCATTTACAAACCAACTTGGCTTCAGATTTGGTTAGAGTGTAACTAGCCTTTGGTTTACCATTCTTTCCGTTTTCTAAGGGTTGGAGATCCAAGTCCCCGCGAAAGCATAATTTAGCCAAGTCTTCTCTTGCCTTTTCATTATCCTTTGTTTTATCCTTAACATTCATGACAGTATTAAATATATTATCGAAGACGTTTTTTTCTATGTGCATCACATCGAGGTTATGCCTTAACAAGTTATCCTTCCAATATGGGAGATCCCAAAAAATACTTCGCTTTTTCCAATTGTGATCCACTCCATACCCTTCGAATTCTTTCCATTTCGCCTCCCATCCAATTTCAGTAACTTTTGGAAAATTACTTATTACCGCCCATATATCTTTCCCTGTGGAAATGGGAGGTGGCTCATTGGTCACAACCCTATTTTTTAGGAAACTTCTTTTACTCCTTCTGAAGGAGTGATTAGATGGCAAGAAACGACGATGACAGTCAAACCAGGAATTCTTATGGCCACTTTTCAAGGTGAAAGCATCAGTGTGTTCCATACAATGAGGGCATGCCAATTTACCTTGTGTTCCCCATCCAGATAACATACCATAGGCTGGAAAATCATTAATTGTCCACATCAAGCAGGCTTTCATGATGAAGTTTTGTTTTGTAGATATATCATAGGTCAATATTCCATTGGACCACAATCGATGTAGATCATCAATCAATGGTTCCAAGTAGACATCTATCTTTAATTTAGGGTTTTTAGGTCCGGGTATGAGGCATGCCAAAAACAAGTATGGTTTGGTCATGCACATTTCAGGGGGGAGATTATACGGAGTAACTATTATTGGCCAACATGAGTATGGAGAAGCAGACGCTTGAATGTAAGGAGTAAAACCATCTGAACACAGACCCAACCTTACATTTCTAGGTTCCCTAGAAAAGTCAGGATATACACTATCAAAATGTTTCCATGCTTTTCCATCTGACGGGTGGCGAAGGATGTTGGAACTATTTTTGTTCATGTGATGCCATCTCATTTCACTTGCCGACTCAGTTGATGCATACAATCTTTGTAATCTGGGAATGATTGGGAAGTAGAACATTCTCTTCACTAGGATATCTTTGTACTTTCCCATGCCAGTCTTGCGAGGAATGAACCTAGGAGCATTACAAAATTTGCACTCTGATAGATTGCTATCATCCTTGTAATATAACATACAACCATTCTTACAACAATCAATCTTCTCAACCTTTAGCCCTAACTTAGATACCAACTGTGTTGCTTGGTAATAGTTCTCGGGCAAGCATTTTTGAACTGGACATACACTTTTAAGCATTTGTGCAACAAAATCTAAACCTTTTTGTGGTACATGCCAATTAGACCTAATTTCAAGAAGTTGAGTAGATATTGATAATATTGATTGGGTAGCTCCCTCATAAATGGGCTTGTTGAAAGATATCAACTTGTCATAAAATCGTTTGGCATCTTCGTTGGGAAACTCATCCTCCGTATATTCCTCAACTTCTATGTTATCATTCACGTGAGAGAATACTCCATAAGGCCTAAAAGCATCATACACCATCTGATTCATTGCCTCAATTTGGTTATCATGATGCACATGCTCACTACTATTTGAATCATTCCTTGTATTAACATTGAGCTCTACTTCTCCATGTTGAGTCCAAATCCAATAGTCTGGTTGAAATCCATCTCGATACAAGTGAAGTCTAACATTAGTTGGTGTTCTTATCTTGAGACACTTGCAATTTATACACGGACACCTTATCCCTCCCTCAGATTTACAAATAGGTTGTTTCAAAGCCCTCTTTACGAAGTCTTTAACCCCGCGAACATACTCTTCTTTCAATCCGTGTCTATTGGAATATACTCTATCGTACATCCAAGTACGATCCATTTTCTATAAGGCAAACAATTAACTCGTCAACCACTGAAAATTAAAACATATATTAGACAAAAATGAATGGCTGATAAGTTCCTAATGGGTATTAGGAGAAAATCAGATAACTTCCTAATGGGTATTAGGAGAGAATAGAATACATGTATTCCAAGGGATTTTTATTTTATTTTCAGTGGTTCAAAAATTAAACATGACGAACATACCAAATTTTAATACTATTGTACATTATTATTTCAGACCGTAAACAAAATTGCTGCACAGATTTATAAATCTATTAAACTGCTGTATATTTTAACAAATCCAATAAGCTATTGTACTCACTTCCTGAAATCTAACTAAAACAATGTAAGCCTTAATTCTTAGTTTATTTTTTAATGTAAACCGAACCAAAACTACATGTTAATGGAAATAACTAACAACTTGCAGTATGTAGTCACTATATAGACTGTCATGTACAGTAGTACCAAATTATTACCATGCCAACACAAATCAACATACAAACCAAAACAAAACTTCTACCTACAAACATACGCAACCAAAACGCATAAGGTAGCCGATACACAAAGCAACCGCCTCGAAACCAGAAAAAAAACACAACACTGGGACAATCACAACAACAGAATAGAACTTAATTCGAAATATAAACAAAATCTATGCGAATCAAATGCCACAAAGGTGAAAGGTTATATCCCGATGCTAGAATTTCATTTACAACATAACCAATTCGCAATCCAAGGGAAACCGAAAAGAGAAAAACACAACATAGCCAATGCGTGTTCGAAATCAAAATAAAGTTCAAAAATTTGTAAATCATACACTTAGCTCGAACTATGAGTTTAAACAAGTGGTAACCACAATCAAACAATTCTCTTATAACAATTAGAGTTAACGGTGCCGACAAAAACTAACGGTAACTATAACCAAACCGTCTACGCAAACAGAGCCGTACAGTGCAAAAAGAAGAAACAAAATAGATTATGATTATTTACAATGTTATTCCAAAAGTAACATCCAATTATCCATTTCACTATGCTTCACAAGCAGGGTATAACAGAATATCTTATTTGCAAGGAAAATGGAAATTTAACATCCAATCATCCATTAAAACACAAGGAAGCACAAGACAAACAAGACAGTAGGAATGGAGAAATCAGAAACACGTGAAGCTAACTCGGGGAATCGAGAAACATATTGATTTCAAAAATATGGATGAACTGCTAGCACAACAGGACAACAACACAAGACAGAACAAAGGAACACTTCTCAATTGCAGTCACTAGAAGCAAGCAAAGCACTAACTAAGACACATCAACAACAGTTAGAAAACAAGCACTAATAATCAGGTCACAAATATATAGCAGTCACACAAATTGTTACAAATGGCTGATACTGGCACTGCAACTCACATCAGAAATCAGTTATGGAATGCAGGCACAGCAGATAATTCAAGAAGCACAACAGCCAAATCAGGTGGCACAATGAAAACATCACCTTCAGCCTGAAGCAAGGAAGGCTCAACAGCAAATATCTCATCAAGAACAGGACAATCTAGAGCATTAGAGGACATACATCAAGCAACAAAAGGGAAACTAAACTACAGATATGAGTTCATCTATAAAGCACTCAAGCAGCCGCATCATCAATACACAATGCAACAACTGGAAATTACTCGGAGGCAACATCATCAAGAGAACCACATGAAGGACATTCAAGATAAGAGGAAGGATGAAAACATGCATCAATATCATCAACATACCAGAAACCTTGGTTCAACAAAAACAAATCTAAACCAGCACAAACTTTTTCAGCTCTTTTAGTTTGACCCCATAAGAAATAATTAAGCAGAACTTAGGAAATTCCATAGCCTCCTCATAACCACAAAATCAATTCATAAATAATTCTCAACAGCTTCACTTATTCCAAATAATTGTATAATAACTAAAGTGTTAAGTATTTCAAACTTCAAACATTGCAACAGTAAAATTATTCGACCTCATTTTTGTCATGATAAGATCCGGTGCCTGATCAAAGGTTTGATGTAATCACGGGCAAAATTTCTTGTCAAAGTCGTGATGTTCATTCAAGCACGTGCTTGTTTAGAAACCATACTGTCAAACTTATTTCTGATGGCCGCCCAGAAGGCAGGGATAGAGATGTCATCCGGTACTTCCTTAAACGATGGGAGGTAGTTTACATCCACGATTACATGATCATGAATCCCTAACACTCATCACACAATGCGTATGTTGCAACAAATTTTAAACATTTAAAAGTATTTTGGTTATTACATAAATTATATTTTCCATTTATTTATATTCAAAATCTTGGATTTAATTTACTTAGTTTAAAATAAGTGATGCTTATAAGATACAAGTAGAAACTATACAGCTTTCACAAACACAGGTAGAAACTATATAGCAGAGCAATCAAAATCACATTTAACACCACACATATGTTCATAACAGGAGTATCATAGAAACTATACAGCTTTCACAAACACAGCTTTCACTACTGATGCAAACAGTTAATAAATTTGAGTCCAGAAAAAACATTTCCTTCAAAATAAATTATAACCCCAACCTTAAGAAATACTAACTGATGCAAACACTAACTATTGCAAACACTAACAGTTCAGTCTGGTTCCAAATTAACATAGGGATGACTAACCTTGAGAAAGAGTTGTCTTTGCAAAATCCCGGATGATATAGTGCTTCGGTTCCAAATTAACTTGCATTCAACAACTGCTTACTGCCTCCACTAAGTAAGATGAGCATTCTTGAAAACCTACATTCAGAAAACCAATTAGCAAATAATTTGATTTTTGTAGTTTCAGACTTAAAGGAGACTTTAAACATATTTGGAAACAATACTAAACTTGCAAAGAAAAGTTGATTCCAGCATCCACAAAGCCGATAGTTCTGGAAAACCTACATTCAGAAAACATAAAACATATGACTATCTCATACTCATTAAACCAAAACTCCATGGAAATCACTTGAGATGAATATGCATTACCTTTGATGATTCAGAAACCCTTTAACGAGGGATTTTGAATTAGGGATTCTTCAATGCATTCACGGATTAGGGATTCACGAATCGGTTCACGAAATAGGGAAAAAAGGGATTCACGATTTAGCATGGAATTAGGGTTTTCGTTTTGTGAAATGAAATGGAGGGAGAGTGAAAAATGACGAGGGAAAAGGAAAGAGGGAAATAAGCTGTCGCGCAATTTTTGGTCCGAAATAGAAAATTCCATAGAGTCCGCCAAGCGGACTCTAATTAATAAATAAAATACTTAAACCTTAAATATATATATATATATATATATATATTATAGATAAATAAATGGAAAATGTATATGTTATAAGAATAGAGTCGGCTCAGCGGACTCTAAGTAAATAAATACTAATTAAAAAATAATGCTACTAGATAGAGTCGGTCTCACCGACTCTAAATAAATTAATCAAACACTCTTCAAAGGTAACATAACAAGTAGTGTCGGTTTTGCCGACACTGATAAAAAAAATAACTTGTCTTAAAAGATGTACCTAGATAGAGTCCGTTAGTGTAGGCTTAGCCGACACTAATAGTGTCCGTGTCGGTGGCCGACTCTAAACTAGGAGGCTAAAATGACTTATTCTAGTAGTGTTAATTCGGGAGTTTACATGAAAGACAGTGCTTCACCATACACAATAGTGTTGGGTGAATTGCTTTTTGAACTCTTCAATGGATGGTTGTGATCAATGTTGGTCAAAATTTATATAAAAGAAAAGTTAGATTAAGTGAACCTAGACATACATTTGCTTCAATTGACCAACTTGGACCTATTTGGTAGATTAGTTAGCTAAATTTTATGATTAGGTAGTTAGTTTAGTTTTATACTTCAAAGTCGTTAAAAGAATTCTCTTATGATTAGATAATTAGTTTAATTTTTAATATATAGAGCGTCACTTATAATCATTTACTTCCTTTTTCAATATAGTTTTATATGAGTTTTCAATAGTATCAAGTTCTTAAGCTCACTTCTCATAGGAAATTGATCTCCATCTCTTTAATATCATTTTTCATACTACGTTGAAATTTAAAAAAAAAATTGTCTAGTTCAACACATGATTGATCCAAGGGCTTTAACCCTCACCCAAAATAAAAGATCTATTTTTAAATTTCAAAACAACAAAGAGCTGTAAGAGAGAGACAAAACAAAATAAAAAGAAAGATTACTCAAGTAGCAACCCACCATGTTTAAATATTAACTAAACATTTTAATTTAATAATGGTAGAAAACACATTTTTATAATATTTTTTAAGTACACTCCTTTCAATCATAAATATAAGCAAGTATTTTTTTATATTTAAATTTAAACTAATTTTTTATATATTTGTTATGGAAAACTCCTAAATATTTAATCGGACAATCTATTATATAATATTTTATTCTCTTGACATAAAATAATCATTTATAATTGTTAAAATTGACTCATAGATACCACATGAAAATAACAAAATCGTGTCGAGCATAAATAACATGCAAACTGTGTTTGCATGTATTAAATATGAGGTTGTGTAAAAACTGTATAAATTATGAGGTACTTCGTATTGATAGAAAATGCAATTTATGATATAAATATTTTCTCACATTTAGCATTTCGTATTTAATTTTTTTTATTAACTTTTCTTTTGCAATTTTTTTCTATAAATATATTACTTTCAATTACAATTTTTTTTCTACATGTTTGTTTGTATGATATAACAATGGAATGTAAATGAATTAGAAAATGTGAAGTGAATAAAATGTTTTATTAAGATTATGGATCATTTTAAAACCAAATAAAACCAAACTGAATATATTCAGTTGGTTCTTAAAATCACTCTAATAAATTATATTTTTTTAAAGAAGGTTTGTAATGTAATTTTTTTTTCTTATTTTGTCGTAATTAACTTGTGGTATTTTTCTCATATAACTATTATACTTTTAATATTAATCTATGTTATTTTAATTTTGTGGATAGCTAGTTGATTACACTATTTTAAATATTTTTTATTTATGAATAAAGTTTGATTGTTTTTATGTCTTGAATCAAATGAGTATATGATTCTAAAACCAAATCAAGCCAAATTGAATATGTGATTCAATCTGGTTTTTAAAATCACTTTAATAAAATTGATTTCTTTTTTAAAAATGTATTTTTATTCGGTTCAGTTTGATTAATCCATTCAAAATTCATAATTGTTTTTTTCTTAAATCGTTAGAAAGTAACTTTTTTTAAGGATGTTTGTGATGTAATCTCTGTTTCTTATTTTGTAGTAATTAATTTATCAAAATTTTCTCATTCAACCATTATACTTTTAATATCGATATATGTTATTTTAATTTCGTGGATAGTTAGTTGATTACACTATTTTAAATATTTTTTCATTTAAGGGATAAAATTTGATTGTTTGAACTTATGTCTTAAATCCAATAAACGTTATTTGAAAATATTTTTTAGAAAAAAAAACTCCTTATCAATTAGAGAACCACTTTTTAGAAACCTCTGAATTGAGTATCAATTGGTAAATTTATTTTTAATATTAAATCTCTCCATTCTCTATTTGACATTTTTATCATAAAACCTACTAAGTCAAAACTAATGCACTTTTTTTTTTCTAATGCACTTTTTTTTTCTATTCTACAGTATAAAATAAATTTAGATAATAAAGGTTTTATTATATTATAATGAGGTTTTATTATATTATAATGAGAAATAACAAAGATCTCAAAAGCTCTAATATAATATCCATAATAGAATACCACTCACTATTCTAACATCAAGATATTAATAAAGTGCCACTTAAATACTTCTCCTTCCTCTCAAATCAAACATTACCTTAGTTGTAACTAATTATTATTTTTATATAATAAATAATAATTAATAATTTAAAAAGTAATATAATCAATAGAATTAATTACTTGACTTTACTATTGTATATTATTTATGGAAGGATGAATAATATCAGGCCATTAATAAAATAAAGTATATATATATATAAGACAAACAAATTTAGATATCCAATAATTAATCAAATTATTTCTATGAATACCCGTTTATTATTCGGATCACAAATAAACCTAATGTTATATTTTTATGCGTATACTTTTCTACTATCCCAATTTTAACATTTACAAAAATTTAAAAGAGAAAGCGGAGTACAAGTTAGGTGTTTTCATGGAAACATTAAAATTGGAGAGTATATTTGGGTTGTGAGTTAAGTTGAAGCTTTTAAACGCTAGCGGTATTTTTGTTAGGTTCTTAAAATTTAATATTGCTGATGTTTCAGTTTAATATTTTGAATTGAAAGGTAATATTGCTTAGGTTGTCTGTGTTTGGTTGGATCTATTCGCAGTCGGCATATTGAGTATCAATTGGTAAATTTATTTTTAATATTAAATCTCTCCACTCTCTATTTAACATTTTTATCATAAAACCTACTAAGTCAAAACTAATGCATATTTTTTTTTCTAATGCACTTTTTTTCTTTCTATTTTCCTATATAAAATAAGTTTAGATAATAAAGGTTTTATTATATTATAATGAGAAATAACAAAGATCTCAAAAGCTCTAATATAATATCCATAATAGAATACCACTCACTATTCTAACATCAAGATATTAATAAAGTGCCACTTAAATACTTCTCCTTCCTCTCAAATCAAACATTACCTTAGTTGTAACTAATTATTATTTTTATATAATAAATAATAATTAATAATTTAAAAAGTAATATAATCAATAGAATTAATTACATGACTTTACTATTGTATATTATTTATGGAATGATGAGTAAAATACGGTCGTTGATAAAATAAAGTATATATATGAGACAAACAAATTTAGATATCCAATAATTAATCTAATTGTTTCTATGAATACCCATTTATTATTCGGATCACAAATAAACCTAATGTTATATTTTTATCCATTTATCTTCAAAGTATCCTATCTAAAATTTATTGCATAATAATAGTGAAAATACTTATGAAGCAATTGACATATAATATAAAAGCATAAAGGAAATGATTAAGTATAACTTACTTTTATGTCGAAGAAAGTTTCAATATTCTTCCGCCTCAACTCCTTACATAATTGGAAGATTTCATTGTGTTCTAATTTGGCTGTATATTAAAGCAAAATAATATTATAGTTAGTTATTATTTATCATATAAAGAATACAATATAATCTTGGTATTTGGTGTAACCAAAATAAGAATCAATCTGTGAACAATTTTTTTAATGTATTTAATGAATACATGCGGGTGCGATAAAAGAATTTGTTTAAAGACTATATTTTTTGTGTAGTCACCATCTTCTCCTTTCAATTTTCCTTCCCTGGTTAAATTTTTTGTCATAGTCTGTGAAACACCTCTGGATAAAGCCACATATAACTGTCCATGACTGAAAATATGTCGTGGAAGATATATTCCAACTTTTGGAATTGTTTGTCCTTGTGATTTATTTATTGTAATTGCAAAACTTAGTCGCACATGAAACTGCTTTCTACTAAGGACAAAAGGTAACCCATCACTTGCAGATGTTTTTATTTTAATTCTAGGCAAGAAAACTCGTTTTCCTATGTTGTTTCTTGTCAAAATTTCCACATCCGACATGTTCATAAATAAAGCACGACATAATAACCGTGTCCCATTACACAAACCATATCTAGGATTCAGATTTCACCACAACATCAATGGTGCACCCTTTTTATCTTTAAGAATTCTTGCTGGTATAAGTTATGATTATCCCTTTCAACATCTTCAAACGATAACAAATTACGTTGTTCTCCTGGAAATTGGTCAATAATCATATCATTCCATTTTTGGACATCATTATTTGTTGTTGTCAAAATAGCTTTTTGTACCATATAAGGGGCATCTCAACCATGCAATTCTAAATTAGGAAAAATATGTTGGATAAGTACTTATATGGAATGTTCACCTTCCCACGGGATTGTAATATATGAAGCTAACCTCACCATGTCATCTGGTTTGGTAGGTTCAACACCATCATCAATGCACATAAGAAAATCTACAAACTCTTGATCATGCAATGATCACATATTTTGACGCAAACGTAAAATCTTGGTATGAGCTCATAAATGAGACAGAACAATACATGCCAAAATCATTTGTGTCTTAGTACATTTTCTTACAACAGGAAGAACTTGACGAAAATCTCCCCCCATGATCATAACTTTTCCACCAAATGGAGCATTGTTGCTACAAATGTCTTGTAATGATCGATCTAAGGCTTCTAAGCAATTTTTGTTTTGCATTGAGTGTAACACCCCGAATTTAATTAAATAATTAATTTGAATTATTTAGATTTTTATATGATTAATGGATGTTTTAAATTAATTGTGTATGATTGTGGGGGTAAGTATCCTTGAAATAGAAGTATGGAGGGAGTAAGAGTTTTGTTTAGTTGTTGATAATTAATTAGAATTTTAATTAGTGATTGAAATAAATATTGTTTTACTCGAATTAATTAAATAAATAATAAAATAACTAGAATATGAGCATCTTAATTAAATAATGAAATTTAGTTATTTTACTTATTTAATGGGGATAATGAGAATTTTTAATAATTAGCCTATAACTATTTTATTTAATTGGTTGGAATAAAATCGAAGAGTAGAAATAGTAGGGAGAAAAAGAAGAATATTATTAGTATTATTTTATTAATACCAACATAGTAGGCTCCCAAAAACTCGTTACCACCAACATAGGTAACGATTCACTAATCCCCTATAATAAGAATTAGTTACTCGCCCCCTATCCATCACCATATAATTGAGGCTCACCAAAATTAGACCGAAGCCCGTACACCAAGATGCATGACTCTCAAATAACATGCATTAACACAACAAGGTTCACCTAAAGGATCCCCACACATATCTCATCATTTATGCATCACATCATTCATCATGCAACAACCAATTCATTTTGCCACATGAATAATATTAACAAACATCAGCAACTCATCAACATCTTAACATCATCGACATAACAACATAATCATCACACCAAGATATTACAACAATGTAACGATTCATCAACCAAACGTATAAACCAATACATTTATTAACATACTAGGCATGTGAATATTATTAAAACATATAAACAATCACTACCATGTAATAGGTCTGAACGGTATCTTTCTAACGCTTCAAACGACATCAAAATCGGACTTACGAAATAAAAGTTATGACCAAAATCGCCGGGATATGTCAACAATTCATTAACCGAACGTATGAACAAAAACTTAACCAACACAGTAGGCATATGAATAATGCACAAACAATTCACTTATCACCATCAAATTATATCTCTTAGAGTCAGTTTTCTAATGCTTCAAACCCTAATCCAAAATGATTCACGAGTTGAAAGTTATGATCAAAACCGTGCACGAAGGCGTTACTAAAAAGTTATTGTTTTCTAAAATTTCGAACACAATTTTCATCTTCTTCAACCCAAAAACGTCCATGAAATAATCACCAAAATTATTTTATCCTTGAAACAAGGTTATAACCCTTTATTTCAGATATTCAATAATTTAAGCAACACTCGAGTTGGACTTATGGATCAAAAGTTATGACCAAAACGATTTTGGCTGAAAAACATAAAAAAGGCTCGTGATTGTGACAGACAAAATGTATAATTTTCTGCGTTTTTCATCGTTGGAGGCCTTCCGGATCTCCGATTTAGATTCTGTAAAAAGCCAAACGCTCAAAAAATTACAACTTCATGTAGTACTCTAGTTATCTAAAGTTAATTTACAATTTTAACACAATTAAATCATTTAATCACAGTTTTAAGATTATGCCTAAAACCTTTGAAATTACAACAATGGTGAATATAAATTCAATCATCAAAACACAAAAATAAACGCATATAATGCACATGAAATTTATCATATAATCATCACATAATAACCATCATAGCATCCCAATTCAAAATTATGAATCAAAACACATAACCCTAAGGAGGTTAGGGGTTCCTCCATTCTATCCTTCTATCATACCTTTTACTATTGGAACAAGTTCTCATCTTTACCTTAGATTTTCCAACAAGATGCACACTTCAAGCTCTAACAATGGAGTTTTCCTTTAGCCCTAACCCTTGCCTATTCTCACCATAAAATTCTATTTTACGTAAAACCCTCGAAACTCTCTTACTAACCTTTTTATCATTAACCTAACCCCCCTTCAATTAGGAACTTCCACCATTGCCCTCACTTATCATCTTATTTACCACCATACCCCCCTTGGCTCTAATTTTCTTTTAATAAAATAATACTATTATACTATTATATCATAATAAGAAACAGGATCGTATACGATTCTAAAACCAAATCAAACCAAATTGAATATATGAATCAATCTGGTTTCTTAAATCGGTTAGAAAGTAACTTTTTTAAGGATGTTTGTGATGTAATCTCTATTTCTTATTTTGTAGTAATTAATTTATGAAAATTTTCTCATTCAACCATTATACTTTTAATAACGATATACGTTATTTTAATTTCGTGGATAGTTAGTTGGTTACACTATTTAAAATATTTTTTCATTTAAGGGATAAAATTTGATTGTTTGAACTTATGTCTTAAATCCAATAAACGTTATTTGAAAATATTTTTTAGATAAAAAACTCCTTACCAATTAGAGAACCACTTTTTAGAAACCTCTAAATTGAGTTTCAATTGTTAATTTATTTTTAATATTAAATCTCTTCACTCTCTATTTGACATTTTTATCATAAAACCTACTAAGTCAAAACTAATGCACATTTTTTTTCTAATGCATTTTTTTTCTATTCTACTGTATAAAATAAGTTTAGATAATAAAGGTTTTATTATATTATAATGAGAAATAACAAAGATCTCAAAAAGTCTAATATAATATCCATAATAGAATACCACTCACTATTCTAACCTCAAGATATTAATAAAGTGTCACTTAAATACTTCTCCTTTCTCTCAAATCAAACATTACCTTAGTTGTAACTAATTATTATTTTTATATAATAAATAATAATTAATAATTTAAAAAGTAATATAATCAATAGAATTAATTACTTGACTTTACTACTGTATATTATTTATGGAAGGATGAATAAAATCAGGTCGTTGATAAATAAAGTATATATATGAGACAAACAAATATAGATATCCAATAATTAATCTAATTATTTCTATGAATACCCGATTATTATTCGGATCACAAATAAACTTAATGTTATATTTTTATGCATCTTTATATTTTTATGCGTATACTTTTCTACTATCCCAATTTTAATATTTACAAAAATTTAAAAGAGAAAGCGGAGTACAAGTTAGGTGTTTTCATGGAAACCCTAAAATTGGAGAGTATATTTGGGTTGTGAGTTAAGTTGAAGCTTTTAAACGCTAGCGGTATTTTTGTTAGGTTCTTAAAATTTAATATTGATGAGGTTTCAGTTTAATGTTTTGAATTGAAAGGTAATATTGCTTAGGTTGTCTGTGTTTGGTTGGATCTATTCACAGTCGGCATATTGAGTATCAATTGGTAAATTTATTTTTAATATTAAATCTCTTCACTCTCTATTTGACATTTTTATCATAAAACCTACTAAGTCAAAACTAATGCACATTTTTTTTCTAACGCACTTTTTTTTTTCTATTCTACTTTATAAAATAAGTTTAGATAATAAAGGTTTTATTATATTATAATGAGAAATAACAAAGATCTCAAAAGGTCTAATATAATATCCATAATAGAATACCACTCACTATTCTAACATCAAGATATTAATAAAGTGCCACTTAAATACTTCTCCTTCCTCTCAAATCAAACATTACCTTAGTTGTAACTAATTATTTTTTTTATATAATAAATAATAATTAATAATTTAAAAAGTAATATAATCAATAGAATTAATTACTTGACTTTACTATTGTATATTATTTATGGAAGGATGAGTAAAATCAGGCCGTTGATAAAATAAAGTATATATATGAGAGAAACAAATTTAGATATCCAATAATTAATCTAATTATTTCTATGAATACCCGATTATTATTCGGATCACAAATAAATCTAATGTTATATTTTTATGCGTATATTTTTCTACTATCCCAATTTTAATATTTACAAAAATTTAAAAGAGAAAGCGGAGTACAAGTTAGGTGTTTTCATGGAAACCCTAAAATTGGAGAGTATATTTGGGTTGTGAGTTAAGTTGAAGCTTTTAAACGCTAGCGGTATTTTTGTTAGGTTCTTAAAATTTAATATTGATGAGGTTTCAGTTTAATGTTTTGAATTGAAAGGTAATATTGCTTAGGTTGTCTGTGTTTGGTTGGATCTATTCACAGTCAGCATATTGAGTATCAATTGGTAAATTTATTTTTAATATTAAATCTCTTCACTCTCTATTTGACATTTTTATCATAAAACCTACTAAGTCAAAACTAATGCACATTTTTTTTCTAATGCACTTTTTTTTTTCTATTCTACTTTATAAAATAAGTTTAGATAATAAAGGTTTTATTATATTATAATGAGAAATAACAAAGATCTCAAAAGGTCTAATATAATATCCATAATAGAATACCACTCACTATTCTAACATCAAGATATTAATAAAGTGTCACTTAAATACTTATCCTTCCTCTCAAATCAAACATTACATTAGTTGTAACTAATTATTATTTTTATATAATAAATAATAATTAATAATTTAAAAAGTAATATAATCAATAGAATTAATTACTTAATTTTACTATTGTATATTATTTATGGAAGGATGAGTAAAATCAGGCCGTTGATAAAATAAAGTATATATATGAGACAAACACATTTAGATATCCAATAATTAATCTAATTATTTCTATGAATACCCGTTTATTATTCGGATCACAAATAAACCTAATGTTATATTTTTATTCAATTTTATATTTTTATGCGTATACTTTTCTACTATCCCAATTTTAATATTTACAAAAATTTAAAAGAGAAAGTGGAGTACAAGTTAGGTGTTTTCATGGAAACCCTAAAATTGGAGAGTATAATTGGGTTGTGAGTTAAGTTGAAGCTTTTAAACGCTAGCGGTATTTTTGTTAGGTTCTTAAAATTTAATATTGATGAGGTTTCAGTTTAATGTTTTGAATTGAAAGGTAATATTGCTTAGGTTGTCTGTGTTTGGTTGGATCTATTCACAGTCGGTATATTGAGTATCAATTGGTAAATTTATTTTTAATATTAAATCTCTTCACTCTCTATTTGATATTTTTATCATAAAACCTACTAAGTCAAAACTAGTGCACATTTTTTTTTCTAATGCACTTTTTTTTTCTATTCTACTGTATAAAATAAGTATAGATAATAAAGGTTTTATTATATTATAATGAGAAATAACAAATATCCCAAAAGGTCTAATATAATATCCATAATAGAATACCACTCAATATTCTAACATCAAGATATTAATAAAGTCCCACTTAAATACTTCTCCTTCCTCTCAAATCAAACATTACCTTAGTTGTAACTAATTATTATTTTTATATAATAAATAATAATTAATAATTTAAAAAGTAATATAATCAATAGAATTAATTACTTGACTTTACTATTGTATATTATATATGGAAGGATGAGTAAAATCAGGCCGTTGATAAAATAAAGTATATATATGAGAAACAAATTTAGATATCCAATAATTAATCTAATTATTTCTATGAATACCCGTTTATTATTCTGATCACAAATAAACCTAATGTTATATTTTTATGCAATTTTATATTTTTATGCGTATACTTTTCTACTATCCCAATTTTAATAGTTACAAAAATTTAAAAGAGAACGCAAAGTACAAGTTAGGTGTTTTCATGGAAACATTAAAATGAGAGAGTATATTTGGGTTCTGAGTTAATTTGAAGCTTTTAAACGCTAGCTGTATTTTTGCTAGGTTCTTAAAATTTAATATTGATGAGGTTTTAGTTTAATGTTTTGAATTGAAAGGTAATATTCTTAGGTTGTCTGTGTTTGGTTGGATCTATTCACAGTCAGCATATTGAGTATCAATTGGTAAATTTATTTTTAATATTAAATCTCTTCACTCTCTATTTGACATTTTTATCATAAAACCTACTAAGTCAAAACAAATGCACATTTTTTTCTAATGCACTTTTTTTTTTCTATTCTACTGTATAAAATAAGTTTAGATAATAAAGGTTTTATTATATTATAATGAGAAATAACAAAGATCTCAAAACGTCTAATATAATATCCATAATAGAATACCACTCACTATTCTAACATCAAGATATTAATAAAGTGCAACTTAAATACTTCTCCTTCCTCTTAAATCAAACATTAAATTAGTTGTAACTAATTATTATTTCTATATAATAAATAATAATTAATAATTTAAAAAGTAATATAATCAATAGAATTAATTACTTGATTTTACTATTGTATATTATTTATGGAAGGATGAGTAAAATCAGGCCGTTGATAAAATAAAGTATATATATTAGACAAACAAATTTAGATATCCAATAATTAATCTAATTATTTCAATGAATACCCGTTTATTATTCTGATCACAAATAAACCTAATGTTATATTTTTATTCAATTTTATATTTTTATGCGTATACTTTTCTACTATCCCAATTTTAATATTTACAAAAATTTAAAAGAGAAAGTGGAGTACAAGTTAGGTGTTTTCATGGAAACATTAAAATTGGAGAGTATATTTGGGTTGTGAGTTAAGTTGAAGCTTTTAAACGCTAGCGGTATTTTTGTTAGGTTCTTAAAATTTAATATTGGTAAGGTTTCAGTTTAATATTTTGAATTGAAAGATAATATTGCTTAGGTTGTCTGTGTTTGGTTGTATCTATTCTCAGTCGGCATATTGAGTATCAATTGGTAAATTTATTTTTAATATTAAATCTCTTCACTCTCTATTTGACATTTTTATCATAAAACCTACCAAGTCAAAACGAATGCACCTTTTTTTTCTAATGCATTTTTTTTTCTATTTTACTGTATAAAATAAGTTTAGATAATAAAGGTTTTATTATATTATAATGAGAAATAACAAAGATCTCAAAAGGTTCAATATAATATCCATAATAGAATACCACTCACTATTCTAACATCAAGATATTAATAAAGTGCCACTTAAATACTTCTCCTTCCTCTCAAATCAAACATTACCTTAGTTGTAACTAATTATTATTTTTATATAATAAATAATAATTAATAATTTAAAAAGTAATATAATCAATAGAATTAATTACTTGACTTTACTATTGTATATTATTTATGGAAGGATGAGTAAAATCAGGCCGTTGATAAAATAAAGTATATATATGACACAAACAAATTTAGATATCCAATAATTAATCTAATTATTTCTATGAATACCTGTTTATTATTCTGATCACAAATAAACCTAATGTTATATTTTTATGCAATTTTATATTTTTGTGCGTATACTTTTCTACTATCCCAATTTTAATAGTTACAAAAATTTAAAAGAGAACGCAAAGTACAAGTTAGGTGTTTTCATGGAAACATTAAAATGAGAGAGTATATTTGGGTTCTGAGTTAATTTGTAGCTTTTAAACGCTAGCGGTATTTTTGTTAGGTTCTTAAAATTTAATATTGATGAGGTTTCAGTTTAATGTTTTGAATTGAAAGGTAATACTGCTTAGGTTGTCTGTGTTTGGTTGGATCTATTTACAGTCAGCATATTGAGTATCAATTGGTAAATTTATTTTTAATATTAAATCTCTTCACTCTCTATTTGACTTTTTTATCATAAAACCTACTAAGTCAAAACTAATGCACATTTTTTTTCTAATGCATTTTTTTTTCTATTCTACTGTATAAAATAAGTTTAGATAATAAAGGTTTTATTATATTATAATGAAAAATAACAAAGATCTCAAAAGGTCTAATATAATATCCATAATAGAATACCACTCACTATTCTAACATCAAGATATTAATAAAGTGCAACTTAAATACTTCTCCTTCCTCTCAAATCAAACATTACCTTAGTTGTAACTAATTATTATTTCTATATAATAAATAATAATTAATAATTTAAAAAGTAATATAATCAATAGAATTAATTACTTGACTTTACTATTGTATATTATTTATGGAAGGATGAGTAAAATCAGGCCGTTGATAAAATAAAGTATATATATTAGACAAACAAATTTAGATATCCAATAATTAATCTAATTATTTCAATGAATACCCGTTTATTAATCGGATCAGAAATAACCCTAATGTTATATTTTTAGTCAATTTTATATTTTTATGCGTATACTTTTCTACTATCCCAATTTTAATATTTACAAAAATTTAAAAGAGAAAGTGGAGTACAAGTTAGGTGTTTTCATGGAAACATTAAAATTGGAGAGTATATTTGGGTTGTGAGTTAAGTTGAATCTTTTAAACGCTAGCGGTATTTTTGTTAGGTTCTTAAAATTTAATAATGGTAAGGTTTCAGTTTAATATTTTGAATTGAAAGGTAATATTGCTTAGGTTGTGTGTGTTTGGTTGTATCTATTCTCAGTCGGCATATTGAGTATCAATTGGTAAATTTATTTTTAATATTAAATCTCTTCACTCTCTATTTGACATTTTTATCATAAAACCTACCAAGTCAAAACGAATGCACCTTTTTTTTCTAATGCATTTTTTTTCTATTCTACTGTATAAAATAAGTTTAGATAATAAAGGTTTTATTATATTATAATGAGAAATAACAAAGATCTCAAAAGGTCCAATATAATATCCATAATAGAATACCACTCACTATTCTAACATCAAGATATTAATAAAGTGCCACTTAAATACTTCTCCTTCCTCTCAAATCAAACATTACCTTAGTTGTAACTAATTATTATTTTTATATAATAAATAATAATTAATAATTTAAAAAGTAATATAATCAATAGAATTAATTACTTGACTTTACTATTGTATATTATTTATGGAAGGATGAGTAAAATCAGGCCGTTGATAAAATAAAGTATATATATGACACAAACAAATTTAGATATCCAATAATTAATCTAATTATTTCTATGAATACCCGTTTATTATTCTGATCACAAATAAACCTAATGTTATGTTTTTATGCAATTTTATATTTTTGTGCGTATACTTTTCTACTATCCCAATTTTAATATTTACAAAAATTTAAAAAGAGAACGCAAAGTACAAGTTAGGTGTTTTCATGGAAACATTAAAATGAGAGAGTATATTTGGGTTCTGAGTTAATTTGTAGCTTTTAAACGCTAGCGGTATTTTTGTTAGGTTCTTAAAATTTAATATTGATGAGGTTTCAGTTTAATGTTTTGAATTGAAAGGTAATATTGTGTAATATCCCATATTCCCTTAAATGCTCAATTAGTTGTCAGTTGAGATCAATTGAGTACCTGTGTACTATACCTTTTGTTAGTTGTAACAATTAAAGCTCCTTTATGCTCTAAATGTTGTCAATTGGGACCAATAGAGTAACCAGTGAACTCTTAAGGGATTAATTATTAATAAAAGAGACAGACCAATATTGGTGTAGAAAGAAGAAGAAAAAGATAAGAAGAGAAGTGGGTAAGAGAGAATGAAAGGGTGATCAGAAAGAAAGAAAAGAAGAAAGGGTAGAGTAGAGAAGAGGAAAGGAAAAGAAAGAAGAAGAGAGAAAGAAGGAAGAGAAAGAGGAAGGAAGAAGATGGGAAATCATGTTCATCACCACCATCCACCAACTTCATCTTCTTCTTCTACTAGGTGAGTTCTTAGATAGTTTTAGCCTTTGGGGGAAAATAATCTATATTTGTGGGGTTAGGGTTTGTGTGAATTTGTGATAAACTTGTTGTGTACATACTCCCTATCCATGATATGTGTTGAAAAATCATGTTATGTGGAAATAGTAGGTAAAAATGGTATATGGAAAGGAAAAATAAAAGAGGAGTTATTTAAGGAAAGAAGTTACTGAGAGAATTAATGGAAATTGGAAATTTTCCCTTTTTTACAGTGTTAACCACACTTAAACAGAATTAAATCTTCTGTTTGTGCAGAATTTGTCACCAGTGGGGTTCGAACCCAAGACCTCCTTGAAACTGTACATGCCTTACCACTAGGCTAGAGAGGTTGTTGTTGAATACTTATGCAATGAATAAATATTAATCTAAATCTTGATTAAGATAGATTAATGAATTAATTGAGCATTATAGCTCCGTTTTGGATGCGGACGAATGCATTAGTAAGATAATGAAAAAGGCTATTATTATAATATCATATTATAGTATATTATGTGTCTTACAAATTAAATGAATTATATTTATGATGGGTGTTAAACATGGTTGATATGGTTGATTGTGAAATAACACGACTAAAGATAACGTAAAGGACTATTATTATTGTTCCATGTTATAAAATAGGATGTGATTTATAAATGCCATGAATTTTATCATGATGAAAATTAAATATTGTTGTTATGTGAAAGGTGAAGTAACATGATTAAAACTCTACAAAGATGAGTGAGGAAACCTAGGAGAATGACGTGATTAATAACTTAGAAATATGATCTAGGTTATGGAACATATGTGATATATGTATGAGAATACGGTATTCATTCGTACGACGCTTATGTGAGGTCGTGGACGAATTGTTGCCATGATTGAAAATGAGACGCATTGTATGGAACATGCCATGTTATTATTTGTGTATTATGGTGAATGAAGTCACCTGTGATTTATGAATTTGTTATGGTTCGTGGAACCAATGATTTGTGGAACCGATCATGTATTCAGAATGTGTATTTTCTGTGGTGGTACACATCTCTTGTGGTATGCTTAGATGAGTAAGCATTGGGATGTGGGACCAATGATTCGAGCCTCAATTGGGTTTGAGCCCCAACCATGGCGGACATGGGGGATAGGTGGACACCTATGTGGGTTAGAGTCCCATACGGTGAAAGATACCCTAGGTGGGTTAGAGTCCCATACGGGTGATGGTTCTTAAAAGTGGGTTAGATTCCCATAGGGGAACCTGATATCCACCGCGAAAGTCGAATCATACGGACATGCGTGAACCAAGCCTTGGCCTAGACGTAGGTCCGGTTGGGGATCGATGTTGCGTGAATCTGAATAATGATCGTGGTTGAGTTATGAGAACTCAGATGCATGTTGCCATACAATTGCGAGATAGTTCCCCATCGCTCAAGTCTTTGTTCCCTTGTTGACTTGAGTTGGATATGAGTTGAACATTGATTAGAACCCTGTAGAGCCGAGTGGACCCATAGGATAGGAGAACTCACTGAGATTATTATCTCATCCCATAATTGTTGTTATTTTTCAGGTATTCTTTACAGGTTGAATCTAAGAGAAACTGTTATGGATGTTTCAAGGGTTGTTGTTCATTATAATCTTCCGCTGTGGAGTTGTGTGCAATGAAGATATTGTACATAGTTCTTAGATTTTTATTGTTTAGGCATTATTGTATAACATGTTCCATTGATGTTTTAGTTTGGACATGTATATATATTGATGCCATTAGGCACTTATGTTGTGACAGTACCAAGATTTAACACTTGTATGATATTATTCTAGATATATATTATACGGGTTGTTACAGTTGGTATCAGAGCAGGTCGATTCTCGACCTTGCCTTGAAACATCATAAGTAAATCTATTCCTGCCTCATATGTGTGTTTAGCCAACATGATTCTTAATATCACTGTATATAGTATTGGGCCTGATCAACCTAATATTATGTGCATGGTAGGTAGGATCATGGTTGAGCGACCACGAGGACTCCGAAGCGTGGGTAGAACTTGTGCTTTGAGAATAGGCTCAAGCCAAGAGTTAGAAAGTAAGGAGAACTTGATGGCCCAGTTGAAGTTTCAGAGGAGTTATGATTTGGGTATTATGGGATTGAAGAGTAGTGTATCATCCAAGCGATTCTGCGGTGTTAACAGAGTTAAGAAGTTGAGGATCTCTATTGGATGAATTGTCAGAATTTTGAGGAATGAGTGAATTTGTTAGTGGAGTAAGATATACTCAATAATATGGAATAGTATTATGAATAATTCCGTATGGTAAAGTAGAAAGGATGGTTATGTTACACATATGTCATAAGGTTTGGAAGTGAGGTAGTGTATCAGTGTTTCAGTTTCTAAGGCCACTAAAATATTTTGGAAGAACGAGAGTACTTAATGGAATATATATATATTTGAAATGGTACCTTGCAAGTGGTTGAAGACTTGAGGGATAAGGACGTTCAGTTTTGTTGGGAGCCTAAGGTAGTGGTGAAGTCTAAGAAGAGACTCGAGGACATGGTTGCCTATTCCAAGTGAAACATGTATGGATCAAATGGAGGTTAGAAGATAAACCAAGTATGTTCAGTTTTAGAAGGGAAATCGGATTTGAGATAGCTCGTCAGCGGTTCAGTGTTAGTAAGAGACCATTATGGAGTGATGAGTTACCTAAAGATCAATTATAAGAGTTTGTGTTGGAGGCAGATAGCGCACATTATATAGTAATGGAAGCTCCAGTGGGTTTTGGTTGTATGAGGACTGGTTGAGGATAAGAGCAATTAAGTTGGATTTAAGGACTTCTAGTAGAATGGTTTTTGTAATTGGAACGTAGAGAATTACCATAGGGAGACAAGTGAACACCGAGTGCGGAAGTAGTGTGGATGTTGCAATACAACTGTTGCAATGTGGCACATTTTAGATAGAGGCACACTGGGACCATTAAGATTCATTAAGACAAAGTTATGGGCGTGTAGTTGATGATTGTTCACATCGAGGATTTCTAGAGTATGTAGTGTGTAACACCCGAGGTCGGAGAGGCCGAAGAGTGGTTACATGTAACATCCGAGGGCGATGGAGTGGTTGTCGATGCATGACAATGAGACACTCCTAGCAGCTTCTAGGGGAAAAACCGAATTCACATCGGAATGAGAGAGATCCTGAGGCTGTGCAGGTATGAGACTACATGGTTGAAAGAAGGCTTATAAGGATTAATTGGTACTACCTATATCAACAAGATGCATCTTCTTTTCGGTATCCTAATCAATAAGAACTCCATAGTTAAGCGTGCTTGACTTGGAGTAGTATTGGGATGGGTGACCTTCTGGGAAGTTTCATGGAAAGCGTGCGAGTGAGGACAAAACATGTTGAAAAAGGCCCGTGTTGATTTGTGGGGTTAGTTGATAATCCTGAAAGCAGTCTGGGGTGTTACATAGTGGAATAGAGGAAGTTAAACCTTGGTGTTAAGAGAAGTATGTGATAGCAGTATTATGGTCACAAGTAAGTGTAATGGATTCCTTGTCTTGAGATGGATGTAAAGTGACATACATTTTTTTGAGCAGTGAGTCTTGTATTCTAAGAAGTTTAGTTGATGATAGCCAACAAAAGATAAGCTAAGCTGGAGCATGTGGACTAAGTGTAGAATGTGTAATATTTTATGTTGCAAGAGTTTATTGGGAGGCAATGAGGATTATTCGTGGGAAGTTATAGAGATAAGTAACCCCGGTATAATGCAGTGTGTAGTAGGTATTGGTTTAGAAGAAAATTCCAGTCATAAGTGCGTGGCAATGATAAGGTTCATCTTAAGTGCATTTTATTTGGATTGAAAGAGTAATATTGGCTTATTGGAAGTCTGGTTGTTATTTATCTTCTTGAGAAGTATTTGGTTGGTTGGTTAGTCACGGAGTATAGACGTTCACACCGTGTTGGAGCTAAGGATGTCCTAAATGTCATAAGTGTACCGTGGTGGATGTACAAATTGAGGATGGAGTTACAAGTCACCACAAGTCAGATTGGTAGTTTTGAAATTGGGATTTCTGAAGGTGTAGTGCGTACTGTGTCATCGGAGGAGATACCGTGGAAGTCAGACATGTGGGAAAACCAACTTAGTAGACCATACTCAATTTAAATAAGTTTGGGAAGTACCACTGTTATGATTATGAATAACTATAAGGAACAGACTTAGAAGAGACCTACTAAGTGGTGATCTGGAATAGATTAGCTAGGTATATGATATATATTGGTAAGGTGTGAAGTGGTTGGTCATGGTATGAAATTGATTAATTCATTTGGATTCATAGCCTTAGATGTAAACTCCTTGAGAGTGGTAATGGATGTGTACGATGATACTCTACCCTATTGGAAGGATTCTTGAGTTATACTTCCCAGGAGGAACGAGAATCAGTTATTCCTAAAGTTAAACATGTAACTCGGACTGTATATTAGTAAGAGCATGAGCTAAGATTATGGAAGATGGGAGAGGACGATTGAGATGAATGATTTTGGATATGAAGTGATGTCATCTCTAGATATGTGTGAAGTATATTTTTGTGTGACTCTATGAGGTGTGTGGACACTCATAGTTATGTTCTAGATTGCTTAAGTTCCTTAGAAGTGGTGTCTCGTTGATGAGTTAAAGTTCCTTAATGGTGTTATGTTGTTTTGGTCGAGATCATGTGCCAGGAGAAATCTTGAATGAATCAAAACCCTATGAGAGGATTTGATATGGAATATAGTAACCAGAACCGGATTTTGTCAAACTAATTTGGTTTAGCTGCACCAAACACATGATGAATTTGGATGTTCTATGTTTTTATGGTTGTAGCAATGCAACTCCTGGATACCTGCCTTCTGAAGAGTGTTGGTCTTATTCTACACTTTTGTGAGTCATCAAGGAAGTTATTCTACTAATGGAAGTCGGTAAGGTTCTAGTACCATTTTGGACGGTAGGCACTCTGGAGGATAATTGTGTTTCTATGTAGACTGTCATCTAACCAGTAGTGCCTAGGAATCCCGAGTGTTCCACTATTGGGATCAGAGTATCACAATGGAAGGTGATGGATGAAAGAGCCCAATCAAGTCTATGGGGATCAGGGAGATAGTTACTCGTAAGAATGGAGGTAAGGATGAGAGTAAGATAATTTCGTGCTAATGGTTCTATCTTTTTGGAGTAGTACGAGAGAAGGGAAGCAGTAGGAGTAAAGGCTTGTAGCATGCATTATCAGATCAAGTGAAGTTGATGAGATTATCGATAAATGGATTACAAAGTTGTTGCATTTGTTGCAGGAATAACAAGAGCAGAGTAGTCAATATTGTGTGTGGTAAAGGAATCAATAAATTTTCTTATGAAGAATTAATGAGTATTGATTAACCAAGTCCAGATAAGATGTTGTAATTATGTTTTGTGTAACCTAGTACAAGGAAGGGAAGTCATGGTTTCCGGGAAGAAAGTGACCCACTAATGTTGAGCGGTATATAAGAGGAATTAAGTGGGAGCAAGTCTAAATGTTAATCCAATATCAGAATGAGATTGTGATGGAAATAAAGAAGTTTCAAGAGTTCATGAAAGAAGGAAATTTGTCAGCAAGGATAAGTTAGAAGAATAAGTATGTCAGAGACTTGGAATTGAAGAGAGGTCAAGTGTTGGTTTAAGACGTGGATACAAGGATTGTTTGTTTGTTGAGTGAAGGAAATTCGGGGGCGAATTTCAATTTAAGGGGGGGAGAATGTAATATCCCATATTCCCTTAAATGCTCAATTAGTTGTCAGTTGAGATCAATTGAGTACCTGTGTACTATACCTTTTGTTAGTTGTAACAATTAAAGCTCCTTTATGCTCTAAATGTTGTCAATTGGGACCAATAGAGTAACCAGTGAACTCTGAAGGGATTAATTATTAATAAAAGAGACAGATCAATATTAATAAGTACAAGAGAGGGCATCTTTGGTAACATTAATAATTGGTCAATTGGTGCTGGAAGATGAAATATCACTTGGGATATTTTATGTGACTACTTAATATTATATATTATATATATTATATGTTATATAGTTGTGTGGTGTAGAAAGAAGAAGAAAAAGATAAGAAGAGAAGTGGGTAAGAGAGAATGAAAGGGTGATCAGAAAGAAAGAAAAGAAGAAAGGGTAGAGTAGAGAAGAGGAAAGGAAAAGAAAGAAGAAGAGAGAAAGAAGGAAGAGAAAGAGGAAGGAAGAAGATGGGAAATCATGTTCATCACCACCATCATCTCATCTTCATCATCACCAACTTCATCTTCTTCTTCTACTAGGTGAGTTCTTAGATAGTTTTAGCCTTTGGGGGAAAATAATCTATATTTGTGGGGTTAGGGTTTGTGTGAATTTGTGATAAACTTGTTGTGTACATACTCCCTATCCATGATATGTGTTGAAAAATCATGTTATATGGAAATAGTAGGTAAAAATGGTATATGGAAAGGAAAAATAAAAGAGGAGTTATTTAAGGAAAGAAGTTACTGAGAGAATTAATGGAAATTGGAAATTTTCCCTTTTTTACAGTGTTAACCGGTTAACGGTATGAGGTAACCGGTTAACGCGTAGTAAAACTCACTTTAACCGGTTAACACTGAAACAGAATTAAATCTTCTGTTTGTGCAGAATTTGTTACCAATGGGGTTCGAACCCAGGACCTCCTTGAAATTGTACATGCCTTACCACTAGGCTAGAGAGGTTGTTGTTGAATACTTATGCAATGAATAAATATTAATCTAAATCTTGATTAAGATAGATTAATGAATTAATTGAGCATTATAGCTCCGTTTTGGATGCGGACGGATGCATTAGTAAGATAATGAAAAAGGCTATTATTATAATATCATATTATAGTATATTATGTGTCTTACAAATTAAATGAATTATATTTATGATTGGTGTTAAACATGGTTGATATGGTTGATTGTGAAATAACACGACTAAAGATAACGTAAAGGACTATTATTATTGTTCCATGTTATAAAATAGGATGTGATTTATAAATGCCATGAATTTTATCATGATGAAAATTAAATATTGTTGTTATGTGAAAGGTGAAGTAACATGATTAAAACTCTACAAAGATGAGTGAGGAAACCTAGGAGAATGACGTGATTAATAACTTAGAAATATGATCTAGGATATGGAACATATGTGATATATGTATGAGAATACGGTATTCATTCGTACGACGCTTATGTGAGGTCGTGGACGAATTGTTGCCATGATTGAAAATGAGACGCATTGTATGGAACATGCCATGTTATTATTTGTGTATTATGGTGAATGAAGTCACCTGTGATTTATGAATTTGTTATGGTTCGTGGAACCAACGATTTGTGGAACCGATCATGTATTCAGAATGTGTATTTTCTGTGGTGGTACACATCTCTTGTGGTATGCTTAGATGAGTAAGCATTGGGATGTGGGACCAATGATTCGAGCCTCAATTGGGTTTGAGCCCCAACCATGGCGGACATGGGGGATAGGTGGACACCTATGTGGGTTAGAGTCCCATACGGTGAAAGATACCCTAGGTGGGTTAGAGTCCCATACGGGTGATGGTTCTTAAAAGTGGGTTAGATTCCCATAGGGGAACCTGATATCCACCGCGAAAGTCGAATCATACGGACATGCGTGAACCAAGCCTTGGCCTAGACGTAGGTCCGGTTGGGGATCGATGTTGCGTGAATCTGAATAATGATCGTGGTTGAGTTATGAGAACTCAGATGCATGTTGCCATACAATTGCGAGATAGTTCCCCATCGCTCAAGTCTTTGTTCCCTTGTTGACTTGAGTTGGATATGAGTTGAACATTGATTAGAACCCTGTAGAGCCGAGTGGACCCATAGGATAGGAGAACTCACTGAGATTATTATCTCATCCCATAATTGTTGTTATTTTTCAGGTATTCTTTACAGGTTGAATCTAAGAGAAACTGTTATGGATGTTTCAAGGATTGCTGTTCATTATAATCTTCCGCTGTGGAGTTGTGTGCAATGAAGATATTGTACATAGTTCTTAGATTTTTATTGTTCATTATAATGTTCCATTGATGTTTTAGTTTGGACATGTATATATATTGATGCCATTAGGCACTTATGTTGTGACAGTACCAAGATTTAACACTTGTATGATATTATTCTAGATATATATTATACGGGTTGTTACATATTGCTTAGGTTGTCTGTGTTTGGTTGTATCTATTCTCAGTCGGCATATTGAGTATCAATTGGTAAATTTATTTTTAATATTAAATCTCTTCACTCTCTATTTCACATTTTTATCATAAAACCTACTAAGTCAAAACTAATGCACATTTTTTTTCTAATGCATTTTTTTTCTATTCTACTGTATAAAATAAGTTTAGATAATAAAGGTTTTATTATATTATAATGAGAAATAACAAAGATCTCAAAAGGTCTAATATAATATCCATAATAGAATACCACTCACTATTCTAACATCAAGATATTAATAAAGTGCCACTTAAATACTTCTCCTTCCTCTCAAATCAAACATTACCTTAGTTATAACTAATTATTTTTTTTATATAATAAATAATAATTAATAATTTAAAAAGTAATATAATCAATAGAATTAATTACTTGACTTTACTATTGTATATTATTTATGGAAGGATGAGTAAAATCATGTCGTTGATAAAATAAAGTATATATATGAGACAAACAAATATAGATATCCAATAATTAATCTAATTATTTCTATGAATACCCGATTATTATTCGGATCACAAATAAACCTAATGTTATATTTTTATGCAATTTTATATTTTTATGCGTATACTTTTCTACTATCCCAATTTTAATATTTACAAAAATTTAAAAGAGAAAGCGGACTACAAGTTAGGTGTTTTCATGGAAACCCTAAAATTGGAGAGTATATTTGGGTTGTGAGTTAAGTTGAAGCTTTTAAACGCTAGCGGTATTTTTGTTAGGTACTTAAAATTTAATATTGATGAGGTTTCAGTTTAATGTTTTGAATTGAAAGGTAATATTGCTTAGGTTGTCTGTGTTTGGTTGGATCTATTCACAGTCAGCATATTGAGTATCAATTGGTAAATTTATTTTTAATATTAAATCTCTTCACTCTCTATTTGACATTTTTATCATAAAACCTACTAAGTCAAAACTAATGCACATTTTTTTTCTAATGCACTTTTTTTTTTCTATTCTACTTTATAAAATAAGTTTAGATAATAAAGGTTTTATTATATTATAATGAGAAATAACAAAGATCTCAAAAGGTCTAATATAATATCCATAATAGAATACCACTCACTATTCTAACATCAAGATATTAATAAAGTGCCACTTAAATACTTCTCCTTCCTCTCAAATCAAACATTACCTTAGTTGTAACTAATTATTTTTTTTATATAATAAATAATAATTAATAATTTAAAAAGTAATATAATTAATAGAATTAATTACTTGACTTTACTATTGTATATTATTTATGGAAGGATGAGTAAAATCAGGTCGTTGATAAAATAAAGTATATATATGAGACAAACAAATTTAGATATCCAATAATTAATCTAATTATTTCTATGAATACCCGATTATTATTCGGATCACAAATAAATCTAATGTTATATTTTTATGCGTATATTTTTCTACTATCCCAATTTTAATATTTACAAAAATTTAAAAGAGAAAGCGGAGTACAAGTTAGGTGTTTTCATGGAAACCCTTAAATTGGAGAGTATATTTGGGTTGTGAGTTAAGTTGAAGCTTTTAAACGCTAGCGGTATTTTTGTTAGGTTCTTAAAATTTAATATTGATGAGGTTTCAGTTTAATGTTTTGAATTGAAAGGTAATATTGCTTAGGTTGTCTGTGTTTGGTTGGATCTATTCACAGTCAGCATATTGAGTATCAATTGGTAAATTTATTTTTAATATTAAATCTCTTCACTCTCTATTTGACATTTTTATCATAAAACCTACTAAGTCAAAACTAATGCACATTTTTTTTCTAATGCACTTTTTTTTTTTGTATTCTACTTTATAAAATAAGTTTAGATAATAAAGGTTTTATTATATTATAATGAGAAATAACAAAGATCTCAAAAGGTCTAATATAATATCCATAATAGAATACCACTCACTATTCTAACATCAAGATATTAATAAAGTGTCACTTAAATACTTATCCTTCCTCTCAAATCAAACATTACATTAGTTGTAACTAATTATTATTTTTATATAATAAATAATAATTAATAATTTAAAAAGTAATATAATCAATAGAATTAATTACTTAATTTTACTATTGTATATTATTTATGGAAGGATGAGTAAAATCAGGCCGTTGATAAAATAAAGTATATATATGAGACAAACAAATTTAGATATCCAATAATTAATCTAATTATTTCTATGAATACCCGTTTATTATTCGGATCACAAATAAACCTAATGTTATATTTTTATTCAATTTTATATTTTTATGCGTATACTTTTCTACTATCCCAATTTTAATATTTACAAAAATTTAAAAGAGAAAGTGGAGTACAAGTTAGGTGTTTTCATGGAAACATTAAAATTGGAGAGTATATTTGGGTTGTGAGTTAAGTTGAAGCTTTTAAACGCTAGCGGTATTTTTGTTAGGTTCTTAAAATTTAATATTGGTAAGGTTTCAGTTTAATATTTTGAATTGAAAGGTAATATTGCTTAGGTTGTCTGTGTTTGGTTGTATCTATTCCCAGTCGGCATATTGAGTATCAATTGGTAAATTTATTTTTAATATTAAATCTCTTCACTCTCTATTTGACATTTTTATCATAAAACCTACCAAGTCAAAACGAATGCACATTTTTTTTGCTAATGCATTTTTTTTCTATTCTACTGTATAAAATAAGTTTATATAATAAAGGTTTTATTATATTATAATGAGAAATAACAAAGATCTCAAAAGGTCTAATATAATATCCATAATAGAATACCACTCACTATTCTAACATCAAGATATTAATAAAGTGCCACTTAAATACTTCTCCTTCCTCTCAAATCAAACATTACCTTAGTTGTAACTAATTATTTTTTTTATATAATAAATAATAATTAATAATTTAAAAAGTAATATAATCAATAGAATTAATTACTTGACTTTACTATTGTATATTATTTATGGAAGGATGAGTAAAATCAGGCCGTTGATAAAATAAAGTATATATATGAGACAAACAAATTTAGATATCCAATAATTAATCTAATTATTTCTATGAATACCCGTTTATTATTCTGATCACAAATAAACCTAATGTTATATTTTTATGCAATTTTATATTTTTATGCCTATACTTTTCTACTATCCCAATTTTAATATTTACAAAAATTTAAAAGAGAACGCAAAGTACAAGTTAGGTGTTTTCATGGAAACATTAAAATGAGAGAGTATATTTGGGTTCTGAGTTAATTTGAAGCTTTTAAACGCTAGCGGTATTTTTGTTAGGTTCTTAAAATTTAATATTGATGAGGTTTCAGTTTAATGTTTTGAATTGAAAGGTAATACTGCTTAGGTTGTCTGTGTTTGGTTGGATCTATTCACAGTCAGCATATTGAGTATCAATTGGTAAATTTATTTTTAATATTAAATCTCTTCACTCTCTATTTCACATTTTTATCATAAAACCTACTAAGTCAAAACTAATGCACATTTTTTTTCTAATGCGTTTTTTTTTCTATTCTACTGTATAAAATAAGTTTAGATAATAAAGGTTTTATTATATTATAATGAGAAATAACAAAGATCTCAAAAGGTCTAATATAATATCCATAATAGAATACCACTCACTATTCTAACATCAAGATATTAATAAAGTGCCACTTAAATACTTCTCCTTCCTCTCAAATCAAACATTACCTTAGTTGTAACTAATTATTTTTTTTATATAATAAATAATAATTAATAATTTAAAAAGTAATATAATTAATAGAATTAATTACTTGACTTTACTATTGTATATTATTTTTGGAAGGATGAGTAAAATCAGGTCGTTGATAAAATAAAGTATATATATGAGACAAACAAATTTAGATATCCAATAATTAATCTAATTATTTCTATGAATACCCGATTATTATTCGGATCACAAATAAATCGAATGTTATATTTTTATGCGTAGATTTTTCTACTATCCCAATTTTAATATTTACAAAAATTTAAAAGAGAAAGCGGAGTACAAGTTAGGTGTTTTCATGGAAACCCTAAAATTGGAGAGTATATTTGGGTTGTGAGTTAAGTTGAAGCTTTTAAACGCTAGAGGTATTTTTGTTAGGTTCTTAAAATTTAATATTGATGAGGTTTCAGTTTAATGTTTTGAATTGAAAGGTAATATTGCTTAGGTTGTCTGTGTTTGGTTGGATCTATTCACAGTCAGCATATTGAGTATCAATTGGTAAATTTATTTTTAATAATAAATCTCTTCACTCTCTATTTGACATTTTTATCATAAAACCTACTAAGTCAAAACTAATGCACATTTTTTTTCTAATGCAATTTTTTTTTCTATTCTACTTTATAAAATAAGTTTAGATAATAAAGGTTTTATTATATTATAATGAGAAATAACAAAGATCTCAATAGGTCTAATATAATATCCATAATAGAATACCACTCACTATTCTAACATCAAGATATTAATAAAGTGCCACTTAAATACTTATCCTTCCTCTCAAATCAAACATTACATTAGTTGTAACTAATTATTATTTTTATATAATAAATAATAATTAATAACTTAAAAAGTAATATAATCAATAGAATTAATTACTTAATTTTACTATTGTATATTATTTATGGAAGGATGAGTAAAATCAAGCCGTTGATAAAATAAAGTATATATATGAGACAAACAAATTTAGATATCCAATAATTAATCTAATTATTTCTATGAATACCCGTTTATTATTCGGATCACAAATAAACCTAATGTTATATTTTTATTCAATTTTATATTTTTATGCGTATACTTTTCTACTATCCCAATTTTAATATTTACAAAAATTTAAAAGAGAAAGTGGAGTACAAGTTAGGTGTTTTCATGGAAACATTAAAATTGGAGAGTATATTTGGGTTGTGAGTTAAGCTGAAGCTTTTAAACGCATTGGTAAGGTTTCAGTTTAATATTTTGAATTGAAAGGTAATATTGCTTAGGTTGTCTGTGTTTGGTTGTATCTATTCTCAGTCGGCATATTGAGTATCAATTGGTAAATTTATTTTTAATATTAAATCTCTTCACTCTCTATTTGACATTTTTATCATAAAACCTACCAAGTCAAAACGAATGCACATTTTTTTTCTAATGCATTTTTTTTCTATTCTACTGTATAAAATAAGTTTAGATAATAAAGGTTTTATTATATTATAATGAGAAATAATAAAGATCTCAAAAGGTCTAATATAATATCCATAATAGAATACCACTCACTATTCTAACATCAAGATATTAATAAAGTGCCACTTAAATACTTCTCCTTCCTCTCAAATCAAACATTACCTTAGTTGTAACTAATTATTATTTTTATATAATAAATAATAATTAATAATTTAAAAAGTAATATAATCAATAGAATTAATTACTTGACTTTACTATTGTATATTATTTATGGAAGGATGAGTAAAATCAGGCCGTTGATAAAATAAAGTATATATATGAGACAAACAAATTTAGATATCCAATAATTAATCTAATTATTTCTATGAATACCCGTTTATTATTCTGATCACAAATAAACCTAATGTTATATTTTTATGCAATTTTATATTTTTATGCGTATACTTTTCTACTATCCCAATTTTAATATTTACAAATATTTAAAAGAGAACGCAAAGTACAAGTTAGGTGTTTTCATGGAAACATTAAAATGAGAGAGTATATTTGGGTTCTGAATTAATTTGAAGCTTTTAAATGCTAGCGGTATTTTTGTTAGGTTCTTAAAATTTAATATTGATGAGGTTTCAGTTTAATGTTTTGAATTGAAAGGTAATACTGCTTAGGTTGTCTGTGTTTGGTTGGATCTATTCACAGTCAGCATATTGAGTATCAATTGGTAAATTTATTTTTAATATTAAATCTCTTCACTCTCTATTTAACATTTTTATCATAAAACCTACTAAGTCAAAACTAATGCACATTTTTTTTCTAATGCGTTTTTTTTCTATTCTACTGTATAAAATAAGTTTAGATAATAAAGGTTTTATTATATTATAATGAGAAATAACAAAGATCTCAAAAGGTCTAATATAATATCCACAATAGAATACCACTCACTATTCTAACATCAAGATATTAATAAAGTGCCACTTAAATACTTCTCCTTCCTCTCAAATCAAACATTACCTTAGTTGTAACTAATTATTTTTTTTATATAATAAATAATAATTAATAATTTAAAAAGTAAAATAATCAATAGAATTAATTACTTGACTTTACTATTGTATATTATTTATGGAAGGATGAGTAAAATCAGGTCGTTGATAAAATAAAGTATATATATGAGACAAACAAATTTAGATATCCAATAATTAATCTAATTATTTCTATGAATACCCGATTATTATTCGGATCACAAATAAATCTAATGTTATATTTTTATGCAATTTTATATTTTTATGCGTATATTTTTCTACTATCCCAATTTTAATATTTACAAAAATTTAAAAGAGAAAGCGGAGTACAAGTTAGGTGTTTTCATGGAAACCCTAAAATTGGAGAGTATATTTGGGTTGTGAGTTAAGTTGAAGCTTTTAAACGCTAGCGGTATTTTTGTTAGGTTCTTAAAATTTAATATTGATGAGGTTTCAGTTTAATGTTTTGAATTGAAAGGTAATATTGCTTAGGTTGTCTGTGTTTAGTTGGATCTATTCACAGTCAGCATATTGAGTATCAATTGGTAAATTTATTTTTAATATTAAATCTCTTCACTCTCTATTTGACATTTTTATCATAAAACCTACTAAGTCAAAACTAATGCACATTTTTTTTCTAATGCACTTTTTTTTTCTATTCTACTTTATAAAATAAGTTTAGATAATAAAGGTTTTATTATATTATAATGAGAAATAACAAAGATCTCAAAAGGTCTAATATAATATCCATAATAGAATACCACTCACTATTCTAACATCAAGATATTAATAAAGTGCCACTTAAATACTTATCCTTCCTCTCAAATCAAACATTACATTAGTTGTAACTAATTATTATTTTTATATAATAAATAATAATTAATAATTTAAAAAGTAATATAATCAATAGAATTAATTACCTAATTTTACTATTGTATATTATTTATGGAAGGATGAGTAAAAGCAGGCCGTTGATAAAATAAAGTATATATATGAGACAAACAAATTTAGATATCCAATAATTAATCTAATTATTTCTATGAATACCCGTTTATTATTCGGATCACAAATAAACCTAATGTTATATTTTTATTCAATTTTATATTTTTATGCGTATACTTTTCTACTATCCCAATTTTAATATTTACAAAAATTTAAAAGAGAAAGTGGAGTACAAGTTAGGTGTTTTCATGGAAACATTAAAATTGGAGAGTATATTTGGGTTGTGAGTTAAGTTGAAGCTTTTAAACGCTAGCGGTATTTTTGTTAGGTTCTTAAAATTTAATATTGGTAAGGTTTCAGTTTAATATTTTGAATTGAAAGGTAATATTGCTTAGGTTGTCTGTGTTTGGTTGTATCTATTCTCAGTCGGCATATTTAGTATCAATTGGTAAATTTATTTTTAATATTAAATCTCTTCACTCTCTATTTGACATTTTTATCATAAAACCTACCAAGTCAAAAAGAATGCACATTTTTTTTCTAATGCATTTTTTTTTCTATTCTACTGTACAAAATAAGTTTAGATAATAAAGGTTTTATTATATTATAATGAGAAATAACAAAGATCTCAAAAGGTCTAATATAATATCCATAATAGAATACCACTCACTATTCTAACATCAAGATATTAATAAAGTGCCGCTTAAATACTTCTCCTTCCTCTCAAATCAAACATTACCTTAGTTGTAACTAATTATTATTTTTATATAATAAATAATAATTAATAATTTAAAAAGTAATATAATCAATAGAATTAATTACTTGACTTTACTATTGTATATTATTTATGGAAGGATGAGTAAAATCAGGCCGTTGATAAAATAAAGTATATATATGAGACAAACAAATTTAGATATCCAATAATTAATCTAATTATTTCTATGAATACCCGTTTATTATTCTGATCACAAATAAACCTAATGTTTGTTTTTATGCAATTTTATATTTTTATGCGTATACTTTTCTACTATCCCAATTTTAATATTTACAAAAATTTAAAAGAGAACACAAAGTACAAGTTAGGTGTTTTCATGGAAACATTAAAATGAGAGAGTATATTTGGGTTCTGAGTTAATTTGAAGCTTTTAAACGCTAGCGGTATTTTTGTTAGGTTCTTAAAATTTAATATTGATGAGGTTTCAGTTTAATGTTCTGAATTAAAAGGTAATACTGCTTAGGTTGTCTGTGTTTGGTTGGATCTATTCACAGTCAGCATATTGAGTATCAATTGGTAAATTTATTTTTAATATTAAATCTCTTCACTCTCTATTTCACATTTTTATCATAAAACCTACTAAGTCAAAACTAATGCACATTTTTTTTCTAATCACTTTTTTTTTCTATTCTACTTTATAAAATAAGTTTAGATAATAAAGGTTTTATTATATTATAATGAGAAATAACAAAGATCTCAAAAGGTCTAATATAATATCCATAATAGAATACCACTCACTATTCTAACATCAAGATATTAATAAAGTGTCACTTAAATACTTATCCTTCCTCTCAAATCAAACATTACATTAGTTGTAACTAATTATTATTTTTATATAATAAATAATAATTAATAATTTAAAAAGTAATATAATCAATAGAATTAATTATTTAATTTTACTATTGTATATTATTTATGGAAGGATGAGTAAAATCAGGCCGTTGATAAAATAAAGTATATATATGAGACAAACAAATTTAGATATCCAATAATTAATCTAATTATTTCTATGAATACCCGTTTATTATTCGGATCACAAATAAACCTAATGTTATATTTTTATTCAATTTTATATTTTTATGCGTATACTTTTCTACTATCCCAATTTTAATATTTACAAAAATTTAAAAGAGAAAGTGGAGTACAAGTTAGGTGTTTTCATGGAAACATTAAAATTGGAGAGTATATTTGGGTTGTTAGTTAAGTTGAAGCTTTTAAACGCTAGCGGTATTTTTGTTAGGTTCTTAAAATTTAATATTGGTAAGGTTTCAGTTTAATATTTTGAATTGAAAGGTAATATTGCTTAGGTTGTCTGTGTTTGGTTGTATCTATTCCCAGTCGGCATATTGAGTATCAATTGGTAAATTTATATTTAATATTAAATCTCTTCACTCTCTATTTGACATTTTTATCATAAAACCTACCAAGTCAAAACGAATGCACATTTTTTTTCTAATGCATTTTTTTTCTATTCTACTGTATAAAATAAGTTTAGATAATAAAGGTTTTATTATATTATAATGAGAAATAACAAAGATCTCAAAAGGTCTAATATAATATCCATAATAGAATACCACTCACTATTCTAACATCAAGATATTAATAAAGTGCCACTTAAATACTTCTCTTTCCTCTCAAATCAAACATTACCTTAGTTGTAACTAATTATTTTTTTATATAATAAATAATAATTTATAATTTAAAAAGTAATATAATCAATAGAATTAATTACTTGACTTTACTATTGTATATTATTTATGGAAGGATGAGTAAAATCAGGCCGTTGATAAAATAAAGTATATATATGAGACAAACAAATTTAGATATCCAATAATTAATCTAATTATTTCTATGAATACCCGTTTATTTTTCTGATCACAAATAAACCTAATGTTATATTTTTATGCAATTTTATATTTTTATGCGTATACTTTTCTACTATCCCAATTTTAATATTTACAAAAATTTAAAAGAGAAAGTGGAGTACAAGTTAGGTGTTTTCATGGAAACATTAAAATTGGAGAGTATATTTGGGTTGTGAGTTAAGTTGAAGCTTTTAAACGGTAGCGGTATTTTTGTTAGGTTCTTAAAATTTAATATTGGTAAGGTTTCAGTTTAATATTTTGAATTGAAAGGTAATATTGCTTAGGTTGTCTGTGTTTGGTTGTATCTATTCCCAGTCGGCATATTGAGTATCAATTGGTAAATTTATATTTAATATTAAATCTCTTCACTCTCTATTTGACATTTTTATCATAAAACCTACCAAGTCAAAACGAATGCACATTTTTTTTCTAATGCATTTTTTTTCTATTCTACTGTATAAAATAAGTTTAGATAATAAAGGTTTTATTATATTATAATGAGAAATAACAAAGATCTCAAAAGGTCTAATATAATATCCATAATAGAATACCACTCACTATTCTAACATCAAGATATTAATAAAGTGCCACTTAAATACTTCTCCTTCCTCTCAAATCAAACATTACCTTAGTTGTAACTAATTATTTTTTTTATATAATAAATAATAATTTATAATTTAAAAAGTAATATAATCAATAGAATTAATTACTTGACTTTACTATTGTATATTATTTATGGAAGGATGAGTAAAATCAGGCCGTTGATAAAATAAAGTATATATATGAGACAAACAAATTTAGATATCCAATAATTAATCTAATTATTTCTATGAATACCCGTTTATTATTCTGATCACAAATAAACCTAATGTTATATTTTTATGCAATTTTATATTTTTATGCGTATACTTTTCTACTATCCCAATTTTAATATTTACAAAAATTTAAAAGAGAACGCAAAGTACAAGTTAGGTGTTTTCATGGAAACATTAAAATGAGAGAGTATATTTGGGTTCTGAGTTAATTTGAAGCTTTTAAACGCTAGCGGTATTTTTGTTAGGTTCTTAAAATTTAATATTGATGAGGTTTCAGTTTAATGTTTTGAATTGAAAGGTAATACTGCTTAGGTTGTCTGTGTTTGGTTGGATCTATTCACAGTCAGCATATTGAGTATCAATTGGTAAATTTATTTTTAATATTAAATCTCTTCACTCTCTATTTCACATTTTTATCATAAAACCTACTAAGTCAAAACTAATGCACATTTTTTTCTAATGCGTTTTTTTTTCTATTCTACTGTATAAAATAAGTTTAGATAATAAAGGTTTTATTATATTATAATGAGAAATAACAAAGATCTCAAAAGGTCTAATATAATATCCATAATAGAATACCACTCACTATTCTAACATCAAGATATTAATAAAGTGCCACTTAAATACTTCTCCTTCCTCTCAAATCAAACATTACCTTAGTTGTAACTAATTATTTTTTTTATATAATAAATAATAATTAATAATTTAAAAAGTAATATAATTAATAGAATTAATTACTTGACTTTACTATTGTATATTATTTTTGGAAGGATGAGTAAAATCAGGTCGTTGATAAAATAAAGTATATATATGAGACAAACAAATTTAGATATCCAATAATTAATCTAATTATTTCTATGAATACCCGATTATTATTCGGATCACAAATAAATCTAATGTTATATTTTTATGCGTATATTTTTCTACTATTCCAATTTTAATATTTACAAAAATTTAAAAGAGAAAGCGGAGTACAAGTTAGGTGTTTTCATGGAAATCCTAAAATTGGAGAGTATATTTGGGTTGTGAGTTAAGTTGAAGCTTTTAAACGCTAGAGGTATTTTTGTTAGGTTCTTAAAATTTAATATTGATGAGGTTTCAGTTTAATGTTTTGAATTGAAAGGTAATATTGCTTAGGTTGTCTGTGTTTGGTTGGATCTATTCACAGTCAGCATATTGAGTATCAATTGGTAAATTTATTTTTAATATTAAATCTCTTCACTCTCTATTTGACATTTTTATCATAAAACCTACTAAGTCAAAACTAATGCACATTTTTTTTCTAATGCAATTTTTTTTCTATTCTACTTTATAAAATAAGTTTAGATAATAAAGGTTTTATTATATTATAATGAGAAATAACAAAGATCTCAAAAGGTCTAATATAATATCCATAATAGAATACCACTCACTATTCTAACATCAAGATATTAATAAAGTGCCACTTAAATACTTATCCTTCCTCTCAAATCAAACATTACCTTAGTTGTAACTAATTATTTTTTTTTATATTATAAATAATAATTAATAATTTAAAAAGTAATATAATCAATAGAATTAATTACTTGACTTTACTATTGTATATTATTTATGGAAGGATGAGTAAAATCAGGCCGTTGATAAAATAAAGTATATATATGAGACAAACAAATTTAGATATCCAATAATTAATCTAATTATTTTTATGAATACCCGTTTATTATTCGGATCACAAATAAACCTAATGTTATATTTTTATTCAATTTTATATTTTTATGCGTATACTTTTCTACTATCCCAATTTTAATATTTACAAAAATTTAAAAGAGAAAGTGGAGTACAAGTTAGGTGTTTTCATGGAAACATTAAAATTGGAGAGTATATTTGGGTTGTGAGTTAAGTTGAAGCTTTTAAACGCTAGCGGTATTTTTGTTAGGTTCTTAAAATTTAATATTGGTAAGGTTTCAGTTTAATATTTTGAATTGAAAGGTAATATTGCTTAGGTTGTCTGTGTTTGGTTGTATCTATTCTCAGTCGGCATATTTAGTATCAATTGGTAAATTTATTTTTAATATTAAATCTCTTCAATCTCTATTTGACATTTTTATCATAAAACCTACCAAGTCAAAACGAATGCACATTTTTTTTCTAATGCATTTTTTTTTCTATTCTACTGTACAAAATAAGTTTAGATAATAAAGGTTTTATTATATTATAATGAGAAATAACAAAGATCTCAAAAGGTCTAATATAATATCCATAATAGAATACCACTCACTATTCTAACATCAAGATATTAATAAAGTGCCGCTTAAATACTTCTCCTTCCTCTCAAATCAAACATTACCTTAGTTGTAACTAATTATTATTTTTATATAATAAATAATAATTAATAATTTAAAAAGTAATATAATCAATAGAATTAATTACTTGACTTTACTATTGTATATTATTTATGGAAGGATGAGTAAAATCAGGCCGTTGATAAAATAAAGTATATATATGAGACAAACAAATTTAGATATCCAATAATTAATCTAATTATTTCTATGAATACCCGTTTATTATTCTGATCACAAATAAACCTAATGTTTGTTTTTATGCAATTTTATATTTTTATGCGTATACTTTTCTATTATCCCAATTTTAATATTTACAAAAATTTAAAAGAGAACGCAAAGTACAAGTTAGGTGTTTTCATGGAAACATTAAAATGAGAGAGTATATTTGGGTTCTGAGTTAATTTGAAGCTTTTAAACGCTAGCGGTATTTTTGTTAGGTTCTTAAAATTTAATATTGATGAGGTTTCAGTTTAATGTTCTGAATTAAAAGGTAATACTGCTTAGGTTGTCTGTGTTTGGTTGGATCTATTCACAGTCAGCATATTGAGTATCAATTGGTAAATTTATTTTTAATATTAAATCTCTTCACTCTCTATTTCACATTTTTATCATAAAACCTACTAAGTCAAAACTAATGCACATTTTTTTTCTAATCACTTTTTTTTTCTATTCTACTTTATAAAATAAGTTTAGATAATAAAGGTTTTATTATATTATAATGAGAAATAACAAAGATCTCAAAAGGTCTAATATAATATCCATAATAGAATACCACTCACTATTCTAACATCAAGATATTAATAAAGTGTCACTTAAATACTTATCCTTCCTCTCAAATCAAACATTACATTAGTTGTAACTAATTATTATTTTTATATAATAAATAATAATTAATAATTTAAAAAGTAATATAATCAATAGAATTAATTATTTAATTTTACTATTGTATATTATTTATGGAAGGATGAGTAAAATCAGGCCGTTGATAAAATAAAGTATATATATGAGACAAACAAATTTAGATATCCAATAATTAATCTAATTATTTCTATGAATACCCGTTTATTATTCGGATCACAAATAAACCTAATGTTATATTTTTATGCGTATACTTTTCTACTATCCCAATTTTAATATTTACAAAAATTTAAAAGAGAAAGTGGAGTACAAGTTAGGTGTTTTCATGGAAACATTAAAATTGGAGAGTATATTTGGGTTGTTAGTTAAGTTGAAGCTTTTAAACGCTACCGGTATTTTTTTTTGGTTCTTAAAATTTAATATTGGTAAGTTTTCAGTTTAATATTTTGAATTGAAAGGTAATATTGCTTAGGTTGTCTGTGTTTGGTTGTATCTATTCCCAGTCGGCATATTGAGTATCAATTGGTAAATTTATATTTAATATTAAATCTCTTCACTCTCTATTTGACATTTTTATCATAAAACCTACCAAGTCAAAACGAATGCACATTTTTTTTCTAATGCATTTTTTTTCTATTCTACTGTATAAAATAAGTTTAGATAATAAAGGTTTTATTATATTATAATGAGAAATAACAAAGATCTCAAAAGGTCTAATATAATATCCATAATAGAATACCACTCACTATTCTAACATCAAGATATTAATAAAGTGCCACTTAAATACTTCTCCTTCCTCTCAAATCAAACATTACCTTAGTTGTAACTAATTATTTTTTTTATATAATAAATAATAATTTATAATTTAAAAAGTAATATAATCAATAGAATTAATTACTTGACTTTACTATTGTATATTATTTATGGAAGGATGAGTAAAATCAGGCCGTTGATAAAATAAAGTATATATATGAGACAAACAAATTTAGATATCCAATAATTAATCTAATTATTTCTATGAATACCCGTTTATTTTTCTGATCACAAATAAACCTAATGTTATATTTTATGCAATTTTATATTTTATGCGTATACTTTTCTACTATCCCAATTTAATATTTACAAAAATTTAAAAGAGAAAGTGGAGTACAAGTTAGGTGTTTTCATGGAAACATTAAAATTGGAGAGTATATTTGGGTTGTGAGTTAAGTTGAAGCTTTTAAACGCTAGCGGTATTTTTGTTAGGTTCTTAAAATTTAATATTGGTAAGGTTTCAGTTTAATATTTTGAATTGAAAGGTAATATTGCTTAGGTTGTCTGTGTTTGGTTGTATCTATTCTCAGTCGGCATATTTAGTATCAATTGGTAAATTTATTTTAATATTAAATCTCTTCAATCTCTATTTGACATTTTTATCATAAAACCTACCAAGTCAAAACGAATGCACATTTTTTTTCTAATGCATTTTTTTTTCTATTCTACTGTACAAAATAAGTTTAGATAATAAAGGTTTTATTATATTATAATGAGAAATAACAAAGATCTCAAAAGGTCTAATATAATATCCATAATAGAATACCACTCACTATTCTAACATCAAGATATTAATAAAGTGCCGCTTAAATACTTCTCCTTCCTCTCAAATCAAACATTACCTTAGTTGTAACTAATTATTATTTTTATATAATAAATAATAATTAATAATTTAAAAAGTAATATAATCAATAGAATTAATTACTTGACTTTACTATTGTATATTATTTATGGAAGGATGAGTAAAATCAGGCCGTTGATAAAATAAAGTATATATATGAGACAAACAAATTTAGATATCCAATAATTAATCTAATTATTTCTATGAATACCCGTTTATTATTCTGATCACAAATAAACCTAATGTTATATTTTTATGCAATTTTATATTTTTATGCGTATACTTTTCTACTATCCCAATTTTAATATTTACAAAAATTTAAAAGAGAATGCAAAGTACAAGTTAGGTGGTTTCATGGAAACATTAAAATGAGAGAGTATATTTGGGTTGTGAGTTAAGTTGAAGCTTTTAAACGCTAGCGGTATTTTTGTTAGGTTCTTAAAATTTAATATTGGTAAGGTTTCAGTTTAATATTTTAAATTGAAAGGTAATATTGCTTAGGTTGTCTGTGTTTGGTTGTATCTATTCTCAGTCGGCATATTGAGTATCAATTGGTAAATTTATTTTTAATATTAAATCTCTTCACTCTCTATTTGACATTTTTATCATAAAACCTACTAAGTCAAAACGAATGCACATTTTTTTTCTAATGCATTTTTTTTTCTATTCTACTGTATAAAATAAGTTTAGATAATAAAGGTTTTATTATATTATAATGAGAAATAACAAAGATCTCAAAAGGTCTAATATAATATCCATAATAGAATACCACTCACTATTCTAACATCAAGATATTAATAAAGTGCCACTTAAATACTTCTCCTTACTCTCAAATCAAACATTACCTTAGTTGTAACTAATTATTTTTTTTATATAATAAATAGTAATTAATAATTTAAAAAGTAATATAATAATAGAATTAATTACTTGACTTTACTATTGTATATTATTTTTGGAAGGATGAGTAAAATCAGGTCGTTGATAAAATAAAGTATATATGAGACAAACAAATTTAGATATCCAATAATTAATCTAATTATTTCTATGAATACCCGATTATTATTCGGATCACAAATAAATCTAATGTTATATTTTTATGCGTATATTTTTTACTATCCCAATTTTAATATTTACAAAAGTTTAAAAGAGAAAGCGGAGTACAAGTTAGGTGTTTTCATGGAAACCCTAAAATTGGAGAGTATATTTGGGTTGTGAGTTAAGTTGAAGCTTTTAAACGCTAGCGGTATTTTTGTTAGGTTCTTAAAATTTAATATTGATGAGGTTTCAGTTTAATGTTTTGAATTGAAAGGTAATACTGCTTAGGTTGTCTGTGTTTGGTTGGATCTATTCACAGTCAGCATATTGAGTATCAATTGGTAAATTTATTTTTAATATTAAATCTCTTCACTCTCTATTTGACATTTTTATCATAAAACCTACTAAGTCAAAACTAATGCACATTTTTTGTCTAATGCAATTTTTTTTCTATTCTACTTTATAAAATAAGTTTAGATAATAAAGGTTTTATTATATTATAATGAGAAATAACAAAGATCTCAAAAGGTCTAATATAATATTCATAATAGAATACCACTCACTATTCTAACATCAAGATATTAATAAAATGCCACTTAAATACTTATCCTTCCTCTCAAATCAAACATTACATTAGTTGTAACTAATTATTTTTATATAATAAATAATAATTAATAATTTAAAAAGTAATATAATCAATAGAATTAATTACTTAATTTTACTATTGTATATTATTTATGGAAGGATGAGTAAAATCATGCCGTTGATAAAATAAAGTATATATATGAGACAAACAAATTTAGATATCCAATAATTAATCTAATTATTTCTATGAATACCCGTTTATTATTCGGATCACAAATAAACCTAATGTTATATTTTTATTCAATTTTATATTTTTATGCGTATACTTTTCTACTATCCCAATTTTAATATTTACAAAAATTTAAAAGAGAAAGTGGAGTACAAGTTAGGTGTTTTCATGGAGACATTAAAATTGGAGAGTATATTTGGGTTGTGAGTTAAGTTGAAGCTTTTAAACGCTAGCGGTATTTTTGTTAGGTTCTTAAAATTTAATATTGGTAAGGTTTCAGTTTAATATTTTGAATTGAAAGGTAATATTGCTTAGGTTGTCTGTGTTTGGTTGTATCTATTCTCAGTCGGCATATTTAGTATCAATTGGTAAATTTATTTTTAATATTAAATCTCTTCACTCTCTATTTGACATTTTTATCATAAAACCTACCAAGTCAAAACGAATGCACATTTTTTTTCTAATGCATTTTTTTTTTCTATTCTACTGTACAAAATAAGTTTAGATAATAAAGGTTTCATTATATTATAATGAGAAATAACAAAGATCTCAAAAGGTCTAATATAATATCCATAATAGAATACCACTCACTATTCTAACATCAAGATATTAATAAAGTGCCGCTTAAATACTTCTCCTTCCTCTCAAATCAAACATTACCTTAGTTGTAACTAATTATTATTTTTATATAATAAATAATAATTAATAATTTAAAAAGTAATATAATCAATAGAATTAATTACTTGACTTTACTATTGTATATTATTTATGGAAGGATGAGTAAAATCAGGCCGTTGATAAAATAAAGTATATATATATGAGACAAACAAATTTAGATATCCAATAATTAATCTAATTATTTCTATGAATACCCGTTTATTATTCTGATCACAAATAAACCTAATGTTATATTTTTATGCAATTTTATATTTTTATGCGTATACTTTTCTACTATCCCAATTTTAATATTTACAAAAATTTAAAAGAGAACGCAAAGTACAAGTTAGGTGTTTTCATGGAAACATTAAAATGAGAGAGTATATTTGGGTTCTGAGTTAATTTGAAGCTTTTAAACGCTAGCGGTATTTTTGTTAGGTTCTTAAAATTTAATATTGATGAGGTTTCAGTTTAATGTTTTGAATTGAAAGGTAATACTGCTTAGGTTGTCTGTGTTTGGTTGGTTCTATTCACAGTCAGCATATTGAGTATCAATTGGTAAATTTATTTTTAATATTAAATCTCTTCACTCTATTTCACATTTTTATCATAAAACCTACTAAGTCAAAACTAATGCACATTTTTTTCTAATGCGTTTTTTTTTTCTATTCTACTGTATAAAATAAGTTTAGATAATAAAGGTTTTATTATATTATAATGAGAAATAACAAAGATCTCAAAAGGTCTAATATAATATCCATAATAGAATACCACTCACTATTCTAACATCAAGATATTAATAAAGTGCCACTTAAATACTTCTCCTTCCTCTCAAATCAAACATTACATTAGTTGTAACTAATTATTATTTTTATATAATAAATAATAATTAATAATTTAAAAAGTAATATAATCAATAGAATTAATTACTTGACTTTACTATTGTATATTATTTATGGAAGGATGAGTAAAATCAGGCCGTTGATAAAATAAAGTATATATATGAGACAAACAAATTTAGATATCCAATAATTAATCTAATTATTTCTATGAATACCCGTTTATTATTCGGATCATAAATAAACTAATGTTATATTTTTATTCAATTTTATATTTTTATGCGTATACTTTTCTACTATCCCAATTTTAATATTTACAAAAATTTAAAAGAGAAAGTGGAGTACAAGTTAGGTGTTTTCATGGAAACATTAAAATTGGAGAGTATATTTGGGTTGTGAGTTAAGCTGAAGCTTTTAAACGCATTGGTAATGTTTCAGTTTAATATTTTGAATTGAAAGGTAATATTGCTTAGGTTGTCTGTGTTTGGTTGTATCTATTCTCAGTCGGCATATTGAGTATCAATTGGTAAATTTATTTTTAATATTAAATCTCTTCACTCTCTATTTGACATTTTTATCATAAAACCTACCAAGTCAAAACGAATGCACATTTTTTTTCTAATTCATTTTTTTTCTATTCTACTGTATAAAATAAGTTTAGATAATAAAGGTTTTATTATATTATAATTAGAAATAACAAAGATCTCAAAAGGTCTAATATAATATCCATAATAGAATACCACTCACTATTCTAACATCAAGATATTAATAAAGTGCCACTTAAATACTTCTCCTTCCTCTCAAATCAAACATTACCTTAGTTGTAACTAATTATTATTTTTATATAATAAATAATAATTAATAATTTAAAAAGTAATATAATCAATAGAATTAATTACTTGACTTTACTATTGTATATTATTTATGGAAGGATGAGTAAAATCAGGCCGTTGATAAAATAAAGTATATATGAGACAAACAAATTTAGATATCCAATAATTAATCTAATTATTTCTATGAATACCCGTTTATTATTCTGATCACAAATAAACCTAATGTTATATTTTTATGCAATTTTATATTTTTATGCGTATACTTTTCTACTATCCCAATTTAATATTTACAAAAATTTAAAAGAGAACGCAAAGTACAAGTTAGGTGTTTTCATGGAAACATTAAAATGAGAGAGTATATTTGGGTTCTGAGTTAATTTGAAGCTTTTAAACGCTAGCGGTATTTTTGTTAGGTTCTTAAAATTTAATATTGATGAGGTTTCAGTTTAATGTTTTGAATTGAAAGGTAATACTGCTTAGGTTGTCTGTGTTTGGTTGGATCTATTCACAGTCGGCATATTGAGTATCAATTGGTAAATTTATTTTTAATATTAAATCTCTCCACTCTCTATTTGACATTTTTATCATAAAACCTACTAAGTCAAAGCTAATGCACGTTTTTTTTTCTAATGCACTTATTTTTTTCTATTCTATTGTATAAAATAAGTTTAGATATTAAAGGTTTTATTATATTATAATGAGAAATAACAAAGATCTCAAAAGGTCTAATATGATATCCATAATAGAATACCACTCACTATTCTAACATCAAGATAGTAATAAAGTGTCACTTAAATACTTCTCCTTCCTCTCAAATCAAAGATTAACTTAGTTGTAACTAATTATGATTTTTATATAATAAATAATAATTAGTAATTTAAAAAGTAATATAATCAATAGAATTAATTACTTGACTTTACTATTGTATATTATTTATGAAAGGATGAGTAAAATCAGGGCGTTGATAAAATAAAGTTTATATACGAGACAAACAAATTTAGATATCCAATAATTAATCTAATTATTTCTCTGAATACCCGTTTATTATTCGGATCACAAATAAACCCAATGTTATATTTTTATGCGTATACTTTTCTACTATCCCAATTTTATTATTTACAAAAATTTAAAAGAGAAAGTGGAGTACAAGTTAGGTGTTTTCATGGAAACATTAAAATTGGAGAGTTTATTTGGGCTGTGAGTTAAGTTGAAGCTTTTAAACGCCAGCGGTATTTTGGTTACGTTCTTAAAATTTAATATTGGTGAGGTTTCAGTTTAATGTTTTGAATTGAAAGGTAATATTGCTTAGGTTGTCTGTGTTTGGTTGGATCTATTCACAGTCGGCATATTGAGTATCAATTGGTAAATTTATTTTTAATATTAAATCTCTCCACTCTCTATTTGACATTTTTATCATAAAACCTACTAAGTTAAAGCTAATGCACGTTTTTTTTTTCTAATGCACTTATTTTTTTCTATTCTATTGTATAAAATAAGTTTAGATAATAAAGGTTTTTTTTATTATAATGAGAAATAACAAATATCTCAAAAGGTCTAATATAATATCCATAATAGAATACCACTCACTATTCTAACATCAAGATATTATTTAAAGTACCACTTAAATACTTCTCCTTCCTCTCAAATCAAAGATTAACTTAGTTGTAACTAATTATTATTTTTATATAATAAATAATAATTAATAATTTAAAAAGTAATATAATCAATAGAATTAATTACTTGACTTTACTATTTGTATATTATTTATGAAAGGATGAGTAAAATCAGGCCGTTGATAAAATAAAGTATATATATGAGACAAACAAATTTAGATATCCAATAATTAATCTAATTATTTCTCTGAATACCCGTTTATTGTTCGGATCACAAATAAACCTAATGTTATATTTTTATGCGTATAATTTTCTACTATCCCAATTTTAATATTTAAAAAAATTTAAAAGAGAAAGTGGAGTACAAGTTAGGTGTTTTCATGGAAACATTACAATTGGAGAGTTTATTTGGGCTGTGAGTTAAGTTGAAGCTTTTAAACGCTAGCGGTTTTTTGGTTACGTTCTTAAAATTTAATATCGGTGAGGTTTCAGTTTAATGTTTTGAATTGAAAGGTAATTCTGCTTAGGTTGTCTGTGTTTGGTTGGATCTATTCACAGTCGACATATTGAGTATCAACTGGTGAATTTATTTTTAAATTAAATCTCTCCACTCTCTATTTTACATTTTTATCATAAAACCTACTAAGTCAAAACTAATGCACATTTTTTTCTAATGAACTTTTTTTTTCTATTCTACTATATAAAATAAGTTTAGATAATAATGGTTTTATTATATTATAATGAGAAATAAAAAACATCTCAAAAGGTCTAGTATAATATCCATAATAGAATACCACTCACGATGAGTAAAATCAAGTCGTTGATAAAATAAAGTATATTTATGAGACAAACAAACTTAGATATCCAATAATTAATCTAATTATTTATCTGAATTCCCATTTATTATTCGGATCACAAATAAACCTAATGTTATATTTTTATGGAATTTTATATTTTTATGCGTATACTTTTCTACTATCCCAATTTTAGTATTTACAAAAATTTAAAAGAGAAAGTGGAGTACAAGTTAGGTGTTTTCATGGAAACAATAAAATTGGAGAGTATATTTGGGTTGTGAGTTAAGTTGATGCTTTTAAACGCTAGCGGTATTTTTGCTAGGTTCTTAAAATTTAATATTGGTGAGGTTTCAGTTTAATGTTTTGAATTGAAAGGTAATATTGATTAGGTTGTCTGTGTTTGGTTGGATCTATTCACAGTCGACATATTGAGTATCAATTGGTAAATTTATTTTTAATATTAAATCTCTCCACTCTCTATTTGACATTTTTATCATCAAACCTACTAAGTCAAAGCTAATGCACGTTTTTTTTTCTAATGCACTTATTTTTTTCTATTCTATTGTATAAAATAAGTTTAGATAATAAAGGTTTTATTATATTATAATGAGAAATAACAAAGATCTCAAAAGGTCTAATATGATATCCATAATAGAATACCACTCACTATTCTAACATCAAGATAGTAATAAAGTGTCACTTAAATACTTCTCCTTCCTCTCAAATCAAAGATTAACTTAGTTGTAACTAATTATGATTTTTATATAATAAATAATAATTAGTAATTTAAAAAGTAATATAATCAATAGAATTAATTACTTGACTTTACTATTGTATATTATTTATGAAAGGATGAGTAAAATCAGGGCGTTGATAAAATAAAGTTTATATACGAGACAAACAAATTTAGATATCCAATAATTAATCTAATTATTTCTCTGAATACCCGTTTATTATTCGGATCACAAATAAACCCAATGTTATATTTTTATGCGTATACTTTTCTATTATCCCAATTTTATTATTTACAAAAATTTAAAAGAGAAAGTGGAGTACAAGTTAGGTGTTTTCATGGAAACATTAAAATTGGAGAGTTTGTTTGGGCTGTGAGTTAAGTTGAAGCTTTTAAACGCTAGCGGTATTTTTGTTACGTTCTTAAAATTTAATATTGGTGAGGTTTCAGTTTAATGTTTTGAATTGAAAGGTAATATTGCTTAGGTTGTCTGTGTTTGGTTGGATCTATTCACAGTCGGCATATTGAGTATCAATTGGTAAATTTATTTTTAATATTAAATCTCTCCACTCTCTATTTGACATTTTTATCATAAAACCTACTAAGTCAAAACTAATGCACATTTTTTTTCTAATGCACTTTTTTTTCTTTCTATTCTAATGTATAAAATAAGTTCAGATACTAAAGGTTTTATTATATTATAATGACAAATAACAAAGATCTCAAAAGGTCTAATATGATATCCATAATAGAATACCACTCACTATTCTAACATCAAGATATTAATAAAGTGTCACTTAAATACTATTCCTTCCTCTCAAATCAAAGATTAACTTAGTTGTAACTAATTATGATTTTTATATAATAAATAATATTTAATAATTTAAAAAGTAATATAATCAATAGAATTAATTACTTGACTTTACTATTGTATATTATTTATGAAAGGATGAGTAAAATCAGGGCGTTGATAAAATAAAGTTTATATACGAGACAAACAAATTTAGATATCCAATAATTAATCTAATTATTTCTCTGAATACCCGTTTATTATTCGGATCACAAATAAACCTAATGTTATATTTTTATGCGTATACTTTTCTACTATCCCAATTTTAATATTTAAAAAAATTTAAAAGAGAAAGCGGAGTAAAAGTTAGGTGTTTTCATGGAAACATTACAATTGGAGAGTTTATTTGGGCTGTGAGTTAAGTTGAAGCTTTTAAACGCCAGCGGTATTTTGGTTACGTTCTTAAAATTTAATATTGGTGAGGTTTCAGTTTAATGTTTTGAATTGAAAGGTAATTCTGCTTAGGTTGTCTGTGTTTGGTTGGATCTATTCACAGTCGGCATATTGGGTGGATATCCATTACCTGAAAGGTAACCTGGAAATCACTTGGTCCGATTTTGATAGGGAGATCAACTTCCCCAATCACGGTCTTGCGCGACCCATCGAATGCCTTCACAACGACCCCACTCTGCCTCATAGGAGGACCTTGATATGACAATCTGGAGAGTGTGGATATTGGCAATACATTTAGGGATGATCCAGTGTCCACCAGCACGTTGGACATAGCATCAGATTTGTAGTTCAGAGATATGTGTAAAGCCATGTTGTGGTCTCTTCCCTCCTCAGGGAGATCAGCGTCACTAAAACTCAAAGTGTTGCAAGCAGTGATGTTTGCAACTATACTGTCAAATTATTCAATGGTGACGTCGTGATCAACATACGCCAAATCCAAGACTTTCTGCAGAGCCTCCCTATGGGGTTCTGAATGCAACAACAAGGATAGTATGGAGATTTTGGATGGCGTTTGTAGAAGCTGGTCTACAACGTTATACTCGCTCTTCTTGATGAGCCTCAGCATCTCATCAGATTCTTCATTCGCAATGCCACTCGGGCCATATGAAGAAGTAGGAGTTTTTTGTACAGAGGAGGGTCTAGCAACATCAAGTGCCGGATTCTGAATATTAACAGCGGTCCCAACCGGACGCTCAGCGGATTCAGAAGCAACAGGGGCCTTAGCAGGTGCAGAGAAAACACGACCACTCCGGGTCAGCCCGCTTACGTCAGCGATATTGGTTACAGCAGTTGAAGGCAAAGGCACTTCTACCCCATCTTGCACAGCAACTGGGTTATATCTGAACGGCACAGCTCGGTCAGACGAATAAGGCACGGGGCCTGCAGGTTTGATCACTAAGGAGGGAGAAGCCTTCGGCTTGCTGCTATCATAGCGAATAATAACAGGCTCAGGTAATTTGAACACTGGAGATATAACATTCACTTCAGGTTCGTCCTCGTCAACATTGCGATTCTGCAGAATCTCAATGGTTCCCTCATCTAATAACTCTTGGAGTTCTCTGCGCACATGATTGCAACCCAAGCGGTTAACTGAGCAAATGCGGCACTTGTCGTGGTCGTGCTCCATGTGGCTGTACTGACACAGCAACCGATGTAATTCGACCAACGACTGTCTAATATGGCTGACGTATTTGACCTTGTATTTCCCAGGGCATCCCTGGACCATATTAACAGATTTCCCATGCGCGGGCAATGGGTTCTTGGTAATGTTTGGGCTTGAGTCTTCGAAACTCAGAATACCGCATCTCACAAGGTCCTGAACCTTGGTCTTCAGCTGAAAAAAGTTCTCTATATCGTGGCCCGGAGCGCTAGAATGATAGACACAATGCAGATCAGGCTTATACCACCACTGAGGGTTGACCGGTACAGCTGGAGGATCCCTTGGACTAACCAATTTCCTTTCCAACAAGGAAGGATAAAGCTCTGCATATGACATAGGAATTGGATCGAAACTGATCTTTTTCCTATCGTAGTTCATGTTAGCTTGATTGGTTGTGCTACCCCGAGGCTGGTAAGCCTATTGCTGTGGACGAGATTGTTGTTGACGATACTGTTGAGAAGATTGTTGTTGATGTTGCGGTTGCTGATACTGAGGCGGCTGATATTGTTGCTGGTAAGGCTGTTGTTGCGGGGCGCTGTCTCTGAAAACAGGTGCTATGTGAGCCACCTGATGCTGATTGTTGTTATGCCGTGCAGGCTTCCTCTGAACAGAGGGTCTTCTAGGCTTGGTATGGGATTGCACAGCATGTGCCTCCCCATCCTTCTTCTTGAACGCCCCATACCGTTTAGAAGAAGAGCTCTCATCCTTGGCTAACCGTCCTTCACGGACACCTTCCTCAAGTCGCATCCCCATGTTCACCATCTCGGTGAAATCAGAGGGAGCACTTGCTACCATCCGCTCGTAATAAAATGAGCTAAGAGTCTTTAGGAAGATCTTAGTCATCTCTTTCTCCTCTAGCGGAGGAGTAATCTGAGCAGCAAGCTCTCGCCACCTCTGGGCGTACTCCTTGAAGGTTTCTTTGTCTTTCTGCGACATGGACCTGAGTTGATCTCGGTCAGGCGCCATATCGACGTTATATTTGTACTGTTTGACGAAGGCTTCGCCAAGGTCGTTGAAGGATCTGATATTAGCACTATCCAAGCTCATATACCATCTGAGCGCAGCACCCGATAAACTGTCTTGGAAATAATGAATCAACAGCTGATCATTATCAGTTTGGGTAGACATCTTCCTGGCGTACATGACCAGGTGAGCAAGTGGACAGGTGTTCCCCTTGTATTTTTCAAAGTCAGGCACTTTGAATTTGATCGGTATTTTCACGCCAGGAACAAGGCATAATTCGGCAGCAGACTTGCCGAAAAGATCTTTACCTCTGAGGGTCTTCAATTCCTTCCTCAGCTCAAGGAATTGGTCATTCATGGCGTCCATCTTCTCATTGACGTCCGGGCCCTCAGACGGCTCAGAATGATAGATGGTGTCGTCTACCCTCGGCATGGTATGCACGACAGGAGGAGCAACAACAGGGACCGGGCTAGATGCCGGCATGTGAGCAAAGGTTGGAGCAGGGATATCAGGCATGAAACCTGGAGGCATACCCCAAGGAAATCCGGCTGGCATTGCGTGAGATGCAAAATGAGCACTGGCGGCCGGCACAGACGGAGCCACAATCTCAGAAATAACTGTCCTCTGGACAGGAGTTGCAGGCGGTTGAGCAGGTTGATTCTGGGCAGCAAGAAGTTGCTCCATCAAAGCGCCAAGTCTGGCGACCTCTTCTTTCAATTCACGGTTCTCTTGCTCTAGCTGATCCATAACTCTTGCAGAATTGGCTCGAGTATAATACCGGTGAGTCAACTTGTCTTCAAAATAAATGAAGAACACAGAGTTAGGACAAGAAGACCGGAAACAAGGTACCTGCTTATGCAAAATGATGCATGAAATGCTAGTGCATATGCTTTATTTTATTTTCAAGGAACCTTTAGGGTGTTGTTTGCAATTTTTGAATTTTTAAGCATTTTGATCTCATGTGGAAAATATCTCATTCAATATAATCGAGACAAAGAAGTACAGCATTTTTGATTCAATTACAAGGAGAAAAGGAAAATAACATCCTATGGATCCCTAATAGCTCGGGATGCTGGAAGACGAGAAGTGCACAGCTTCTTGATCTCTCTTTCATAGGCTGCTTCCATATCTGCTTTCTCCTTAGCAAGCTGATCATACCTCCTCTTCCAGAACTTAGAAGACTGAGGAAGCAGAGAAGTCCATGTATCGTTCAGATCATCGATCACTCGATGCTCAAGAAACTCAATCAGAGCGTCTTTCTCCTTAAGCTGCTGCAGCAATTCCTCTCTTTCGCGGATCCAAGCACGTGAAAGGTCTTCTTCTCTCAACTCCTCTACACGTTGGGTAGGGAGGGTTGAAGGCCCAACCACATCCAACGGTGTAGGTCTCGGATGATCGTATGGCATAAGGTATACGAAAGCTCTCTATCTGACCCAAGAGGTATAAGGCTCCAAAGCAATGCAATTCTTCGGACCCAACTCATTCCTGCTCTTCTTGCAGATCTTGCGCCAAGCGCGGACGAATCTGGCTTTCAGGCCTTGGGGATCTTTACCCTCCTGAAAGAACACACCTTCTAACAGAATGTTATGAGGTTTATCCTTTAGGGGGAACCCAAGCTGACGTCGTGCTAGAATAGGGTTGTAGCTGATCCCACCACATGTACCAAGAAGAGGCACATTAGGGAATTCACCACAATAGTCAATAATCTGAACGGTATCATACACGCGATCATACCAAGAGATATCATCATTAGTGAGAGACATGAGTCTCTGAGACCATCGTAGACATCCCTTGTTCTCCTTAAAAGCAAGTGTCTGCGGCAAGTGCGAAATAAACCACTTGTACAGCAAAGGCAGACAGCAGACGATAACTCCACCACCCTTCGCATTCCTCGAGTGCAAAGAGACATATGCATCACCCAACAAAGTCGGAACAGGATTAAGAACTGAGAAGATCCTAATAGCATTCATGTCCACAAACTTGTCGAAGTTGGGAAACAGCACTAAACCGTAGATAAGCAACACAAATAAAGCCTCAAAGGCATCCTCACTCATGGCTTTCCCATAGATGGTAGCTTGAGCGACGAGGAACTCGGAAGGAAAACCCTGAATTCCACCTTTGGTAGTCAGATTAGCTTTAATCAGATCTTCATCTATATGCAACAAACTGGCAATCTCTCGAGCAGATGGAATACTCTCTAGGCCACTGAACGGCACTTGATCCAGAATAGGGATCCCAATGAGGTGAGAATACTCCTCCAAGGTAGGCAACAACTGGAAATCCGGAAAGGAGAAGCAATGATACAGCGGATCATAGAACTGAGCTAGAGTACTCATCAGACCCTCATCAACCTGAGTAGTGAGATGAGGTAGAAGCTTCCCATAACGAGCTTTGAAACCCAAGGGATCTAGTACATAAGATGTTAGATTCCTTAACTCTTTTACATCGGGCTGTCGAAAACTGTACTTCTTTGTATGCCTTTTTGGTCTTTCCATGTCTGAAAATTTTGCAAATAAACCCTTTTAGGTTCCTTGAAAATTTTCTCTTTTTCTGATGACATGAAATGAAGATGAATAATAAATAATAATAATTAATAATTTAAAAAGTAATATAATAAATAGAATTAATTACTTGCCTTTACTATTGTATATTATTTATGGAAGGATGAGTAAAATCAGGTCTTTGATAAAATAAAGTATATACATGAGACAAACAAATTTAGATATCCAATAACTAATCTAATTATTTCTCTAAATACCTGTTTATTATTCGGACCACAAATAAATCTAATGTTATATTTTTATGCAATTTTATACTTTTATGCGTATACTTTTCTACTATCCCAATTTTAATATTTACAAAAATTTAAAAGGGAAAGTGGAGTACAAGTGAGGTGTTTTCATAGAAACATTAAAATTGAAGAATATATTTGGGTTGTGAGTTAAGTTGAAGCTTTTAAACGCTAGCGGTATTTTTGTTAGGTTCTTAAAATTTAATATTGGTGAGGTTTCAGTTTAATGTTTTGAATTTAAAGGTAATATTGCTTAGGTTGTCTGTGTTTGGTTGGATCTATTCACAGTCGGCATATTGAGTATCAATTGGTAAATTTATTTTTAATATAAAATCTCTCCACTCTCTATTTGACATTTTTATCATAAAACCTACTAAGTTAAAGCTAATGCACGTTTTTTTTTTTCTAATGCACTTATTTTTTTCTATTCTATTGTATAAAATAAGTTTAGATAATAAAGGTTTTATTATATTATAATGAGAAATAACAAAGATCTCAAAAGGTCTAATATGATATCCATAATAGAATACCACTCACTATTCTAACATCAAGATAGTAATAAAGTGTCACTTAAATACTTCTCCTTCCTCTCAAATCAAAGATTAACTTAGTTGTAACTAATTATGATTTTTATATAATAAATAATAATTAGTAATTTAAAAAGTAATATAATCAATAGAATTAATTACTTGACTTTACTATTGTATATTATTTATGAAAGGATGAGTAAAATCAGGGCGTTGATAAAATAAAGTTTATATACGAGACAAACAAATTTAGATATCCAATAATTAATCTAATTATTTCTCTGAATACCCGTTTATTATTCGGATCACAAATAAACCCAATGTTATATTTTTATGCGTATACTTTTCTACTATCCCAATTTTATTATTTACAAAAATTTAAAAGAGAAAGTGGAGTACAAGTTAGGTGTTTTCATGGAAACATTAAAATTAGAGAGTTTGTTTGGGCTGTGAGTTAAGTTGAAGCTTTTAAACGCTAGCGGTATTTTTGTTACGTTCTTAAAATTTAATATTGGTGAGGTTTCAGTTTAATGTTTTGAATTGAAAGGTAATATTGCTTAGGTTGTCTGTGTTTGGTTGGATCTATTCACAGTCGGCATATTGAGTATCAATTGGTAAATTTATTTTTAATATTAAATCTCTCCACTCTCTATTTGACATTTTTATCATAAAACCTACTAAGTCAAAACTAATGCACATTTTTTTTCTAATGCACTTTTTTTTCTTTCTATTCTAATGTATAAAATAAGTTCAGATACTAAAGGTTTTATTATATTATAATGACAAATAACAAAGATCTCAAAAGGTCTAATATGATATCCATAATAGAATACCACTCACTATTCTAACATCAAGATATTAATAAAGTGTCACTTAAATACTTCTCCTTCCTCTCAAATCAAAGATTAACTTAGTTGTAACTAATTATGATTTTTATATAATAAATAATATTTAATAATTTAAAAAGTAATATAATCAATAGAATTAATTACTTGACTTTACTATTGTATATTATTTATGAAAGGATGAGTAAAATCAGGGCGTTGATAAAATAAAGTTTATATACGAGACAAACAAATTTAGATATCCAATAATTAATCTAATTATTTCTCTGAATACCCGTTTATTATTCGGATCACAAATAAACCTAATGTTATATTTTTATGCGTATACTTTTCTACTATCCCAATTTTAATATTTAAAAAAATTTAAAAGAGAAAGCGGAGTAAAAGTTAGGTGTTTTCATGGAAACATTACAATTGGAGAGTTTATTTGGGCTGTGAGTTAAGTTGAAGCTTTTAAACGCCAGCGGTATTTTGGTTACGTTCTTAAAATTTAATATTGGTGAGGTTTCAGTTTAATGTTTTGAATTGAAAGGTAATTCTGCTTAGGTTGTCTGTGTTTGGTTGGATCTATTCACAGTCGGCATATTGGGTGGATATCCATTACCTGAAAGGTAACCTGGAAATCACTTGGTCCGATTTTGATAGGGAGATCAACTTCCCCAATCACGGTCTTGCGCGACCCATCGAATGCCTTCACAACGACCCCACTCTGCCTCATAGGAGGACCTTGATATGACAATCTGGAGAGTGTGGATATTGGCAATACATTTAGGGATGATCCAGTGTCCACCAGCACGTTGGACATAGCATCAGATTTGCAGTTCAGAGATATGTGTAAAGCCATGTTGTGGTTTCTTCCCTCCTCAGGGAGATCAGCGTCACTAAAACTCAAAGTGTTGCAAGCAGTGATGTTTGCAACTATACTGTCAAATTATTCAATGGTGACGTCGTGATCAACATACGCCAAATCCAAGACTTTCTGCAGAGCCTCCCTATGGGGTTCTGAATGCAACAACAAGGATAGTATGGAGATTTTGGATGGCGTTTGTAGAAGCTGGTCTACAACGTTATACTCGCTCTTCTTGATGAGCCTCAGCATCTCATCAGATTCTTCATTCGCAATGCCACTCGGGCCATATGAAGAAGTAGGAGTTTTTTGTACAGAGGAGGGTCTAGCAACATCAAGTGCCGGATTCTGAATATTAACAGCGGTCCCAACCGGACGCTCAGCGGATTCAGAAGCAACAGGGGCCTTAGCAGGTGCAGAGAAAACACGACCACTCCGGGTCAGCCCGCTTACGTCAGCGATATTGGTTACAGCAGTTGAAGGCAAAGGCACTTCTACCCCATCTTGCACAGCAACTGGGTTATATCTGAACGGCACAGCTCGGTCAGACGAATAAGGCACGGGGCCTGCAGGTTTGATCACTAAGGAGGGAGAAGCCTTCGGCTTGCTGCTATCATAGCGAATAATAACAGGCTCAGGTAATTTGAACACTGGAGATATAACATTCACTTCAGGTTCGTCCTCGTCAACATTGCGATTCTGCAGAATCTCAATGGTTCCCTCATCTAATAACTCTTGGAGTTCTCTGCGCACATGATTGCAACCCAAGCGGTTAACTGAGCAAATGCGGCACTTGTCGTGGTCGTGCTCCATGTGGCTGTACTGACACAACAACCGATGTAATTCGACCAACGACTGTCTAATATGGCTGACGTATTTGACCTTGTATTTCCCAGGGCATCCCTGGACCATATTAACAGATTTCCCATGCGCGGGTAATGGGTTCTTGGTAATGTTTGGGCTTGAGTCTTCGAAACTCAGAATACCGCATCTCACAAGGTCCTGAACCTTGGTCTTCAGCTGAAAAAAGTTCTCTATATCGTGGCCCGGAGCGCTAGAATGATAGACACAATGCAGATCAGGCTTATACCACCACTGAGGGTTGACCGGTACAGCTGGAGGATCCCTTGGACTAACCAATTTCCTTTCCAACAAGGAAGGATAAAGCTCTGCATATGACATAGGAATTGGATCGAAACTGATCTTTTTCCTATCGTAGTTCATGTTAGCTTGATTGGTTGTGCTACCCCGAGGCTGGTAAGCCTATTGCTGTAGACGAGATTGTTGTTGACGATACTGTTGAGAAGATTGTTGTTGATGTTGCGGTTGCTGATACTGAGGCGGTTGATATTGTTGCTGGTAAGGCTGTTGTTGCGGGGCGCTGTCTCTGAAAACAGGTGCTATGTGAGCCACCTGATGCTGATTGTTGTTATGCCGTGCAGGCTTCCTCTGAACAGAGGGTCTTCTAGGCTTGGTATGGGATTGCACAGCATGTGCCTCCCCATCCTTCTTCTTGAACGCCCCATACCGTTTAGAAGAAGAGCTCTCATCCTTGGCTAACCGTCCTTCACGGACACCTTCCTCAAGTCGCATCCCCATGTTCACCATCTCGGTGAAATCAGAGGGAGCACTTGCTACCATCCGCTCATAATAAAATGAGCTAAGAGTCTTTAGGAAGATCTTAGTCATCTCTTTCTCCTCTAGCGGAGGAGTAATCTGAGCAGCAAGCTCTCGCCACCTCTGGGCGTACTCCTTGAAGGTTTCTTTGTCTTTCTGCGACATGGACCTGAGTTGATCTCGGTCAGGCGCCATATCGACGTTATATTTGTACTGTTTGACGAAGGCTTCGCCAAGGTCGTTGAAGGATCTGATATTAGCACTATCCAAGCTCATATACCATCTGAGCGCAGCACCCGATAAACTGTCTTGGAAATAATGAATCAACAGCTGATCATTATCAGTTTGGGTAGACATCTTCCTGGCGTACATGACCAGGTGAGCAAGTGGACAGGTGTTCCCCTTGTATTTTTCAAAGTCAGGCACTTTGAATTTGATCGGTATTTTCACGCCAGGAACAAGGCATAATTCGGCAGCAGACTTGCCGAAAAGATCTTTACCTCTGAGGGTCTTCAATTCCTTCCTCAGCTCAAGGAATTGGTCATTCATGGCGTCCATCTTCTCATTGACGTCCGGGCCCTCAGACGGCTCAGAATGATAGATGGTGTCGTCTACCCTCGGCATGGTATGCACGACAGGAGGAGCAACAACAGGGACCGGGCTAGATGCCGGCATGTGAGCAAAGGTTGGAGCAGGGATATCAGGCATGAAACCTGGAGGCATACCCCAAGGAAATCCGGCTGGCATTGCGTGAGATGCAAAATGAGCACTGGCGGCCGGCACAGACGGAGCCACAATCTCAGAAATAACTGTCCTCTGGACAGGAGTTGCAGGCGGTTGAGCAGGTTGATTCTGGGCAGCAAGAAGTTGCTCCATCAAAGCGCCAAGTCTGGCGACCTCTTCTTTCAATTCACGGTTCTCTTGCTCTAGCTGATCCATAACTCTTGCAGAATTGGCTCGAGTATAATACCGGTGAGTCAACTTGTCTTCAAAATAAATGAAGAACACAGAGTTAGGACAAGAAGACCGGAAACAAGGTACCTGCTTATGCAAAATGATGCATGAAATGCTAGTGCATATGCTTTATTTTATTTTCAAGGAACCTTTAAGGTGTTGTTTGCAATTTTTGAATTTTTAAGCATTTTGATCTCATGTGGAAAATATCTCATTCAATATAATCGAGACAAAGAAGTACAGCATTTTTGATTCAATTACAAGGAGAAAAGGAAAATAACATCCTATGGATCCCTAATAGCTCGGGATGCTGGAAGACGAGAAGTGCACAGCTTCTTGATCTCTCTTTCATAGGCTGCTTCCATATCTGCTTTCTCCTTAGCAAGCTGATCATACCTCCTCTTCCAGAACTTAGAAGACTGAGGAAGCAGAGAAGTCCATGTATCGTTCGGATCATCGATCACTCGATGCTCAAGAAACTCAATCAGAGCGTCTTTCTCCTTAAGCTGCTGCAGCAATTCCTCTCTTTCGCGGATCCAAGCACGTGAAAGGTCTTCTTCTCTCAACTCCTCTACACGTTGGGTAGGGAGGGTTGAAGGCCCAACCACATCCAACGGTGTAGGTCTCGGATGATAGTATGGCATAAGGTATACGGAAGCTCTCTGTCTGACCCAAGAGGTATAAGGCTCCAAAGCAATGCAATTCTTCGGACCCAACTCATTCCTGCTCTTCTTGCAGATCTTGCGCCAAGCGCGGACGAATCTGGCTTTCAGGCCTTGGGGATCTTTACCCTCCTGAAAGAACACACCTTCTAACAGAATGTTATGAGGTTTATCCTTTAGGGGGAACCCAAGCTGACGTCGTGCTAGAATAGGGTTGTAGCTGATCCCACCACATGTACCAAGAAGAGGCACATTAGGGAATTCACCACAATAGTCAATAATCTGAACGGTATCATACACGCGATCATACCAAGAGATATCATCATTAGTGAGAGACATGAGTCTCTGAGACCATCGTAGACATCCCCTGTTCTCCTTAAAAGCAAGTGTCTGCGGCAAGTGCGAAATAAACCACTTGTACAGCAAAGGCAGACAGCAGACGATAACTCCACCACCCTTCGCATTCCTCGAGTGCAAAGAGACATATGCATCACCCAACAAAGTCGGAATAGGATTAAGAACTGAGAAGATCCTAATAGCATTCATGTCCACAAACTTGTCGAAGTTGGGAAACAGCACTAAACCGTAGATAAGCAACACAAATAAAGCCTCAAAGGCATCCTCACTCATGGCTTTCCCATAGATGGTAGCTTGAGCGACGAGGAACTCGGAAGGAAAACCCTGAATTCCACCTTTGGTAGTCAGATTAGCTTTAATCAGATCTTCATCTATATGCAACAAACTGGCAATCTCTCGAGCAGATGGAATACTCTCTAGGCCACTGAACGGCACTTGATCCAGAATAGGGATCCCAATGAGGTGAGAATACTCCTCCAAGGTAGGCAACAACTGGAAATCCGGAAAGGAGAAGCAATGATACAGCGGATCATAGAACTGAGCTAGAGTACTCATCAGACCCTCATCAACCTGAGTAGTGAGATGAGGTAGAAGCTTCCCATAACGAGCTTTGAAACCCAAGGGATCTAGTACATAAGATGTTAGATTCCTTAACTCTTTTACATCGGGCTGTCGGAAACTGTACTTCTTTGTATGCCTTTTTGGTCTTTCCATGTCTGAAAATTTTGCAAATAAACCCTTTTAGGTTCCTTGAAAATTTTCTCTTTTTCTGATGACATGAAATGAAGATGAATAATAATTAATAATAATTAATAATTTAAAAAGTAATATAATAAATAGAATTAATTACTTGCCTTTACTATTGTATATTATTTATGGAAGGATGAGTAAAATCAGGTCTTTGATAAAATAAAGTATATACATGAGACAAACAAATTTAGATATCCAATAACTAATCTAATTATTTCTCTAAATACCTGTTTATTATTCGGACCACAAATAAATCTAATGTTATATTTTTATGAAATTTTATATTTTTATGCGTATACTTTTCTACTATCCCAATTTTAATATTTACAAAAATTTAAAAGAGAAAGTGGAGTACAAGTGAGGTGTTTTCATAGAAACATTAAAATTGAAGAATATATTTGGGTTGTGAGTTAAGTTGAAGCTTTTAAACGCTAGCGGTATTTTTGTTAGGTTCTTAAAATTTAATATTGGTGAGGTTTCAGTTTAATGTTTTGAATTTAAAGGTAATATTGCTTAGGTTGTCTGTGTTTGGTTGGATCTATTCACAGTCGGCATATTGAGTATCAATTGGTAAATTTATTTTTAATATAAAATCTCTCCACTCTCTATTTGACATTTTTATCATAAAACCTACTAAGTCAAAACTAATGCAATTTTTTTTTCTAATGTACTTTTTTTTTCTTTCTATTCTACTGTATAAAATAAGTTTAGATAATAAAGGTTTTAATATATTATAATGAGAAATAACAAAGATCTCAAAAGGTCTAATATGATATCCATAATAGAATACCACTCACTATTCTAACATAAGGATATTAATAAAGTGCCACTTAAATACTTCTCCTTCCTCTCAAATCAAACATTACCTTAGTTGTAACTAATTATTAGTTTTATATAATAAATAATAATTAATAATTTAAAAAGTAATATAATCAATAGAGTTAATTACTTGACTTTACTTTTGTATATTATTTATTGAAGGATGAGTAAAATCAGGCCATTGATTAAATAGAGTATATATATGAGACAAACAAATTTAGATATCCAATAATTAATCTAATTATTTCTCTGAATACCCGTTTATTGTTCGGATCACAAATAAACCTAATGTTATATTTTTATGCGTATACTTTTCAACTATCCCAATTTTAATATTTACAAAAATTTAAAAGAGAAAGTGGAGTACAAGTTAGGTGTTTTCATGGAAACATTAAAATTGGAGAGTATATTTGGGTTGTGAGTTAAGTTGAAGCTTTTAAACGCTAGTGGTATTTTTGTTAGGTTCCTAAAATTTAATATTGGTGAGGTTTCAGTTTAATGTTTTAAATTGAAAGGTCATATTGCTTAGGTTGTCTGTGTTTGGTTGGATCTATTCACAGTCGACATATTGAGTTTCAATTGGTAAATTTATTTTTAATATTAAATCTCTCCACTCTCTATTTGACATTTTTATCATAAAACCTACTTAGTCAAAACTAATGCACATTTTTTTTTCTTATGCACTTTTTTTTCTATTCTATTGTATAAAAAAAGTTTAGATAATAAAGGTTTTATTATATTATAATGAGAAGTAACAAAGATCTCAAAACGTCTAATATAATACCCATAATAGAATACCACTCACGATGAGTAAAATCAAGCCGTTGATAAAATAAAGTATATTTATGAGACAAACAAATTTAGATATCCAATAATTAATCTAATTATTTATCTGAATTCCCGTTTATTATTCGGATCACAAATAAACCTAATGTTATATTTTTATGCAATTTTATATTTTTATGCGTATACTTTTCTACTATCCCAATTTTAGTATTTACAAAAATTTAAAAGAGAAAGTGGAGTACAAGTTAGGTGTTTTCATGGAAACAATAAAATTGGAGAGTATATTTGGGTTGTGAGTTAAGTTAAAGCTTTTAAACGCTAGCGGTATTTTTGTTAGGTTCTTAAAATTTAATATTGGTGAGGTTTCAGTTTAATGTTTTGAATTGAAAGGTAATATTGCTTAGGTTGTCTGTGTTTGGTTGGATCTATTCACAGTCGGCATATTGAGTATCAATTGGTAAATTTATTTTTAATATAAAATCTCTCCACTGTCTATTTGACATTTTTATCATAAAACCTACTAAGTCAAAACTAATGCAAATTTTTTTTCTAATGTACTTTTTTTTTCTTTCTATTCTACTGTATAAAATAAGTTTAGATAATAAAGGTTTTAATATATTATAATGAGAACTAACAAAGATCTCAACAGGTCTAATATGATATCCATAATAGAATACCACTCACTATTCTAACATAAGGATATTAATAAAGTTCCACTTAAATACTTCTCCTTCCTCTCAAATCAAAGATTAACTTAGTTGTAACTAGTTATTATTTTTATATAATAAATAATAATTAATAATTTAAATAGTAATATAATCAATAGAGTTAATTACTTGACTTTACTATTGTATATTATTTATGGAAGGATGAGTAAAATCAGGCCGTTGATAAAATAAAGTATATAAATGAGGCAAACAAATTTAGATATCCAATAATTAATCTAATTATTTCTCTGAATACCCGTTTATTATTCGGATCACAAATAACCCAATGTTATATTTTTATGCGTATACTTTTCTATTATCCCAATTTTAATATTTACAAAAATTTAAAAGAGAAAGTGGAGTACAAGTTAGGTGTTTTCATGGAAACATTAAAATTGGAGAGTTTATTTGGGCTGTGAGTTAAGTTGAAGCTTTTAAACGCTAGCGGTATTTTTGTTACGTTCTTAAAATTTAATATTGGTGAGGTTTCAGTTTAATGTTTTGAATTGAAAGGTAATATTGCTTAGGTTGTCTGTGTTTGGTTGGATCTATTCACAGTCGGCATATTAAGTATCAATTGGTAAATTTATTTTTAATATTAAATCTCTCCACTCTCAATTTGTCATTTTTATCATAAAACCTACTAAGTCAAAACTAATGCACATTTTTTTCTAATGCACTTTTTTTTCCTATTCTAATGTATAAAATAAGTTTAGATAATAAAGGTTTTATTATATTATAATGAGAAATAACAAAGATCTCAAAAGGTCCAATATAATATCCATAATAGAATACCACTCACGATGAGTAAAATCAAGCCGTTGATAAAATAAAGTATATTTATGAGACAAACAAATTTAGATATCCAATAATTAATCTAATTATTTATCTGAATTCCAGTTTATTATTCGGATCACAAATAAACCTAATGTTATATTTTTATGCAATTTTATATTTTTATACGTATACTTTTCTACTATCCCAATTTTAGTATTTACAAAAATTTAAAAGAGAAAGTGGAGTACAAGTTAGGTGTTTTCATGGAAACAATAAAATTGGAGAGTATATTTGGGTTGTGAGTTAAGTTGAAGCTTTGAAACGCTAGCGGTATTTTTGTTAGGTTCTTAAAATTTAATATTGGTGAGGTTTCAGTTTAATGTTTTGAATCTAAAGGTAATATTGCTTAGGTTGTCTGTGTTTGGTTGGATCTATTCACAGTCGCCATATTGAGTATCAATTGGTAAATTTATTTTTAATATTAAATCTCTCCACTCTCTATTTGACATTTTTATCACAAAACCTACTAAGTCAAAGCTAATGCACGTTTTTTTTTCTAATGCACTTATTTTTTTCTATTCTATTGTATAAAATAAGTTTAGATAATAAAGGTTTTATTATATTATAATGAGAAATAACAAATATCTAAAAAGGTCTAATATAATATCCATAATAGAATACCACTCACTATTCTAACATCGAGATATTAATAAAGTACCACTTAAATACTTCTCCTTCCTCTCAAATCAAAGATTAACTTAGTTGTAACTAATTATTATTTTATATAATAAATAATAATTAATAATTTAAATAGTAATATAATCAATAGAGTTAATTACTTGACTTTACTATTGTATATTATTTATGGAAGGATGAGTAAAATCAGGCCGTTGATAAAATAAAGTATATAAATGAGGCAAACAAATTTAGATATCCAATAATTAATCTAATTATTTCTCTGAATACCCGTTTATTATTCGGATCACAAATAACCCAATGTTATATTTTTATGCGTATACTTTTCTATTATCCCAATTTTAATATTTACAAAAATTTAAAAGAGAAAGTGGAGTACAAGTTAGGTGTTTTCATGGAAACATTAAAATTGGAGAGTTTATTTGCGCTGTGAGTTAAGTTGAAGCTTTTAAACGCTAGCGGTATTTTTGTTACGTTCTTAAAATTTAATATTGGTGAGGTTTCAGTTTAATGTTTTGAATTGAAAGGTAATATTGCTTAGGTTGTCTGTGTTTGGTTGGATCTATTCACAGTCGGCATATTAAGTATCAATTGGTAAATTTATTTTTAATATTAAATCTCTCCACTCTCTATTTGTCATTTTTATCATAAAACCTACTAAGTCAAAACTAATGCACATTTTTTTCTAATGCACTTTTTTTTTCTATTCTAATGTATAAAATAAGTTTAGATAATAAAGGTTTTATTATATTATAATGAGAAATAACAAAGATCTCAAAAGGTCCAATATAATATCCATAATAGAATACCACTCACGATGAGTAAAATCAAGCCGTTGATAAAATAAAGTATATTTATGAGACAAACAAATTTAGATATCCAATAATTAATCTAATTATTTATCTGAATTCCAGTGTATTATTCGGATCACAAATAAACCTAATGTTATATTTTTATGCAATTTTATATTTTTATACGTATACTTTTCTACTATCCCAATTTTAGTATTTACAAAAATTTAAAAGAGAAAGTGGAGTACAAGTTAGGTGTTTTCATGGAAACAATAAAATTGGAGAGTATATTTGGGTTGTGAGTTAAGTTGAAGCTTTTAAACGCTAGCGGTATTTTTGTTAGGTTCTTAAAATTTAATATTGGTGAGGTTTCAGTTTAATGTTTTAAATTGAAAGGTCATATTGCTTAGGTTGTCTGTGTTTGGTTGGATCTATTCACAGTCAACATATTGAGTATCAATTGGTAAATTTATTTTTAATATTAAATCTCTCCACTCTCTATTTGACATTTTTATCATAAAACCTACTAAGTCAAAGCTAATGCACGTTTTTTTTTTCTAATGCACTTATTTTTTTCTATTCTATTGTATAAAATAAGTTTAGATAATAAAGGTTTTATTATATTATAATGAGAAATAACAAATATCTTAAAAGGTCTAATATAATATCCATAATAGAATACCACTCACTATTCTAACATCGAGATATTAATAAAGTACCACTTAAATAATTCTCCTTCCTCTCAAATCAAAGATTAACTTAGTTGTAACTAATTATTATTTTCATATAATAAATAATAATTAATAATTAAATAGTAATATAATCAATAGAGTTAATTACTTGACTTTACTATTGTATATTATTTATGGAAGGATGAGTAAAATCAGGCCGTTGATAAAATAAAGTATATAAATGAGGCAAACTAATTTAGATATCCAATAATTAATCTAATTATTTCTCTGAATACCCGTTTATTATTCGGATCACAAATAACCCAATGTTATATTTTTATGCGTATACTTTTCTATTATCCCAATTTTAATATTTACAAAAATTTAAAAGAGAAAGTGGAGTACAAGTTAGGTGTTTTCATGGAAACATTAAAATTGGAGAGTTTATTTGGGCTGTGAGTTAAGTTGAAGCTTTTAAACGCTAGCGGTATTTTTGTTACGTTCTTAAAATTTAATATTGGTGAGGTTTCAGTTTAATGTTTTGAATTGAAAGGTAATATTGCTTAGGTTGTCTGTGTTTGGTTGGATCTATTCACAGTCGGCATATTAAGTATCAATTGGTAAATGTATTTTTAATATTAAATCTCTCCACTCTCTATTTGTCATTTTTATCATAAAACCTACTAAGTCAAAACTAATGCACATTTTTTTCTAATGCACTTTTTTTTTCTATTCTAATGTATAAAATAAGTTTAGATAATAAAGGTTTTATTATATTATAATGAGAAATAACAAAGATCTCAAAAGGTCCAATATAATATCCATAATAGAATACCACTCACGATGAGTAAAATCAAGCCGTTGATAAAATAAAGTATATTT